>NW_027532406.1:98301-139806 GCF_008692635.1 Crocuta crocuta | reverse complement strand
TTCTTCTTTTGCGCCAGCCCCATCAGTTGCTTCCATGACTGGTTTAGAGAAAGCAGGAGATTGTGGGAAAGCAAATTACTATAGTATTCATTCACAGCTTTGTTCTGGGCCTGACAAACATTTCCAACTTTTCAACCATGGTGGCATTTACTCCAGCGGGACCGGGGAAAATGGCTCAGGAAGCTCCCACTGCTTGGAAACCAGAAACAGCTGCTGGTGTTGCTCACAGTTTGCTGAGTGTGCTCTGGCTTTGAGCTTCCTGCAGCTTATGGCTCTCCCTTCAGCAGTAGGTGTCACTGCGGTGAGTGGTAATTACAGCGGAAGATTTTAGAGGACATGGGATAATTAGGCCAGCCCGTGCAGGCATAAACACTGACATTTACCATATTAAAAACTGGAGAAGTCGGCATTTTCCTCCCTCCCAAGACCACAACAAAAGCAACCTCACCAACAAAGACAAGTTTTCAAGAGAACAAAGGGTCTTTGCATTTGGGGAAGTTTGATTGGGTGCCTGGTACTTTGCAGTTTGGTCCTGAATGGGTCTGGTGACCACTTGGGAAAGGACAGCTGAGGTTTTGAGGCTTCTGTTCTTCACTCATGCTCCTGTCCCTAGCACATGCAGAATGCCACATCCTCTTTTTGAATGATGGAGGGGGCAGTGGAGCGTGATAAATGGCACCATGCTGAAAGCATCTCTCCCCTTCCACTTTGTGCTGAACACAGGTAGACTCTCTCAATATCCTCTTCACCTGGTACTTGGGTGATTCCATCAAGATAACACCAGGTATATTTCCTGGCTCTTTGGCAAAGGATAGGCAGTAGGAAGGTAGGTGACCTGAAACTCCAGTGCTATAAATCCAAACCAGCTCCCTGAGAGCTGAAGTTGTTGGGAATGTCCCTCATTCTCCATCCCAAATAGAAAGGGAACAAATACCTAAAAAAAGGTCAATAATGGGCTGCAGCTGAAACCTCAGTAAGGCGATCCCTTCTGAAAGACACCAGCCTGCTTCAGGTACAAGGCTGGAGAATCAGAAAAGCCTGGGTTTGAAGCCTGGTGACTTAACTATTAAAGGGTCCTCAATGACTCAGATCTTCAGTTTTCCCTTCTATAAAATGATCTAGCCAATAGGGTTGTTGTAAGGATAAAATAAATACATACATTTAGAGTATTGAGCACACAGGAAGAGTTTGATAAAATGATAGCTAAAAAGACAGAAAGAACTTGATAAAATGGTAAAGTTCTTTATGATTGCAAAAGCTCATTTGCCCCAAATTGGTAACATTTGAGGTTGATTTCCCCACAGAAGAACGGAAGCTCAAGTCCAAGTTGTCTATGCCTCAGAGAAATGACAGAGATTAAATGAGGAATCGTGGGTACTGCCCCTGCAGATATAAGAGCAGCCTTCCTTCAGGCTGAGACTATTTTTGGATGGGAACTTCTCATTATGTTCTGGAT
The DNA here is from genome assembly GCF_008692635.1 of Crocuta crocuta. NCBI lineage: Eukaryota > Metazoa > Chordata > Mammalia > Carnivora > Hyaenidae > Crocuta > Crocuta crocuta. The sequence goes on along the minus strand of NW_027532406.1, from coordinate 138,350 downwards.
TTAAAATATGCTTCTAAACTTGGAGGCCCTCATGGTCTACACAAATCTTCCTTCTCTCGAGGTGAGTTGTTGGGAATGGGGTTATAGAGCCTGTAGTCTGGGAGAGTAAGGCAGTATGGACCTGTAGAAAGATGTGGAAGCCTCATTCCAGGTAACTATGTGCTAACCCTGGGCAGATTACTTTAATGATATGAGCCTGAAGATCTTCACTTATAAATAAGAGAAAATAACTTACCTTTGCCCACCATTGCCGTGGGATGAGTAAATGAGGTGGCTCAGGTAAAATACCCACCTACCAAATACTACAGCCCTGCCTCTTCCTTTGTTAATTTCCTTTGTCATCTGTATGACACCTGGCCTTCCTCACAAGGAGCTTGTGAGAATCTCATGTGTAAAAATATGAAGTATTTCCTTATTGGTAATATTGGTAATAGTCATGGTACCCTGAGGAACTTTCTGGATATAGCTATTCCCTTCTTCAAGAAGTTGGGCTCTGAGTTCCTTGTCTTGACTTGGGCAGCAATGCAATACTCCTACAAGGTCGGCAGCAACAAGTGCTGACAAGCTGAACTGCAGATGGTCCTGCTCGGTCCGCTCAATTTTCCAAATTAAAAATAAGTCCAATAAGTTTATTTCAACTACTTGTAAGAGTCAGCCTAAGAATGTTTAGACGCATAAAAATCAGAATCTCACCCAGGCATCTGGGTGGTTCAGTCAGTTAAGTGTTTGGCTTCAGCTCAGGTTATAATCTCATGGCTCATGAGTTCAGGCCCTACATCAGGCTCTCTGCTATCACGGCAAAACTTGCTTCAAATCCTCTGCCCCCCCTCTTTCTTTGCCTTGCCCCCTCTTGTATTCTCTCTCTTTCTTTCTCAAAAAAAAAATCATAATTTCCAGAATATTTCAGCGACTTGTAAAAGAGTAGGACCACATGTATTAAATAGTACCCGTCTTGGACAATTTGATCCCACTTGAAGTATGCATCCCACAGCAGAATGGAGAGGATGGTCCAACAGTAATCTGTACTGAGCAAAAGTTGATTTGCACAGAGAGTGTCAAGGCAAGATTTGTGGTTAAGCCAACAATAGCATAAGACATATGAGTAGCCTTTGGAACTGAAGTGGTCTTTTTAGATAGTGTCTGAGATGGTCCCAGAGCCATGCTCCCTGAGGTCCTCCTTGCTCTGCTAAGAATTTTTTCCCACAGTTTAGGATCTTGAGTAACCATTCTTCATTCTCTCTTTTCCTTGGCTCTAAAGAAAGATTCTTATTCACCCTATAGGTGTTATGTGTTAGTGGAGAAGCACAACGTTATTAGAGTCAAACAAATTTGGATTCAAATTCAATTCTAGTCCCATTACTTTCTTGCTATACAACTTTGGACAAACTAATAGATCTTAGTTTTGCTTTTTCTTTTCTTTTTTTCTTCCTTGGTTGTTTTTATTGGTAAAATGGGTTTAGTAATACACACTTTATAAGGTCTTAGGGTGAATAATATAACATCTAATAGGGTAATTATGATAGTAGTTAGAGTACTAAAAGTATTAGTTGTAGAGTTGTGGTAACAATAATAGCAGTAGAAGTTACTGTGTTTTACACTCTTACTAAAGTCACAACTAAAAGTGATCAGAGCTAGAATTCCAACCCAATTTTTGACTTTAAAGCCTCTTTTGAAAGCATTGTGGAACATGAACGAAGCATCTGGAACACAATAGTCTGTGATTATTGGTTTCCTTATTGCTTGAATTGGATGCCAGTCCTAGGTCCTGTGATTGAATTTTGGGTTCATTTGAGACATCTGGATCCTCTGTTGGGCTCTCCTTCCTCCCAGGGCCCATCCAGGGGGATAGATGGAATTTCAGCATCACTGCCAACGTCAGGCTCTCTCTGCTTGGAGCATTAGGAAGTGGGTTTGGTGGAGATGCTGGCTGTGGTGTTTGCTGAAGATGCATAGAGGTATGTTTAAAACTCCAGGCCTGGGGTCAGAGATGCTATAGAGTATTGGACATTTACTAAACTCTTCAATTTGTTTTATTTTCTGTGTAATTCAGAACGTCTTCTGAGCCTACTCCCACCCCCACCCCAGCCAGTGTCTCTCTCTGTCTCCTCTTAATTCCCCAGCCAGTAAAGGTGCGTACTTTTAGGATTTTTCCAAGTGAATGGAATATAGAAACCACTCACCAAACATTTGTTGAGTGAATGAATGACTTTGATTTAGCTAGGGCACTTTGAAATTTCACATGCTCATAGATCCTATTGTCTCAGAATGGAAAAACATGAAACATGCCCCAACCTCTAAAATTTCAGGTTAAATTTAGTTTTTTCAAATCACCAAGCTCTATTATCAGAAACAATTCAAGCACCTCTTCCTGTTGGCCTTGCTATAAGCTCTGGCTTCTGGTAGCTGATTAAAACTACTTTATTTTGGAGGGATAGAAAGGGCAGAAAAAGGGGGAACTTAATATTCCATTTCCTGTTTGTCGTTTTGCAACCTATTTTCACACTGTATGACAAAATATTTTGAATGTTGAGGACTAATAAAAAAAGCATTGTAGAGATCTCTTTGAATATAGATTTCTTCAACAAAGCTTTGTGTCATCTGTAGCTTTGATAAGTATGCCTTCATTGCTATCATTCAAGTCTTCAAGAGGAAGGATATCTACAAAAACATTTTGGAAAGTTTTTTTGTGTGCCAACTAAGATATAATACTTATCTATATAATTACATTAAATATAAAGATTGACTACTACCTACACATATTTTCTGTGCTTCCCAACTAGGCAAATATCCAAATCTGTGGGGCTGTTGTTTCTTTCTTTTTAAATAGTAACTTTTCCCTTCTTACCATCACTATGCATAAATCATCTCATAATAAGCATAAATAATTTATCTTCTAACGGAATCAGCTTCTACAATGGCATTTCTCTGGATATCCTAGAGCTGACACTGGAGTTTATTAGCAGATGAAGATAGCAGCAGCACCCAAGAACAGGAGGTAGGAGATCATTGCTTAATGCATCTCATGAACCTGTGCATGATAAAGAAGGGAGACAATTCTGTTTTGAGCCTACCAATGATAAACAGAACGCAGAGTTAAAATCTGGGCTTTCAAACAACTTATCTCCCAACTTACTACTTGACTTCACTACGCTACTGCTTGTGAACTTCAGCCTGATTTGATCATACATTTTCAAGAATTAAGAAGTCATCTCAAAAATTAAATTCAGAAATTTTATATTCTTATAACGAACAAACTATGTCCCAAGTTTAAAGAGCAAAGGAGCATTTAATTGGACATGCTACATAAAGGAGGTTACATGTAGGGTAGAACAGAATGCTCTTTCCTCTGGCCTCCTAGGGGGCAGACATTCTAGATTCCTCATGATATCATATAAGCCCTTAACCCAGCTGTGTAGGAAGCCAATTATGTGAGCCAATAAATTGACTTGAACTGGGTTTCCATTTCTTGTAGCTGAAAATTACCTAATATAGTATCAAATAGTTCTCTTCTCCATATAACTTGCATCATTCTTTCCTACTTCTTTTCTCTTTTCTTGCTCTAGAGAATGTCTCACTCTTTTATACCCTTAGGAAATCTACAATCTCATTTATCATGATACTTTATACTATTGTTTTATTTTTTATGTATACACTTGGTTTTTATCCATAAGGTACGAATTCATGGAATGTAAGATCATATACTTCTTTGAATTAAACATAGCACAATTTCCCTCACACAGTAGATGCTCACTTAGCATTTGGAAATGAGGAGTAGTGGCAGATTCGTGGAAAAGTCCACATGCCAGAGGGTTAACGAAGTCTTCACTCATTGGTTTTTTTCATCAAATATTTATTAGATATTTACTAAATATTTGGTGTCATGGTAGTGAATTTAGCCTGAAAACACATGTGTTCTTCAGAATTGTCAGATTTCTGGCATGATTGCTTAGAGAAAGTAGGAGAAGGAAGGAGACTTTGGAAGAACTAGTTCTTGATATCATTTCACATTCAAATACAACATACACCAGCCTATTGGAGGAAATACGGATGAGAATTCCTTATGTTTAATATCTGTCATTAAAATGACAGCAAAAAAGCCTAAAATCCAAAAAGGGAAAATCAGCTGGGTCCTTATAGATTGTCGCCGCCAAGAGCAATAAAAGCTAAATCAATCACAGATCGTGGCAATAGATAATTTAGCTAGTACTGGAAATTAAATGAAAGGACATTTCCAGCACTCAGCCCCATTGTGGGAGGATGAACATGCCCTCAGAATCCAGATGGGCTCATTGAATAGTCTAGGGTGAAGATAGGGGGAAGAAGGGAAAATTATTTAAATGAGATTTAAATTGCCTTGTTTCCTTATTCCTCTGAAGGTTGCCTTTGTTATTACATTGCAATATTTAGCCATCAACATTTCTGACACACCATGGGTTTCTTGGCATTCTCACCTTTGTTCAAGACAAAGAAAGGTGGCTGTCCTGAGCATGGGCCTGTGCCTGGGCAGCTGGAACCCAACCATCAGCTTAGTGCTAGAGGCAGTTTGGGAAAAGAGATTTTTGAAATAGAAGCAAATGTGGAGAGGGGCAAAGTGCACCACCAGGAGCCTGGATGATTTCTTTCCTAGGCATGTTTCTGATACCTTCAGTCACAGATCAATAAATCCAGGCTTTAGAATTCTCAGTTGCAGAGGGAACATATCAGATTCGAAGACCTCTCAGATCTTGTCTAGTGCTAAGACTCTGTTATTCTATAATAGATAATCGGTATGAAGAACAGAGTCCCAGTATCATGGCCTTGACCCTGAGGCATTTGGCTACTAGTCAGAGTGAATGAATGCCCTGGTTATAGGACCTCTATTTTTTCCCCTCCCCCGAAAACATTATATCTAGAATTAATAGATGAATGAATGGCCAATGGGCAGTCTTCCATTTTATGTGGACTGGATCTAATTCACTCCAGCGTTCCCACTGAGGGATAATTTTTCTTATTTCAAATACAATATTATTTTATATTTTGGGCTGATGTATGGAGAATCTGTGGGTCTATTTCCCATATTTGCTTTCTCTGAAGGAAACTGTCTTGTGTTTAGCTCCTGGTTATGGGATTGTCACTGGATGTTAAGCTATTTTCCCTGACCCTTCTCCAGTAAGGGCTATTCCCTTAATATTACACATGAGAAAGAGGGTTCTTGCCACTTTCAGGAGAAGTAGATGGGCTCAAGTGTATTAAACTACCTTTGTTGAACACCAAAGGCAATATCTTAAGGAACAAGATAGCTGCCCTCTCCTATTGGCATGAATAATTGAGATAAACCTGGTCTCCTAAATCCAGGTAAATGAACTTAAACATAAAATACGTTATATGGCAGGAAGCAAAGGACAGATTAGAGAAGTAAATAGGAAGGTTCTTTGGAGAATGTCAGATGATCACTGAATCCTAAAACCATGTCTGAATCAGATCTAAAGCCCTAAAAAAAAGTCCATAGATTTGAAAGTAAATAATATTTGGTGAACTATCGATAAAGGGACATTGATATCTTCTTTGAAAAAGTTTAGGGAAGGAGCACAGTTTGCAAAGAGAAAGCAAGTTAGGCTCTTATACATCTTAACTTTCATTTCTAGCTCCAGGCTTGTGACGTATTTCTGGCAGCCAACAAGATTTCTGTTCCTTCAGGAACCCCATTGTCTCCACCAGCCTACATTATTTCTTTTCCTTTTTAACTCCCATATCAGACCCTTTCTCAAACATGAAGTTTTGCCAGCTGTTCCCAGCAATATCTTTTCCATCTATTCACAGAACTTAAAATGTTGGCAAACATTTGGAGAGAACACCAGCTCCCACGCTAGGCACAATCCGTATAGTATCTCAGTTGACCCTCTCAACAGTCTCAAGAGTAAGCTACACTTACTAAAATTTTTTTAAAAAGTGATGGGACATCTGGGTGGCTCAGCTGGTTAAGCAGCTGACTCTTGACTTTGGCTCAGGTAGTGATCTCACAGTTTGTGAGATCTGAGCCCCTGTAAGACTCTGCACTGACAGCATGGAGCCTTTGAGATTTCTCCCTCCCTCTCTCTGTCCCTCTCCCACTTGCTCTCTCTCTCTCTGTCTCTTTCTGTCTTTCTGTCTCTCTCAAAATAAGTAAAAATGTTTAAAAAATATTTTTAGGGGCGCCTGGGTGGCTCAGTCAGTTAAGCATCCGACTTCGGCTCAGGTCATGATCTCACGGCTTGTGGGTTCGAGCCCCACGTTGGGCTCTGTGCTGACAGCCAGCTCGGAGCCTGGAGCCTGTTTCAGATTGTGTATCTCCCTCTCTCTCTCTGACCCTCCCCTGTTTACGCTGTCTCTCTCACTCTCTCAGAAATAAATAAAACATTTAAAAATATATATTTTTAAAAAATAAGAAAGGTGAGGCTTAAAGTGGTTGAGCCAACTTGCCTATTGGGGCTAGGACCCAAACCTGAATGCTAAATCCGATATCATGCCCTGAACCCACTATACTATACTACATTATTGCTAATCTAATGGTTACAACTGACCCTTTAGAAATAATGTTTGCTCTTGATGTCCTATTTACTTCTGTATCACTATAACGCTATGTAGATGTCTTCTGCCAACCTGGCCCTACGTTCTAAAAATCAAGGTTCACGATCCTTCCTTCTTTGCTACCTTTCATCCTCTGTCAGCTCCAGCCTGCAACCACGGCACCATAATGGCAGCAAGCCCACTCTCCCCTTGGGCCCCTGACTAGTTGCTTATCCAAGACCAGCTTCCTTCAGAATTGTCCTTTTGTCCACCTCCTCTCTGCTGAGCTGCATGGAACCCAGGAGGCAATGGGAAGCGATTAGTCCCCTAGTCCCCGTGTGCACATACAGTCTCAGCACAGCTGGACTGCAAAGCCAGTTTATTATCTTAAGAAAAGGATATGGTTTAGCCTGAGTTTACATCTCATCTGCCTCCCATTCATGAGGTAGGCTCGGGGGCTCAGCTTACATTGCGTAAACTCAGCTGGTATGTATACAATGCCAGCAACATGGAGGAGGCTAACATGTGTTGAATACATCTACTGCATCTTAGGTCTCTGAAGGTCACTCACTAAAGTAATATATGGTGCTAGTGTTGGTGGCTGAAGGTCAAGTCATCTTGCTTTTCATAATGCATAAACCTGAAACTCACTCAGACACCAATCATATGACCTAAACCTTGGAACAAATATTTTACTAAGTAAATCAGTGAGCATGCTGGCATTTCTATTAACCTTCAATGCACTGCTGACAGAAAATGAATAATGATAAATAATAACTCAAGCCTGTAAATCATGCTTAGCATCAGAAGCAAGAAAAAATGCTCGTGTGTGCTACCATCTGTTAGGAGGGGAGCAGCAGGGACTTGAGGAGAGAGGTGGGAGAAGGGAGAACAGGCTGTTGCTGGCTGGGGTAAGCACCTTTTGGATTCAATAAACTGACTGACAAAGAGTAGGCCACTTCTGAGCAGGATTGATGGAGTATGGAAAACCCCTTTCCTCCTGTCTCCTGTCTGATGGGCATCGGTTTCTGACTTTGATCTGCCACCCTTGCATGTTTCTTCTTTCTCTACCTTTTGCCTCATTAAATGTTTCCACTTTACTCACTAGGTTTCTGGGCTATTTGTAAAGGAGTCCTATAACTCGACAAAACCCTCTTGGGAACGTTCCTCTCCTGCCCCTCACCCCTCACTTACAGCACGTGGTTCTCGCTGCCCTGTAGCCCTGAAGTTGCTACACTCCTCATGAATGTCTCTGCAGACAGACATTCTGCGGAGGTCCTGGGCAGAAGAATCACCAGGCTTCCAGCACAGAATAATTCACTGCGATTCCAATTTCACAAAACAGAAACCTGACCCCCATATCTACAAGATGTGTGAGACAGTGAGTGAGGTCTCCATTGAAACATTCCCCTCCATAGGGAAACCCTCAGTTATTTTTTGTTTTGTTTTGTTTTGTTTGTTTTGTTTTGTTGAGGAAGTCCTAAAACTTGATGCTTGACATCTAGACAAGTCTCTTCCTGGGGTTGTGAGTCTGCATTTACTTTTCTCTCTCTCCTCTTTCTTGCAATGGGACCAAAATTTGTCCAGTTGGCACTGTCTTTGGATGCATTCTAGCCAAGAAACAGACAAAGGCATGTTCTATGGTCAAATGTCTTGGGATAAAAACCCATCTGTACCATTTTTTCCTGACTCTGTGTGCACCCCAAGTGCCAAAGCAGCTTTGGCTGTAGACTCACTGAGAAGACTGACTTGAGGCCACACTGATCCTTTCTCATTTCCACATGATGCTAGCCTGCCCAGACAACAGGCTAATGGAGAGGAAGCCAGGACTGTCAACAGGCTTTCCATCTCAGACTCTGTGAAGTGGGGAGCAACCGTCCCTACAAGAATAGCTAGCTTATTGGGTTGAAAAGAAATATTGCTGATTATAATGTGTGGCCCCTGGGACTCTGTCCATTCTGGCTACTTCGTGAGTTAAATGTGTTCTTCTGCTTGGGAATTCAATAATCAAAGAGAGAATGTATTCTTTTTATTGTTTGAAACATCAGTCTTCTTTAAATGCCAGTAATTTAAAGTCATTCTGTACCCCTGGAGATCAGAGTTATGCTAAGTGAAGATAAACCAAATAGTGTAAATGGAAGAAAGGTAGTGCTAACTGCTCACAGAAATTTTGGCTCTTGACTTCCCTTTATTTGCTACTGGATCCATTTCCCCATTTGGATGGGGCCTCATCAAACAATTGGCCAGGAAATGCAGCCAAAGAGCATTGAGTTTATAGTGAGAAACATACTGTGAGGCTCCCACTAAACTGAGTAACTGTGAGCATCCCTCCCTGGGCCTCAGTTTCCCCTCTCATAATACCCTCTAACATCATAAAGGTATGAGATAGGTTTCCTCCTCATGGGTTCCTCCCTCCCTTTTCTCCTTAATCTTTACCTTCCCCACTTTTTAAATTAGAGGGTAAAATAGATGAAAGAAAAAAAACGAAAGGAAAAGCAGAAAATTAGCATTTTCTTGGCTGCACATTTCAGTTATTAATATTGCAATTTGAGGTAATGAAATTCACAAAATGCAAAAGGTTTAAGGTTTGCCCGGTGGGGTGAACTCTGCTGCATGGTATATGGCTTGAATTTCAAGGTGAGGTTCATTATGCAGAATGCACAATGTGGGCAAGCTAACAATGCCATAAACCCTTCACTTCTGCATTTCTTGACTTTAATGTTGCATTACTGTAGGTTTTGGGTTTTAATATGCTGTATAAATACAGAATACATATTTGTAAGTACAGGCTCCATGAAAGGGAGGATTTTTCTGTTTTAAATCTCAGGCTTTGAAAGCTCAACTCTGTTTGCTCTCTGGTTGACTTTGTTAGAAAGCTGGTGGGAGAAAGTAGGGCAGGGTGAGTTACCTAGGAACAATCCTCATTTATGCCCAAATCCATTATGAAAGGCATAGACTTGCTTTTTGCCCTCACTGCAGTTTGCAGAGGATTTAGTAATGGCGACTGAAGACTCCTGGGAGGGGAAACACCAGGATAAAGGAAAGATTTTGCTGGGCTCATCTCTGGCACCTGCCCAGGCCAGCCCTTCCTCTGGCTCTGCTGATGGCCAATGCCAGCTCTCCCCCTTGTTGTCTCTCCAATTAATGATGCTGCTCACACAGAGCAGCGGGTGGAGGTCTCTGGGCAACAGAAAAGATGAGAATAGCTGCACAGTTCATCTCTGGCAGAGGACATGGCAAATTCCTTGCACCTAATATGGATGGTCAGTGAGCATGGATGGATGTTCTACGGGGATGATGTTGACTCCTCACTGCCAAGGACTTTCCAGGCCTCCAGCCTGTCTGACGAAGTGCTCTCCACTGCCAAGGGCAGCAAAGGGACCACTCTTTTCTCCCTTAGGAGACATCACTGCAGCCTCAGCACTCATGGTTGTCTGATGGGAGACTTTGCCCAAAGGGTGAGATAATAAAGTTTTACCCATTGGGCATGGACTGACGGGAGAAAGGGCTCCATGTGTAAGAGAAACTAATATTGTTGGAAAGGCAGTGTTGGGAGGGAAGGCAAAAGCCAACTTCATTTGTGAGCCCTTATGCAGGGCTCACCACCCTGCCCCCAATACCATGCTGACCCATACCATATACCCCTATTGTGACAGCATCTCTGCATGTCAGAGTCACACGTGCTCAGAGCCAACGGAGTTAACACAACTCTTCTCAATTATTTCCTCACTAAACCACTATAACCTTTAGACAACCTCTGTTAAGTGGCTTGACACTTTCTACATTGCCTTGAAACTATTGGTATAATCTATCTCCTTTACTTTCCTTTGAGGTAAGATTTTATCATGTCATATTCAATCCACTCAGCATTTATTGATAAATAAGATATCTAAGATATCTATTATGTCCATTTATTAATGCATAAAACAATGGTCCCTGCCCTCAAGAAGCTCACGGCCTAGTGAGGGAGGATATTCCATGAATAAACAGTGCTCATTTGTTGGAATGAATGCTGTGATTAAATAAGTACACATGTAGGGAAGAAGGAATTCTCTCCGCCTCTGGGAACTGAAGGATGGAAGAATTAAAGTAAATAAAGGGAATTTGAAATAGTCTAGTAATGGGTGCCTGGGTGGCTCAGTCAGTTAGGCATCCAACTCTTGACCTCGGCTCAGGTTATGATCTCATGCTACATGGGTTCAACCTTTGTGCTGACAGCAAAGAGCCTAACTTGGAATTCTCTGTCTGCCTCTCTCTCTTTGTCTCTCTCTCTCTCTCAAAAATAAATAAATAAACTTTAAAAAATAGTTTAGTGAGACTGTTACTTAGGACAAAAGGGTGGTCTCAACAGAGGTGAGAAGGGAGAGTAGGCTGAGGCCAGGAGGTGAAGGGTATGTTTAGGTCCCTACTAGAATTGCACATTAATAACTGGTGATCCAGTTCTAGAGTTCCAGGAGGATCCACGTCTGAAGAAAGTCTTCATGAGACCACATCTGGGCCTTAAAAGGCATCTGGAGCCAACCCAGGGCAGCCACCCTGCGGTTTATAGAGTTATTTTGTCTTCTGTTGTCTACATGCTGGATTTTGAAGAGTACACAAAGTCTACCTTTTCCTAATACACTTTTCTATGAACTTATTTTAAAACTCATTGGTGTTATCCATGTGGATTCAGGCACAGTGTTAAACTAAAGGCATATGTTAAACTCCAAATAATTTATCAGGTAAAGGTAATATGTTCTGATGTTGTTTGCCATGAGAACCTCAGACCTTTTCAGGACAACTGCCACCACCACAGACCTAACAGACCACATGCAGGCATGCATCTCAAGGCTTCTGGGGCTTCTAAAAAGACTAAGTCCATGCTCAGATGAAAGAAACCTCTTGAAGGGGATAGAAATGTGGTTCTAGAAACAAAGACTGCTATTGTCTTGGCCTAGGACACCTTACCACCTCTAAGAGTTCTTCTTCCCTAAGTCGGTACTGGAGACCTTCACTAAACCACCCTGGGGAGTGTGTTTGTGTGTATGTGTGCTAATAGGAAGAAAATTACACTCTCAGTGCTGGGATACAGAGAGCTAGCTGATACATTAGCATCTTGATCTGACATGGCTGTCAGAAAAATTATCCATGACCCAGAAGGGGCCACACTAAAGGTGATTTATCCTCTTACTTGGCTTAGGCTGAGCTCTCCCCGGAGAAGGCCATGCCAATTAAGCAAAAAAATAAGGCAAATGGTGTGTGTTGTGGTGCCTGGTGTTGACTACCCCCCTAGAGAGATGTACAAATTAATTTTCTCATCGTATCCTTTTACTGTAACCAGTTCCAAAATGGAAACCTCAGCAGTTTATCTCCTTAATCTCTTATTCCTTTCCTCATCCACTTTTTTTCCAAAACAAAATTAAATCATTTAACAACGAATTTAATAAGCACTAAAAAGTGTAATGAACCAGATAATGAAGAAGAACTCATATTATTTTCTTTATCTACTTTGTACTTAATTTATTTTGTGTGTTTCCTTTGCATGCCTCTTCCCTGAGAGTGTTTCCAGCAACATTAGGATTGTAGGTAAATGTTTCCTTTAGTTCTAGTGAAACCTGGTCAAAATTCTTATTTGAATGCTTGGATGGGCTCTTGTCCAGATCACCTGGGACAAGGTTTCAAGAGCTCATGCCCAGAACCCTGCACCCCCTTTTGAAATGTAGTGTTTCTCAGGCTCTAGTGAATTTCCTCTCAAGTCTCACATCAAACGGGCCCCTCCTGGGACTAAGGAAGCCATGCTAATTTCCACTTTGAGTGTGGAGTACAGTATAGGAAGTGAAGCCCATGCTAGACTGGACTTCCCCTTCTCTGTGTTTTTGATACTTGGGTGAGAGAGCCATACTAGGATGTGGCTGAAGCAATGGGATCCAAAGTCCTAAATCCAGGTACTCAGACCTCCTGGGAGTTCTGCAAAGTGGCTGAGCATTATTCTCCCATTCTCTATAAAATGTTCATAACTAATCCATCACCCGTGAAGCATATAGATTGGGTAGGGGAAACTAGCCAGGTGTCCCTTCTTACAATCCTTCAGTGACCCCTATAGTAAGAGTCCAGGTGACAGGACAAGCAGAGTGGACAGATAAATGAGAATATTGCTCTAAAGACATTCCTTATAGTGAGGTAGACTAATTGGCCTAGGGAATTTAGACAGGATAGATGCTGGAGACTATGCACAAAAGCCTTCCCTTCCCCCAAAGTACATAGTATTTATGTTTCAGTAAAAAGAGAATACAAATATATTTGTTAAACCCAATCTCTGGGTTTAAAAAGTATGGAGGGAGCAAGAAAGGAAGAAAGAAGGGAAGGAGGGAGAACGGGAGGAAGGAAGATTAAAAGGGAGGAAAGAAGGGTAATCATGAATATCATTATATATTAGGACTTTCTAATCTATTAAATGACAACAACCATGACCCTGTTTGCAATACCCTTGAGGTTGGGATCAGGGCAGGGATCCTGGGGATGGTGCTGGTTGCAGGATTACTAGCATGTCGGGAATAAGCATGAAAGGAGAGGGACTGGATCGTGCCGGATACATGCGTCCCAGCAAGGCAGTCTGGGGACACGTGTGCATGGAGAAACAGGAGGAGGACCCTGAGCTCCTGGACTCTAAGAGGTGTGGACTGGATTGTGGACAAATACTTCTCAGCGCTCTCAGAGTCTTTCATGGAAGTCCTGGGTGGAGCAGAATGAATGGCACACCGGGCTCAGAATCCTGGCCTTTACCTGCATGCTAATTTCTCAGGGCCTCAGTTTCCTTGTCTGCACAGAGGCATGATGGAAAAGGGATCAATTACACCGGGTAATTATGTGTGTTGCATGAGATTAAACCTGTGACCTAAGACCACACATGCTAGTGGGTTCTCAGAACCACTGTGGAGCACCCCTTGGGTGCTCCCGGTTGCTCTGAGACTGTCCCTCTCCCCTGTCTTGCTTTCCCAAAGCTCTTCCTCTTCCTCCTGCAAACTCCGCCTGTCCTCGGCTCTGTGCTAACGAGGGGTTTTCTTCAGCGAGAATTGATTAAAATGTAGTGGCATACCCTCATTTTGCGTCACCATGTGTGTGACTAATAGCCACGGAATTCATGCCACAGATAAATAATTGGCTCTTCAGCCATCTTCCATGTCTTCCGAGACGCACAACCACGATCTATCACAGCCGCAGACATCTCAATGAGCATCATCTCCAGATCATAATAGATCATGTTACATTTGTATATGCTCAGGAACATAATTTACTATTAAACGGGGCCAAGATCAGCACCAAAGAAATTATCCTTCCGCAGGGGGGGGACTCTTCGACTGCATTATATGCACGCTGTGGTTTTTAAAATATTAATTATATTGTAAACTAAAGGTTTACTTTATGTGTCATAAATCTGGATGTCCCTTCTTTCTGTGTGCCCAATAAATATACTTCTCATCAACTTTTAATTATGCTGTTTGCATTATTCTGTCGTGAGGATGAGAGTGCATGCTAAATCATGGCCTTCTAATGTGGACTACAGCATAAGTTTAGTTAATTAAACCATATATTTTATTAGTTCATGCACCTCCATCTTGTAAAACCATGCAGAATTATGTTGAAGGTGGGGGGGTACAGAATAACATAGCAATGGTCTTATTTGTTACTATTATTATTATTTATTCTAAAGATTCAGATAATTAAGGAAAAGTTTAATTGTTTTATCTCTGTGTGGTTCTCCTGCCTTACAGACCATGGCCATACTATTGTTCCAACAGCAAGGGAGGGGTAGAATTGTTATCAAAGGTCCAGACCACCATTTGGACACCGGCTCCAGAGCCAATGATGGAAACTCAAACATGTAGTGGGTTCCGCACAAAGACCAGCTCCCAGGCAGGCCCATCCAACCCAATGCTTTTCTTCCTTTATTGTGTTCCCAGGCAAGTGGCCTTTGGAGTTTAGGCCTATTTCTCTGTTCTTTAATTTGCGCACAGAAGAGTAGGAGATTTAATATACAATAATTCTTATTCCAAGTTTTAGAGAAGTGGGCTGTGGGTTCTAGGATGGAGAGCTGAGATGTCCCTGAAGGCAAGAAGCTTGAGAAGAGGATGAAGCAATGGAGACACTCAAAGCCTGATTGGTAACATTGCAGGGCTGCCTCCGCATTACAGTTCACATGGTGCCAACAAAGAAAAGCTTAGGAAAAGAGGAAATGAAGAAGGAAATAAAAGCCAAAGGAAATTAAGTAGGAATCCTACTCCACCAGTTCCTAGTCATGTGACCATGCAAAAATGGGGTGCATAAAACTACCCCTTCAAGCTATTATGATAATTAAGTGAGATATAAGTAAGTGCTTAACACAGTACTGATCTAAAATAAATGTGTGACAGCGAGGCTTACCTGTTGCTGCTACTGCTGCTATTATTCTTGACATTCTCAGGGTCTAGCGGATCTGATGAGTGGATGCACAACACTGACCTGTGCTGCAGTCCCAGGGAGCCAAATCTGTGGGCTCAGTCAATGGCTATACTGCAACACAGCTTGACTCAAGCCACTCCTGAGTAAAGGCAACTGGCACTCATAGCTAAAGCTACTGTTTCTGGCAAATTCTCTATGTTCTCTCATGTTCCCATGTTGACCGCTGAGTTGTAGTGTCCTACAGGTCCCAGATGCTCCCTCAACACACCCCTTGGCATTGTCTCTGGCCATTCCCTTGGATTTCCCATATTGACACATATGCCCAGGTGCCCGATGCCCTGTGCCTCCAGTCCTCTACTGAGGCAGAGAGAGACCATGCACACAGGTGTGGATGACTGTCACACCATCTACTCTGTGGCACAGCGAGGGGGTCCCTAAGGCATGATGGGACCCTTTCAGTTCTTGCTCCTTTAATAACAATTCCCAAGGAATGTACTAGCTTTATCAGCTTTCTTGTTCCCTTCCCCTTCCCCCCACCAAAAAAATAAATAAATAAAGAGCAGAGGCAAGATCTGTTTTATTTCAAGTTTTAAAGGCCTTTGAAGGCACAGCTATTTGAGAACAAAAAAAAAAAAAAAAGCATTTTTTTTCTTAACTGCTGCTCAGGTGGTGAAAGCCCCCCATGTCCTTTCCACAGAGTGGGCAGTTGTGTTTTATGGTTGGCTAAGCCCCTTTCCTGCACTCTCTTGGAGGGTCTTCAAGTGTGCTGCCCTCCAGGACAGAGTGCGCAGCCGAGTTTGCAATAAACAAAGGCAGTGAGTCAGGGCTGGCAACATGAACGGGGTTGGGGGTTGACTGTAAGTGCCTTTGCTCATGACTCCCTCCCCTACGGGAGTGTGGGTGGGGATGTGGGAAGGAACTCCCAGAGGAAGACTTCTTGCCTATAATGGATCCCATATGCCAAGGGCTGAGTTCTGATATTCTCCAGTCCTGAAGCACCTAGGCTTTGATTTTTATTTTATTTTGGATGGGTGGAGGGATAGAATCATTATGCTTGGGCCTCAGATCTCAAGTTGACAGTTTGGCATTAAATAAAGCATTAAACATAAACATTAATTTTTTTTCCCCAGTGTGCTTGCGTGTGGTCTTACCTCCTCCTTCTGCCTTATGGCTCTCAACTCCCTATCTTTGACTCTTTATCTATCAGTTTTAAAAATTACAGAGAGGTTTATGCTCTTAACTATGAGAATGTCATTAGCCTCCCCTAATCTGAGGATACCAAAGGGAGGCTGATGTTTTCTGTAATTTATCATCCTGTGGAGGAGGTAAAGCTGGAAAAGATAGGAGAACAGGAGGAGGTAAAGTACTTTGATGGAGGTCCCACACCCAAGTGTCAACATTTACTAGTCCAATTAAGGAACTGACAGCATAAATATCTAATTTGGGAATTTTCTGTGTCTTGAACTAAATGTTACACGGTCTCCTCCCTTTTCTGCTGCTATTTTGTAGAAAGAAAAGCAAAGAAACTTTCAGCAAGATCTAGCCTGTTGACAAATGGAAATCCTGAACTATGTTCTAAAATTTTCTAACTTCAACGACCAAACAAGGGCTCCCTTGGCTCTACTTTTACAATCTCATTTCAAGCTCACACCCCTTCATGAGTCTAAGGAATTTCAATAATCAGAGGCTACAGGCAGAGAACTTCTGAGAGAACGTAAGCTTGAACCATTGTAGACTGAAAAGCCCCACAAACCATTCTGTACTTGATGAATCCAAGAAGACCCGGATAGAGCACAGACCTGGAGTGCTTTGTGTTTGATCTGATGGACTCTGCATCTCCCTCAGGACAAAGGGGCTTTGCAGGAAAGCAGAAGCCAAACTGAATTCCAGATGGAAAGGAAACCCAAGTGTCACCCTGGGATGCCGATGATCTGGTTTAGTCATTAAGAATGCCACAGCTAACAGAAAGCTTCAATCTGAGCCGTTAAGAATTTACTAGTTTTGTCTCTCAAGCCCTACTGCGGGAGACCCCTGAACTTTTATTTTCCTTCGAGGCCGTCCTGGGTTTTCTTCTTTAACATTGTCCCTGATTTATGGTATGTCCACATTTCCCTGGATAGTACCATCTTTTGAGTTATACATCATCAGAGTGACTCATTCTGATGATGTATGGCCCCAATACATCATCAAAGCTCCTTGCTCTGCCGTTGCACTAATGATATGTTAGTGTAATACATCACCGGGCTGAGCTGCAGCGGTGATGGATGGCACTGAGGGTGATGGGAGCCCATGGAGAGGGAAGCTGAGGAGCAGGCTCCGGGTATGAACAGGAGGAAAATCAGTCAATCCTAAGTCTACTTCCCTTCCTGGTACCAATGCCCATATTGAATTAGTGCTGTGACATGTGTCCTGCAACCTTAAAGAAACACAGAAGTATGCAGTATCCCCAAAGGAGTGTGACTTTGAAGTTCACACACAGATCATAGGTGCCTTAGAGGTTATGTATGTATGGCCATAATTAAGAGGTAGGAGAAATTCATTGGATTGAACTAGGGCGGTGAGGAGCAAAACAGAAGGTAGGCTCTGGGCAAGGACTTCTTCAGCAGGAGGAAAGTTGAGTGTTCACAGAAAAATGCAGAGGTCAGGAATCTACTACTTGGATTCATAACTGTCCAGTTGGTTCTGGATGGGAATTCTCTCATGGTTTCCCAGCTACTTTTCTCTTGGACCACTTTCTGTCTGCTTACCCCTGCCCAGAGTTGTAAATGTTCACCTTAAAGGAACTTTGAACTGAGTACTTGTTGATGGGCAGATCCACGTGCTAGACTGAACTCATATGTACTATTCAATACCTGGGACTCAGTTTCCTTATCTGTAAATGGGGATAACAATATAACCTACTTCACAGAGATGTTCTGGGAATTATGGGAGTTAACAACTATAAAGTACCCAAACAGGTTTTGAAACAAACACTAATGTTGGGCGCTACTACTGTTGCTACTATTACTACCACCATTCCCAGATATCTTTTTTTTTTAAAAATATTTTTATTTATTTCTAGGAAAGAGAGACAACGTGAAGAGGGGAGGGTCAGGGAGAGAGGAAGACACAGACTCGGAAAGAGGCTCCAGGCTCTGAGCTGGCAGTCAGCACAGAGCCCGACGCGGGGCTCCAACCCACGAACCGCGAGATCATGACCTAAGCGAAAGTTGGACGCTTAACCGACTAAGTCACCCAGGCGCCCCAATTCCCAGATCTCTTTACAGTTGGACTTCCCCGTACCACTCCCTGTCCTCCCAAGTTCTGTGTGTTCCATCTGTTACTTGGAAAGTACCAGTGTACACTGGTACACTAAAACAGCCGAAAGATTCTGCAGTTAAAAAAACAAAATGCTACTTCTAATTCCAGTGTAAAATGGACTAGGTACTCTGACAAATTCACCTGCTAAAATATATCTAGAACTGGGAAAATTACCGGAAAGAATTGTTGATTGAGCTGAAATTCACATTACATAAAATTAACCAGTTTACAGTACCATTCAATGACAGTATATTTTCAGTGTTGTATAGCTACCACCTCTATCTAGTTCCAAATCACCCCCCAAAATATCCTGTTCTCATTAAGTGTTCATTCCTCATTCTCCCCTCCCCAACCCCTGGCAATTACCAATCTTTCTGTCCCTGTGGATTTAACTGTTCTGGATATTTCATATGAATTGAATCATAAGATCATTTATATCTGGCTTCTGTCACTTAGCATAATGTTTTGAACTTTCATCTATACTATAGCATATAGTTTCATTCATTCATGTTTTTGAGGTTTGTTTTTGCTTATTCATTAGTCTATTGAGGGACGTGTGGGTGGTTTCCACCTTTCAGTTATTGTGAATAGTGCTACAGTGAACATTCAGTACAAGTACTGTTTATATATATTTTTTTATATTATCAATACAAATATCGTATTTGTTTGAGTACCTGTCTTCGATTCTTTGGGATATACACCTAGGAATAGAATTGTTGGGTCGTATGGTAATTCTGTTTCTGACTTTTTGAGAGCTACTAGTTCTCTGAATTAATGTTCATTGATGAAAATTGTCTAGAAATCTCTCTTTCATTTTCATTCTAGAAAGATGGTTTTTCCAGTTACACAACTCAGTATTTTATATCTATTACCCATCATCCTTTGGCTTCAATTATTGTTATTGTTTTCATCTCATATTTTTTTAATTTTTTATTTATTTTANATTTTAGCCACTCTGACCAGCGTGAGGTGGTATCTCAGTGCAGTTTTGATTTGTATTTCCCTGATGATGTATCTCATATTTTTTAAAATGCTTTTTCTCTGTTGCTATTTTTAAGAATTTTTGTTTTCAGTGTAATACAGTTTTATTATTTTATTGTTATAATTGTCATTGTTATGTGCTTAAGTGTGAATTTCCTGCCATTTAATAGCATATATTCTTATAGCATATAAATATTCTTATATCTGTGAATTCCATTAAAGAAGATTAAATATATAATGGTTAAAATAGATATATAATTATATAGTTATTAAATTAAACATATAATTATTTTATTGGAGAAAATATTTGATTAAAATAATAGTTATAGAAAAATCATTTGATAAAATTAAACAACTATTAACAAAAAGGAAACAAAATAAAATAAACAAACAAAAAGTCTTAGGAATAGAAATTTCCTTCCTTCACTTTACCAAAGGGGTTTACCAAAAAAAATAAAAAACCAAAAAACTATATAAATGGCATTCTAAATAGTGAAGTTAGAATTATTTTCTAAAAAGTGAGGAGTGGGGGGAAATGAATCCCAATATCACTATTTCTATTAAATATTGCAGTGAAGATCCTAGCTGATGCAGTAGCAAAAAGGTATGAAGTAAAAGACATAAGAATGGAAATGAGGAAATAATGTTGACAAGATGATATAATTGACTACATTGAAAAGACAAAGGAATCTGAAGCTAAATTATAAAAATTAAGGGGAGACTTCCAAAGTGGCTGGATATAAGATCAATATAAAAAATCAATTGCGTTTCCTTTTAAGACAAATACACATTTAAAAGATGTAACTTAAATAAAAGTACACCATTCATAATAACAAAAAAAATAAATACCTAGGAATAACGTTAACAAAAGACTTTAAACTTCTTGATGTAGAAATATTAAAACATATATATTGAAAGACAATAAAGAAAATTAAATAAATGAAGAATATTCCCTGCCTATGAATAGAAAAACCTAAAATCCAAAAAATTTCAGTTCAGCTAAATTGACTTGTAGATTTAATGTGATTCCAATAAAAATTCCAATTGAGGTTTTTAAAAAGAATTTGATAAGCTGTTTCTAAAATGTATATGAAAGATACAAATAGCCAAGGCACTCCTTTAAAGATAAATGGGATGAGGGAATATTCCCTAGCAAATATCAGTACTTATTTTAGAGCTAAATAATTAAGGTACTGTCACTATTAGGTAAAGACAAAATAAAGAGTCCTGGCAAAATTCCATACATCAATGAATACATGATATATGCCAGAGGAAACATGTCAGATGACTGAGGAACTAGTTAATAATTGGTACAGGGACAGATATCTTAACTTGAAAAACTGATTAAAAAAATGAAATAAAATTTTATATTCACCTCATGCCACACAATCAATTCTAAGATAAATACTAAAATGTAAGTATTAAACTAGTAAAATTTGGAATGATATGTGAGGGAAGACCTCCATAAAATTGAGCTAAGAAATTATTTCTCAAAACTTAAAAAGTACAAACAAGGGGGCGCCTGGGTGGCTTAGTCGGTTAAGCGTCCGACTTTCGCTTAGGTCATGATCTCGCGGTTCGTGGGTTCGAGCCCCGTGTCGGGCTCTGTGCTGACTGCCAGCTCAGAGCCTGGAGCCTGTTTCAGTCTGTGACTCTCTCTCTCTCTGACCCTCTCCTGCTCACACTCTCTTTCTATCTCTCCTAGAAATAAAAAAAAATTTAAAAAAAAAAAAAGTACAAACCAGGGGCACCTGGGGGGCTCAGTCGGTTAGGCATCTGACTTCAGCTCAGGTCATGATCTCATGGTTTGTGGGTTCGAGCCCCATGTCGGGCTCTGTGCTGACAGCTCAGAACCTGGAGCCTACTTCACATTCTGTATCTCCCTCTCTATCTGCCCCTCCCCCCACTTGCACTCTCTCTGTCTCTCTCTCAAAAATAAATAAACATTAAAATTTTTTTAAGTGCTCACCAAAAGATTTAAAGTAAATATTTTTGTTCCTCTAAGTACACCAGAAATAGAATAAATAAAAAACAAACCATAACACTGGGAAAAAGATTTGTGTTACATGTCACCAAGAAAGGATTTGTATCTGAAAAATGTGATGAGCTTCTCTGAATTAAAAAAAGATACATTTTTAATTTTATTATTACTACTTTTTTAATGTTTATTTATTTTTGAGAGAAAGAGACAGAGCACAAGCAGGGGAGGAACAGAGAGAAAGAGGGAGACACAGAATCCAGCTCAGGCTCCAGGCTCTGAGCTGTCAGCACAGAGCCCAATGAGGGGCCTGAACTCGTGAATCAGGAGATCATGACCTGAGCCACCCAGGTGCCCCAAAATGATACTTTTAAAAATGGTTAGAGGAAACCTAAAGATTCCATGAGAGGAAAAAATGACTGTTAGAACTAAGCAGCAAATTCATCAAAGTTGTAGGATACAAGATCAACATATAGAAAATTGGCTACATTTCCAAACACTAACATAAACAGTCTGAATAGGAAATGAACAAAACAATCCATTTACAATAGCATCAAAAAGAATACAATACCTAGGAATAAACAAAGGAGGCAAAAAAGGAAAAACAAACCAACCCTTGTACGTTGAAAACTACGATACATTGCTGAAAGAAATTAAGACAAAATAAGAAATTAAGACACAAATAAGTGAAATGACATCATGTTCATGGGTTGGAAGACCTAATATTTTATGTCAATACTACCCAAAAGGGATCTACAGATTTAATGTAATCGTTATCAAAATCCCACTGCCAGTTTCTGCAGAAATAGAAAATTCATTCTAAAATTCAGATGGTATTTCAAAGACTCCAAATAGCCAAAGCAATCTTGAAAAAGAACAAAGTTGGATTTCATGCTTCCTAACTTAAAAAAACTGATTAAAAAGCTACAGTAATCAGTGAAGTGTGGTACTGGCGTGAAGACAGACATATAGACCAATAGCACTTAATAAAGAGCCCACAAATAAACTTTGCATGACTATGGTGAAATGCTCTTCAACAAGGGTGCCAAGACCAGTCAATGGGGAAAGGACAGTTGTTTCAACACACTGGTTTTCAAGATTTTTTATCTTGTCAACAAATCTGGTTGAGAAAACTGGATATAAACATCCAAGAGAATGCACTTCAACCCTTACCACACACCGTGAACAACAATTCACTCAAAATGGATCAAACAAAGATCTAAAACTATAACATTCTTAGAAGAACACAGAAAGGAAGAGCTTCATCACGAATTTAGCAATGATTTCTTGGCTATTACACTAAAAACTTTCTGTGTATCAAATGACACAATCAGTAAGGTGAAAACACAAGCTACATAATTTTTTCAAATCATGTATCTGGTTAAGAGGCTAATATTCTCAGAATATGTGAAGAACTTCTAGAGCTCAACAACAAAATAACTGCATTAAAAAATGGGCAAAGGGCTAGAAAAGCTATTTCCCCAAAGAAGATCTAAATACCCAGCAAGCATATAAAAAGATATTCAACATCACTAACAATTAAGGTAATTCAAATCAAAGCATAATGAGATATCCCCTTACATCTATTAAGATAACTATTCCTAAACAATTGAATAAATTGGCAAGGATTTGGGTAAATTGGAACTCTCATGCATTATTGGTGGAAATGTAAACTGTTGCACCTCTATGGGAAATAATATGATGGTTCCTCAAAAAATTAAAAATAGAATTACTGTATGATTCAGCAGTCCCACTTCTGGATATATATCCAAAAAAAAAAAAACAAATCAAATTGAAGAGGTATTTGTATATTTATTTTCTAACAGCATTATTTACAATGGTCAGAGTGTAGAAGCTACAAAATGTCTTGATAGATGAATGGATACACATAACATGGAATATTATTCAGCCTTCAAGAGGAAGGAAGTTCTGACACATGCCACAATATGGGTGAATCTGGAGATCATTATGGTAATCAAAATAAGTTAGTCACAAGAAGACAAATACTGTATTATTCTACTTCTATGAGAAATATAGAGTAGTTGAATTCATATTAACAGATAGTAAAATGGTAGCTTCCAGGAGCTAGAGGAAGGGGAAAATGGGGACATATTATTTAATGGTTATAAAGTTTAGTTTTGCGAGATGAGGCATTTTGGGAAATTGATTGTATATGCATATGCTTGACACTACTGAACTGTATACTTTAAAATAGTAAATATTATGTGTATTTTACCACAATTTTTAAAAATGGATAATGGACTTCAAAAAACATTTCACAGAAAAGTTATTATAATGGCAAATAAAAATATGAAAAAAGATCAAATTAAGTAGTAATCAGGGATATGCAAATTACCACTAAAATGATATACCATTTCATATGTGCTAGGTTGCATAAATTGAGAAGTTTGACAGTACTAAGCCGTGATGAGATTGTGCAATACTGGGAACTTTTATCCAGGACCACTCCTAAAGTATGTGGGCTTTTAAGTAAACCCATTTTTCAGAGACTTTGTCCATGTAAACAAGTAGATCAACCAATATTAGCTAGTCACCGCTATTCTGGTAGCCTAACCTCAGCTGGTAGAAGCAGTGTGCTGACCAGGCCAACTCTTGAAATAGAGACTCCACCTTGGGGTCCCAGCACAGCCCCAAGTCTGGGAACTTCTTATGTATACATGAGGCGGGTGTGTTAGGGTGAAGGGAGTTAAAGGGCAAAGCACACCCTTAATGGTGAACTAAAACTTGGAATGCCCTACCTACCTAGATAGCATTCTTGGTCTAAGCCAGTCTTAGGCACTGTAGGAGAACTTGGAAAATTTTCAGAAAGGCAGTCGATAGCACAATCCCTTGTGATATAAGCCCAGTCAGAGACTTCTTGTCTACATATAAAGGCAGTACTACTCTTATACACTGCTGGGAGAGAATGCATCAATATAATCACTTTGGAAAACAATTGGCTTTTATCTTGTCAAATTAAACATGTACATTATTTGTGACTTAGTTCTAGTCCTACATGTGTATACTAGACAATTTCTTGCATATTTATCTTGAGTCATTTGTAAGGCTATTCATTCCACCATTGACAGTTCCATGATCTACACTTGTATACAAAAGCATGGATGAATCTTAGATATATACTGATGAATAAAAACAACAAAGTCATTGAAGATTATGTATAGTATGATTCAATTTTTACAAAATTATAAAAAAAGCAAAGTTAAATGTCTAATACACATGTATGTACATATATATATAGGTATATATATACATGTACAAACATATGTGGGAGGATAATTGAGGGAAGCAGGGAAGAATTTCCAAGTAGATTAGAAGATATTGGCAATGGTTTTGTTTCTAAGTTGATTGGGGGAATATAGGGTTATTTTACCGTTAAGCTTCATAACTTATATATACCACATATTCTTTTTATGTATTAAATATCACACTTTTTCACATAATTTTTAAAGAGAAAATAAGTAAACTTAAAACAAAATCCTTTAACCAAGAATTTCCCATACATGTTTGCGGACAAGACATTCTTTCTGGGGGACCTTCATTAACATACAGAACTAGTGCCCTTGGAATGTTTTAAGGGCCTGATTTGAGGGTAAGCTGAGTTTATTAATGTGGCTTCCCAAGAGAACAGGCTGGGATAATGTGTGGTTTTATATCTCCTCATTTCAATAGCAATGCCCCCAGGAGGGGACACAGTCAGTCTTGTACCTTTTCAAAAATGGGACAGGAGAATATTTGGGACTATGACAAATAATCCAAGCTTGACTATCCTCTGTACTTCACTCTTTTGCTTTACCTTCCTTGTGTGTATAAATTGGTTTCTATTCAGAGGAAAATTAGTTCACTCTAAAACAATAAGCACTTTTAGTGGCTGTCTGCCTAAATCCAATCCATCATGTCCTTGCCCAAAATCTATCTTGTCTCAAAATGTAAACTGTGAGTGAGAAATTGTGTGTAAATTGCCACCACACCTTCGTGGTGAGCAGTGCTAGTGTTTGAAGACCCAGTGATGTCAACCTAGTGCTGGATAAGAAGCTGTTTTGGCTCTTTGATCAAAACGTAACTTAAGAAACTAGTTACACACCATCATACTTCTACCACACACGAGAGAAGAAGACCTTCAGGGAATATGGCAGTCATGTTATTTTGGCTGAACAGACTCAGAAATTTGGTTCTTGGCTGAGTAACTAATGCTTACTCATTCCTAGTTCAAGTCAACAAATATTTATTGAGATTTATTGAGTGTTGGTTACATTTCTTGGATTGTGTGGCTGAAAATGAAAAAGATGAATTTGAAATTAGCCCCATTTGCAAGGAAGTTAAATGAGAGACAATGTTGAAAAGGAAACAGGCCCCAGTTCTCATATCAGCTCTGCTGTTAACTTACTGGGTGGGCCCAGGCAACTCACTTGTTCTGGGGCTCTGTTTTCTCTTTTGTAAATTAAAGTGTCGGGGCTGGATAATTTTGTAAGCTTCCTCCAAAGCTAAAAGTTGACATTTCTGTGAATCTGGCTGAGTAGGTAAGATAATCAGAGAATTGTCTGATCACAAGCCATAAGGACCATCAAGTGATTCAGTCCCCAAGGTTTGCAAATGTGAAAATCAAGTTCCAGAAAGACGATGGGACTTGTTCAAGGTCACATAGCTACAATATGAGAGAGTACAGAAGGTGTGTGTGGGGGTCATTACTGGAGGTGTTTTGGATGCACTGAAATCATAGTTGAGATTGAAATATAGTCTATAGGCTATGTCAGAAGGCCAGTGGACTATTAAGGGATTGGGATGACCTTCCTCCCTCAGGTATTTCTGCTATAGAAGGGGAGAGAAAATTGAGCCCATAGGTAAAAGAATTACATGATGAATTGTGTCTATAGGACCATGTTGCCAGAGAGAGTTTGCTTTTAATACCATGAAAGATCCTAAGGAGAATTAGAACAGATAACAGGTAGATATCAAAGCTTTTACTGTCCCATTAACCATAGCTAGTGTGCCTTCCCCTCTTTTTGGCCTTAGCAGTTCAAGAGTATTTATATTATATTATTATCTTACTTTGATTCTGCCAATGTCCTCTCCAGATATTAACCTGAGTTAATAGAAGACTTTCCTTTCCATGATGAATCCTGCCTACAGTAATTTATGAACAGTAATCTTTGAACATGGAGCAAAGTGGGTCAGTTGAGCTCACCACAGGATACTTACAGAGCAATTCTGGAAGAAGGATTTATGGAGTTTTCCCCAAGATTTATATGCAGAGGACTGACATAGAAAAAAAAAAGTTATCAAAGACTGGAATTGAAGCTATGTCTGCATTGATAAGTGTAAGATCCCAAGGGTCTTTCCAGAGATTTTAGAGCAGGCCAGGAATCTCTCTTGAAGTATTGGGAGTTGGATCAGTTAGCTATTGGTGTATAACAAACTATCCCAAGTTCAGTGACTTAAAACAGTAATCATTTATTATTATAGACTGCCTGTCTGTGGGTCAGCTGGTTTTCCTAAAGACTAGGTTTCCTTCATTTCAACTGTACTTACTCATGTGTGTAAAGGTTGTCAGGAGGGCTTTGCTCTGATCTGGGTTTAGTTGAGGCATCTTGGTTGGGGAAGTTCAAGATTTCTTATCCTCTTCTCAGGATCCACTAGCTGGCCCAAGAATGTCTTTCCAATGGTGATGACAGAAGCTAAAGAGAACATCCTGAATCATACAAGGTCTCTTAAGGCCTACACTTGGAACTTACACACAAAATTTCTTCCTCATTACAAAATTAATTCCTCATTACATTACACAGGACTGAGCCCATATTTAAGGAGTAGGAGCATAGACTTCACATCTTTGGCAGTAAGAACTGAAAAATCACATGATAAAAATGTGCATAGAAGGAAAGGTGAAGAATTTGCATCATTAATGGAATCTACCATGGGAACCTAGGAAAAGCAATGTTTTTCATACATTTTTTAAAAAATCAAGAGACATGTTGAGACTCAAATAAAAGGAATGCAACCTCTCCCAAGATAAATCCATGATATGCAAAATGTATTCATGTCTCTGGGTTTATTAATTCTTTGAGGCTTATCCATGACTCCAAATTAGAAACTCCTGGCTAAGAAGGTCAAGATCGCTGACTAAGGGGTGGCAGTATATTTCTCTCATGGAGAGAAGGACACCTGCCCACAAGTGAATCCAAGAGGATCCTCCAAGTATGAGATTTGCTAATCCATCAAGAGCAGAGATTTTTTATCATAGGATTAAAAGGCTTGAGATCAACAAGTATAAGATCCAGTGCCCAAGAGTGTACAAAAGAGCTCTGTGCGAATGGCAATTCTAGATTGCACCACACTGAAATCCTATCTTGGCAGTATTTTCATTAATACAATAGTTTATGAATTCCAACTTTATTACTTCATTAGTATAGTGACAGGAAGTTATATTTCATTTTTCAAAATAAGATTATTTGTCTCTTTTTAATGGCCTCCTGCTTCAGGAGAGGATGTAAGTGGTGAGAGGTAGTTGAGCCAGCAGACTAGGTGGCAGAGCTAGTTTTGAAGACACATGACTCCTATAGGCAGAAGTCCCTCCCTTCCTCAGTCCCCCACCAGATAAGGAAAACGTGGGCAGGCTCTACCCATCTACCAACAATGCTGCTGTGTGTAGTTGACAAAAGAAGCTTGAGCTATTCCAATGAACTTGTGAGGATCCCTGGTGAATGAATAGCTCCCCATAACTGCACATTCATTGATCTATTTTCAGTGAATTGGCCTTTTGAGTAAAGTAAGTAGAATAATATCTATTTGATTTATTCATCTTTTCTTTTAATTAAGTCAAAATAGATGGATTATTTATGAAGATGTCATTTTAAAAAGCAGGGAGCCTCAACGAACTGATTTAGAAAAACGAGTAGGAAAGACTAAGGGATAACATTCAGCTGTTTACCATCTTACATCGAAACTGTCTTATCTACAAAGCCAGAACTCAAGGTTTCTGGAAGTTCTTCTCTAGGAAGTCTTGCTCCTTATAGCACTCATCACGTTTGCATTCTTATTTTATGTCTGCATCCTTCCCTGACTCCTGAGCATGATGGGGGTTGAACCTGGACCTTCTTTTATTCCTTGTTGTATTTATAGAATGTGCCTCTGTGTCCAGCACACAGTTAGTCCTCAGATTTGTCAAATGAATGAAAAGAATACTTCTAAAGCACTTGAAACAGTTCCTTCTACGTAGTAGGCATGTTATTGCACATTAGCTATTTAAACACTAATGAGCCTGTATTTATAACTAAGATCACCCTCCGTGGGTTTTGCTGTATTTTCAGAATTCCTTGGGGAAGATATGGAACTCGAAAATTGTGGTATTATAATAGTATAATTCTGAGTAAAAAAATTTATAATGAAGCAGAATTCAATGAAGGATTTGAAATGCAAAATTTGAAAGCTGTTTTCCCACAGAGGCTTTATATGATAAAAATATTTTTTAGGAACTTTTTTCTTTTTTTTTGATTCAGTGTTTAATCAAGAAATTTTTAACATGTTCTATTTTACATAAAAAGTTGAGCTTATTATTAACAATAGGAATATTAATTGATAGTCACTGTGAACTATAATACTGTCTTGCCTTTGGGATGAACAATTAATTACCATCACTTTTTTGTTTTTATTTTAATTAAGCACTTATGCAGCACTTTACATATTTGATGTATTTTATAACCATTAATTACAGAATTAATGCACAAACATAAATTATACATGTTCAGAAAAAAGAATCATCTTTAAATTACGAATAAAGGAGCTGTTAAGTTTGCATAGTTTTTTCCTCTTTGGGGAGAAAATTCTGCTCATATATAATAGAGGGTTCAAAAATCATTATCCTATAAAGAATGACTAGACTAGTAAATGTTAACTAACAGTTTATAAGAAGGACTGGTGGCAGATAACAAAAAAAAAAGAGTATGGTTTAATTTTTTAAAAATATCTGCTGTTTTAAGGAATATATATTCTTAGGAGCTTAACAGTTGATAAGTATTGATAAGTTTTGCCTCTGGGTTGCTGAAGGAGAAGTATTTTTGCATTTTTTTCTCCTTTCAGTTAAGGTGCGCTGTGCCTTCAGAAGCAGAGGAAAGACCTGGGTTTGGGAGGCAGAGATGGGCTCTATGGAGGTTTATGTTTGAATCACTACAAGTCAGGGCTAAGGACTGCTGAGCTGGAGAGTGTCTGTCCTGAGCCCAGGCAGCCTGCTCTGTGGACCCAGGAAAGAAAGGGAAGCTCTCAGAAGGGACTGTGCCTAGAAGGGACTGGCCTTGGCTGTTGGAGAACAGTCCTGAGAGTTAGTCTTCCTCCCTTCCTGAGCTAATACAACATTCTGAGAAGTAAAGTGTGGCCTCTGGAATAAGACTGTTGGCAATCTGTCATCGGGATAACTTTGGGCAAGTTACATCACCTCTCAGAAACTCACTTTCCTCATCTGTAAACTGGGGGCAATAATTGTATGTACCCCATAAGGTTGGTGTGAAATGAAATGAGTTACCTCATGTGAAGCACTCTAAACAGCTGGCATATAGTAAATTCTCAGTCAATGTTACTTATTTCTATTTGTTACTCCTTTTCACAAAATTAGGAAATTGCTGGGACATGATGCACCAGTGGCGTCTGTCATTGGAGTGTTTTCTTAAGGAGGTTGGTCCCATCCTACAGACATCGCATCATGTTTTTAATTGGTCTGCTGGCTGCTGAGAAGATGCAGTATATTCAGAAGAGGGGACCCAGTAAGAGAAAAGCAACGGAAACCATCCTAAATGAAAGGCTTTGCAGGAAATGGGGACATTTTGATTGAAGAACAAACTTAGCCGAGTCATCCTTGCTGTCTTCAGATATCTGAAGGAAAGAGAGTTGCTGCATGCATGACTCCAGCCAGCAGACCTGGGAGCCCTGTGAATATGGAAACATACAGCCCAGTACTTGGAATAGAAATGCCAACATATGTTTGTTGGATGGAGGAATGAATAAATGAGACAATACATTTGATGAAAAATAAGAACAGTGACTAAGAGTTGGATTATCTGGAGTCAGGCAGACTTGAGTTGAAAATTGTCCACTGCCACTTAAAAGCCATGTGACCCTGGAAATTTTACTAACCCTTCTCGGCTACAGCTTCTTTAAGTATAAAATGTGTACGCTGGCTGTACCAACCTCACCCTGTTGCGGTGAAGGTTAAGTGAGAATGCAAACACTGTAAAAGTTCAGTATATCATAATCCTAACAGCAGTAAGAGGAGCTATTGGTACCATCAGGCTGGGTAAATATAGGTTAGAGACTTATAGACGGACCCGGGGAATCAGATCAGAAAAGAGATAAAGATTTTTAGGTTTTTCCTTAAAACTATAGGTCCTCAGCCTCTATTTTCAGCAGCTCTATACTCTTTTTTTTTTTAGAAAATTTTGAGAGTAGTATGTACCTCTATATTAAAGAGGGAGAAATCTGTCTGGTAGTAGAAAGGAGCATAACCTGTGAGCAAAATGACAACAGGTATATCTGAAGAGGGATTTCATCTGCCACCTTTGTTTTATTGGTGCTGGACTCTAACCATCAAGCAGCCAGCCACAGACATAGTCACTGGAGACCAGAGGTAAAAAGAAGTGAACTGAAAGTGGTTTCTCAGCAGCCATGAGCTTACCTGACAAGGTCTGGGTCATCCTGATTATGGTCATTCCTCAAGGTCTATTTCTAGCACAGAATCAACTAGAAACCCCTTCATTCTCTTACTTATTTGCTCACTCAGTTCTCCTTGGTGTCAGAATCCAAACTGAAGCTTTTACTGCTGGAAGGAATCCCCTCATAAACAGATCCAACCTGATCTAAATGATCCGAGATAGCAAAACCTGGATCCAGCATACAAGAGCACAGCAAGATGATATCAAGAAGGACCTTCTCATAGCCCTATCAGGGCTACTGTATTGCATAATTCCACCAAGTGCCATCAATACTGTGGTTATGTACTGCAGCCTCCTGGACCAAAACAGAGGCCTTGGAAGTTAATGCACACCTTGTTACCAGAGATGGCCCAGTGGAGGCTGAGAGACCAAGAAGTTGTGACAAGTAGATGGAAAGATTGGCCCTCTCCAATCCAAAACTCTTAGAGGCTAGAACATTTTAAGACATAGCTCTTTCCCTTCTTCTGGGAACTTAAGTTTTCTCTTGGGAAGGACCCAGTTAAGACATAGTACATGGCTACCTATGATTGAATGTCATCACAGTTGCACAGGTAGTGCATTATGTATTATCCCATTTGAAATAAAATATATTCCTAATCTAACCAAGGAACGGAGAAGAGTTTGAGTGTGTAGTTTGTTTGGAGAGAAAAATGCTTATTAACAAAATCCTATCCGTGAAGAGAGAGAGAGAGTTTGTCTTTCCACCTTTAAAAATATGCCTTTGAAATACAGACCAATAAGACTATAACAAGTACAATCTAGTACACACTACTTCCTGGTCAGAATCCAAGGTGGTGGATGAAAAATAAGAAGAAAGACAAGATGAATTTATTCACTTTGACTTATATTAGACTAGAGAGCAAGAATTGGGAGTGGAGTCCCAATTACAAGAGGGTAGTTACTTCTAACACAGCAGATTTTGGAGATTCTTTGAGGATCTCAACAAACTATGGACTCTTCTCCCCAGAAGAAGTATATATATACTCATATATATATGTGTGTGTATATATACTCATATACATACACGCACACACACACACATATACATGAAAATATCTCACACATGCACATGCATGAACTATACTACAGAATCTTGTTCATGGGCCCTGGAATTCCTGGGTTCTATATAAAGAACCCATGCATAGAGTAGCCCTCATTTCTTGGCAGTTTTGCTCCTGATGCTTCTAGGGTGAAAATTTTGCTTCTGTAACTTGTCTGGAATCTCACCAAGAATAGGAGCCTCATTTTCCTTTCTAGCAAATTGGTCAGTATCTAGTGCAATGCCAAATGTGAGGGTATATGTTTAATAACTTCAGGTCAAATAAGTAAATGTTGAAAGGCTGTCTCTAAAGTTAGACCCAGAACTAGCATTTCCCCCAACCTCTCCACGCCTAAAGAAAAATCATGTTTTGATATGCTTGTCTTTTCTTGTAGAAGGTACTCACTGGACAAGCAAGACCTTTCAACACCTCCACTTGAAGGAGAACAGAAATTTCTTCCCTCTAAAAAGAATCTAAACGTTGCTTCCAAAAAGGAGTTCTTAAACCAGGGAGAAACTGACCCAAGCATGCAAACAAACATCACAAAGCATCCAAATAAAATGACATGAAAGGGCGACTGTGGCATAAGTGCCAAGGAGCTTAAGAAAGTTACCTTGGGGTGGCTTTTAAGGGAGGTCTCTTCCCAAGTTCCCTGCAGTGTCCTGATCATATGGGCTGGATTTTGGAAATGTATCTGCATCCTTGTTCCTGGCCAACCATCCTCTCAGCCAAATCCAACTGGGACACAGGAATGTCTTCCAAAGGAGTGTGAATGTTACAATTGGCCCTTTTGTGAGCCTTCCTGGAAGTCCGGTGGGGCTCCAGCCCCCGGCTGGAATTCACAAGCTGAGATGAGCATCTGACATGAACTTGGATGCTCTTCCTGACCATGCCTCAGCCCCTGGAAAGTGGAAAGTGTCACTATGGCAGATGGAAGTAGTTCCAGAAGACAGGGTGGGATGCTGCAGGGGCCCAGACCCCTTCAGAGGAAGCATAAGCATGAGATCACTGATTTGGTGTGAAATAAGAGAAAAAGTACCTGCTGACTAGTTTCACTGAACAACAATGGGCCTCTTGTGGTGGAGAGAAATGGGGAAAATCAGCTTCCCAGCTGTCCAGATCTGCCCTTTTGGGTCTGGGCCGGGTGAGATGTAGGATGTCCTGGGGCTGAGAGGCTGACTTACTCATTGGCATTTTTGCCAACACTGGGCTCTCAACCAACACCTTGCAAGGCATATTTGTGACTATCTGAGTTCTTAGAAACTGGAAGACCAGGGTTTTGTGGCCCATTTTAAGCATGAGGCCTTGGGCAAAGAAATGACTTAGCAATATGGTTTATTCCCATTTGTGAATTCAATCATTGTTCGTTTCACACTGGCTTTTAACAAACATAAGTAAAACTCAGTTCTTTTCCTTTAGACATGTACAGTCCAGAAAAGGACCTTGGACATGGACCCAAGCAATTGCAACAGCAGAATGTGGTGATAAACACACAAAGGCCAACGGGCAATACAGAAGAATGGGTACAAATTCAATTCTAAAAATCATGAAGTTTTCATGGAGTAGGTGTTTGAACTGAGATGCAAACAGTATCATGTAAGAAAGAAATAGACAGCACATACCCCACCCAACCTTCAGAGGCTCTAGGAATAAATATACACGTGATCATGTAACTACCATGCTGATATTTACCTGGAAGAAAACTTTTGTACACTTAAGACCTTGGTCTCTGATAATCGTTTAATATCATGACAACATACTGCTTATCTGATACATCTTAATAGTCTTGTGTTAGTCACTTATGAAGAGCCACTAAGGCATGATAAATATATTTTCCCGTAGTAGGGAAGACACCCAGGCAAGAATTAAGGGTGGTGACATTGACATTCAGACAGAAAGCTTCCACCACTTTGGATCAATTTTAACATATTCAATATCCTCAAAACACAGTACTCTACAGTGGGATAGTCAGGTTGACCTGAGTTCAAATCCTCATTCTGCCAATATGGCATGTGTCCTTTGGAGCTGGCTACCAGATACTCTGGACCTGAATTTCTTCAACTGGGAAATGGTGATGATTTTACCCACAACACACAGTGGGTTGTTATAAAGAGCACACAGTGATGCTTGTAAAGCCCCAGCACCAATTAGGCCCACAGTTCAGATTAACACCCCTTCTAACACATCACTGAATTAGGACACTTGCTAGGCTGAATCCAAGCTACTTGTCACGATCCCCTCTCTTAGTGCTATTTCTCTTACTTCTTACCCCAACTTCCACCTGTACAAAGTATAAACAAAACTTCCTGGATTTGTCTAAGTTTCATGTAAGCCTTGGACATATGGCTCACTGAGGACCTCGGGGAGGCTGCGGCCACTAAGACAATTAGCTCACTCCCTCCTTGGGTCCCCTACAGATTTCTCACCGGCATCTCTCCTAGATATTCTCTCCAGAAATATCTCTCATCTAGTCAGTATAATGTACTTTTATCACTTCTAATCACCAGAATTTGAGTAAAAAGAGCCAGTGGAGACCAAAGGTTTTGATTTTTATAGGTCTAGATGAAGCGATGGTAAAGACTAGCATTTTTATGGTGTTGAAGGAGTCTCCTGTCAGAGAGTTGATCTTACAATGGTTGTATCAGCCCACAACACCCTGTCCGTAAATTTGTTAGTGCAGACACTGCTGCCAAGGAACAGAGACCTGCTAGAGATGACCTGATAAGGGGCCTGAATTGTGGACCATGAACACCCTTTTATCAAACACAAAGAGTCACTTGTGCTGCTTGATTAAAAAAAAAAACAAAAACAAAACAAAACAAAAAAACAGCTTCAGGGGACTTAGTGCAGACCTAATGGATAGGGTGGTGAATTTCTGTGCTTGACATGTTCTCCAGTTGATTCTGATGTCCACTATATTTTGGCATTTGCCATTCAGATGGGTAGAACAGTGGCCTTCCATCAGCATTAAATGATGGCCATCAATAGTCCTCATATTTATGGAAAGACACGGTAGTTAGAACTGAGGTAGAATAGAGGGGCTGGTGAGGTCATGGTTAGAGTAGAGCCAGGATCTGGGGAAGAAAACGAGTAGTCTGGAGTGTGCTAAGTTTGGTGTGGAGGAGATGGCAGGTTTCTAATGTCAAAACCAGACAAAAGCAAGAAAACAATACTGCCATTTCTAGACATGTCATGGGTACCTATGGGGATTCTCAAAGGTGCTTGCTTCAGCTCCTAGAGGAAAAGAAAGCAAGATATAAGATGCCTCACCAGATAGGAATAAGCTCACCCTTGCCTGTTTGTTTACAATTCTCCAAACAATCCTGCACCTCAGTGTCCAGCTCCCGTCTGTCACTTAGCTCTGATCATGGGACATTAAACACCAGCCACGGGTCATACATCAGACAGTGTCCTGCACATTTTGGATATTAATCCTGACAGAAAAATCTTTAGCACTGTATGGATTAGTCAATGTAAATTCATTAACTACTTGTCATGACTATTAATATAATCTAGCCTGACGGTAAAGACTCGACAGTACAGTGTTAATCAAATCTATGCAGAAAACAACACATTTCTGTTTAGCCTCAACAACTGCTCCTCTTGCCAGATCAGAGGCTGGAGCCTTAGGGGAAAAACAAAGGTGCCCCATTGCACATCCCTTGTAGGGATCCTCCTGTCCTCAGAAGAGCATCACAATCTGTGACGATTTGAAGTTACCTTCCATTTCTGGCAAACCTCACACCCTCCATGCGATGGAAGTCTGTCACTCTCCAGTCCCCATCAGCGAGAAGTTCACAGATAATAAAGCAGAATGTATTCTGCAGAGTTGAACATTTTCTCCCAGGATGAATCATTACCAGGTTTTTAATCATGCTCATTAGGCAGCCATTAGGGTCCTGTCCAGCTTTTCACCGCCAGAGATGAAAGGAGAGAATAATTGTGGTAGCCCCTGCACCCTACCTGGTGAAATACTCACCATCTGTTCCCAGTTGTAACTCCCCATGTGAAGCATCTTGGTTTATGACTATAGCAGTCTTAGATCCCTAGCACCGAACCTACTGTTTGTCTAGAATGAGCCGACCTGAACCCACTAGAACTTGAAACAGATTTTGACATTCACTAAAATCAGGGGCAAGCCAGCATCACCTTAGCAATCACAAGGCCTCCATTTGAGCAGAAACACACATTTTAATTTCTACAGCTTGGAGCACGGAGGAGCCAGTAAGAATGTGGCTTTGAAATAAATGAGCTCAATAAAAATTGCTGTGAACCTGTTTCTCTTCTGTTCTGGAAGCAACTGCCGCTGATAAAGCAACCAAGTGTTATAAATGCAGAGTGAATATTTAAGATTTCTAATATCACCCTATTTGCATGCCGTTCTCTGTCTCTCCCCGGTTGTGCTTTGATTGTCTCTGATTGGACTGTTCTGTGTTCTTTTATTTTAACACAAATCAATATTTATTTCAGTACAGTAGCTGACAGAGGGCTTCACAGACAATAGGTGTTTCATAAAGTTTTGTTGAATGATGGAACAGTGCGTGTGTATTTTCTTAGCTAAGAATTGAAAGACAAAGCAATTTCATTTATTCTCAGCATGAGAGTCCTTCTTTTTGTGCCTCAGTCTAGAACCCCAAAACATGTTATCTGTAGTAACCTACTACCTTACCTTAGCCTTTTCATTTATAACCTGCTTATTCAGAATTTTGTCTATACAAATGAATGAAAAAACTTAAGGTTTTCATTGTCCTTCCTTGTTGGATAGGTATAAAATCTGTTCTTCCACTTTTGTCCCATCCTTAAACTCAGATTCTAGTCCACATTAATTTCAACGTTATGTTTTCCCACCTTTCCTCCTTGCTCCTACTTAAAGAATCACCTTTAGGGTCCAGTGCAGTAAGATGAGGCATCTGGGTAAGCCCTTGACCTCTAACGTGATGGCCTCCACTTCCAGTGTGGGAAGTCCACCTGCATCATGCCTGCCACCTGTAGCTTCTTTGTGCCTCCATGCCTGACCTGAATGTTTATCATAAGTCCAAGAGAACATAGAAAACAGAAAAAAAAAAAAACCCAACAAAGAGCTTCTATTCTGAGCCAGCTAGGGTTGGGTATGTATAATATGGCCTTACATTTAATTTTCCCATAACTCCCATGATGAATTAAAGGCCCATTCTACAGATGACAAAACTGGGGCTCAAAGGTGTTATATAAGTTTCCTGATGTTACACAGTTGATAAATGATCAAGCTGCGATTTGAACTTAGTTCTCTCTGAGTCCAAAACTAATTTTCTTTCTTTTAGAACAAGCCACATTCTGGAAACAATATGCCAGGATATAAATGTTGTAGAAGGGGCTATACTGAAATTCCCCATCTGGCCATGATTGCTGTGAGTTCAGCAGGGTCCCTTACTATTGACACAGAAGTACCCCCATCCCTACTTTTGGCCAAGTATTGCCTCTCTCAAATTAAAAATGTTCTTACCAAGAACCAAGTTTTTCCACATCTATTTTTTCCAAATTCTATTGATTGGTAGACAGTATGGCCCAAAGTTTTTGTTTTGTTTGTTTGGTTTTAAATTAAATTTATTTTGTTTTTTTCTTTAATTTTTTTTTATGTTTTATTTAGTTTTGAGAGAGAGACATCGTGAGGGACAGAAAGAGAGGGAGACACAGAATCTGAAGACAGGCCCCAGGCTCTGAGCTAGCTATCAGCACAGAGACTGATACGGGGCTCAAACCCACTAACTGTGAGATCATGACCTGAGCTGAAGTCAGACGCTTAACCGACTAAGCCACCCAGGTGCCCCAGTTTTTGTTTTGTTTTAAACAGAGTACTATAGAGGCACCTGGCTGGCTCAGTCAGTAGAGTGATTCTTGATCTCGGGGTTATGAGTTTGAACCCCGCATTGGGTATAGAGATTTCTTAAAAACAAAATTTAAATAAATACATACATAAATAAACAAAAATAAAGATGGTGCTATAGTTAATTTCTAGAAAACTGTTGAGTTCTCCGTTAAAAGGAAGGACAAAGAATATTTTAGGTAAGGAAAGAGGTAGTCAAACCCCTCATCCCTACAACTTTTACTCTCCCTTCAGGCTCACCATCCTAATAGGACCAAGAGAGAGAAACGAGAGGCTGGGGAAAGAATGTTCAGGCAGCTGGGGCATGGTGGACGCAGAATATAATGTACAAGGCGTGCTTGCAACATGTGACTTTACCAAGCTTGTGTGGGAGCTCTTCAATCAGGCAGTGATGGGTTGGAAACTGACCACTAGCTGGGTGACCTTAGCAACTTCCTTCACAGTTTTAGATCTCAGTTTTCTTATCTATAAAATGGAGATAAAAATAGCAGTATTGTTATGAAGATTAGAGAGTTAATGAATGTAATGCATTAAAAAAAAAGAATACAATAAACACTCCATCATTTTCAGCTAGTGTTATTATGGTTATTTTTACTGTGATTCCTGTATTAAAATTATATACTTTGTTGTTCCTTTGTTAGGTGGGAGGGAGGTTGGGAAGTGGTATCACAAAAAGGGATGAGTTCTTTTGATATTAACTCTTCTGGTATTAGCAGGACCTTCTGCAGAACCTTGAGTTACTTTGGAAGCTGTAGAGGGAGACAGGGGAAAGGCTATGGAAGAGCATCCAATTTAAATATTAGATTCCCCAAGCAACACATGCATTTATTTCTTTATTGATCTTGCACTCATATAAGTGGTAGAATCACAACGTTATAAGATGTCGAGACCCTTCCTTTTACTCGTAAGGAAACCAACACACAAAGAGGAGGCTTCTTTCTTGGGATTGTACAGTGAGTGAGAAATAGAGGTAAGACTAGAACTCAGGAACCAGGTCTTCTGGCTCCCACTCTGAGCCCTTTTCTCAAGTATTTTATAAGGTGCACAGGTTTGTGAGGGCGGGCCTTGGGTGGTACCTTCTCTTCAGGGCCCAGCACAGCCCTGGATTCAGGGAGATGTTAGGCCAGAACACAAACTCTGTCTTTTGATAAGATGTTTGACTGGAGCCGCTGCAATAGAGCCTTCCCCATTTATTCCCTATTTTACTCCAGACTAGGCTACTTCCTCCTGGCACCTGGCTGCTCACTCAGTCGGTTAAACATCCAACTTCAACTCAGCTCAGAGCTTGGTGCCTGCTTCGGAGTCTGTGTCTCCGTCTCTCTCTACCCATCTTGCACTCTCTCTCAAAAATGAATAAACATTAAAAATATACAAATAAAAAGTTTAAAAGACACTTCCTCATTTCTGCCATGTGACTTCCCTTACAGCTCAATCCTTGTTACCATCGCAGACATGGTCTCTCTTTTTGTGACCGCTTTCCCACAAGCTTGTCCTTTGCCTTCACTTTGTTTCTGTTGGGTACACAGTTAGCAGGCGGTGGCTAAGAGCTTAGACTTCAGAATCAAGCCCACCTGAATTTAAATCCCACAGTTTAGCTCAGAGACTTCAGGCAAATGATCAAACTGTTCTCAGTCTTTTTCTTTATCTGTAAAATGGGCATAATAGTAACTAATATGTTCATGGAAGGGGGAGAATTGTATTAGATGAAATATTAAATTAGATTAAGTTAGATGTAGTACGAGGAATGCCTGGCTTGTGATAAGTACTCAAAATGTGATAGCTGCTAATTATAATGTGTAATTGTACAAGACATGTGGTGTATAGCTGGCAGGATTCTGTGCTATATTTAAAGATATCCCACTCTTTATCTAATCCTATTGCCTGATATCAAGCGTTCCATGATTCCTATAATGCTTTCTCAGATCATCTTGTGCTCAGAGAAGGAAATGTATCCTTCATTTATTCCATATTTCCCAAGCACCTGTTCCATCAGTTAAGCTGACAGACAGTAGACACTCTGTCTTCAGCCCTGTGATCTTTATGGAGCTGAGCTTGTCAGCAGTTCACAGATTCTATGACCTGAGGGCCCCAGGGGTGAGATACATTTTTTTTCAGTTGTATTGGAGGTACAGCATTCAGGGAGGGAATGTCTGCGGACCTGCCCCTCCATCCTCCACCACCCTCCTCCACCACCCTCCTTCCCCACTCATGCACCCCCCCCCCCCCCCCCC
>NW_027532406.1:67735-98272 GCF_008692635.1 Crocuta crocuta | reverse complement strand
AAAAAATTATAGTGACTTTTGTACTTTATGTAACTTTGTATTTCCACTAGAATAATGTGAGCTCCATGAGAACAGGAGCAGCCCCGCCTTGTATTTATTTACAAGACACAGTAGGGATTCATTAAGTATTTGTTGAAAGAATTCCCAATGCCTAGAGATCGTCTTCCAAAATGAAAGGCTTACTATACGCTAGATACCACTGTACATGTCTTACACGAATTAACCGCTCTATTCCTCAGTTTCCTCACCTGTAAAATGGACATAGTATTAAGAGTCATATTCACTGTCACGTGTTATAAGTTAAGTAACTTGTCCAAGGCCACATGGCTAACAAATGATGAAGCCATGGCTTGAAATCAGTCCATCTGGATCTTGAGTCTTGGGTCTCTGCTAACAAGGCTCCAGAATAATCTCAATGGGTAAGTAGGTTCTGGGCCAACTGCCCTTATGGGTACTCATGGTGTACCAACCCCCACATGGTGTGTTCTGGTAAAATAACATTAAGATGACTATTTTTGCTATCTTGTTGGAGAAAGAATGCACAACAAAAGTGCAAGCTTGAGGGGAGAAAGTTAGTGCTATTCTTTGCCATGTGGCCATCTTATGGAAAACTCAGGATTTGAAATACCGTAGGACTCTTCCCTCTTCTCTTCAGTACACTTCCCTTATCCCCATCACAGATACAAGTCATAAGCTACACTAACCTCCATGAACACAAGGACCAAGTCTATCACATTATCCTATAGTTTGGTTACCAGGCCAATGGCTGGCAACAATAAGGGCTAAAAAACAAATTTACTGAATGAATGAATGAATGAATGAATGAATGAAGATGTTACTATGTGATGGGCGGAGTTATTTATAAAGGAGAGAGCACTGAGTGTAACTATTCAGGGTTCAGGGAAAACAAGTAATAGACATAGTTTTCTTTTCTCGGGACTCGAGTTTTGAATCAAATCCCAGAACTCAGATTCCAGAAGAGACGACAAAAACAATTATCTTTAAAATTCACATTGGGTAGTGTGATTTTTCTTTGGAAATTTTCAGTGCACAAGTTTGAGAATGCCTGTTGGGAGAGAAGTTTTTTTTTCCCCAATAAAAAGTACAGAGCACTTCAATTATCCCTGGGAAAAGGACTGTCTGTTCTTCCCTCCTCCAGCCTTTCACTGAGCTCTGCCTGCCTCGTGAGGAGTTATGGGAAAGAACAAGATGCATCTGCTTCTTCCTTTTTCTCTAATAAAGTTTGTCATTAACTGAAAACTAAAATGCTGTCCTCCCAGCCAGCCTCTCCACATTTTGGACCCTGAGCCACCAGTGAGGGATGGAGCCACATTGCCTTCCCTTCCCCTGGGGACTGCCACACACAACACACGTGCAACCAGATACATGCAATGCACATGCATGCAAGTGCACACACACACACACACACACATACACGTACACCCATGCCAGTCAATTGGCTTCTTGCTTATATCAGCCTGGCCCAACATGTTCAGATGAAGGGGAAGGATTTTGGCTTCTATGCATCCTACAGGCCTTCCAGGCTGGTTTATTTTTTCAATCTCCAGGTAGCATCAGCTGAGATCAAAGTTACCCTTTCTCTTCTTTGGGGGATCTAGGAAAATACAGAAAACAGAAGAGGTAACTGTCTTGGAGGATGAGGAAGTTCCAACCTGCCTGAAAGGACATGAAGGGATGGGCTCTTCCACCTTCTTGCTGAAGCACAGGCAGCCTCCCTGGTGCACTCTACAGGACGGGGATCCGTGTGTGTTTTGTTACTGACGTGCCCCAAGTCCTTACATGCGTGCCTGATACTTAATAAATGCTCAACAAAGACATTCTGAAATTATGAATAATTCTGGATAGCTTTTAGAAAAATACATCATCTTTTCTCACACATGCTGCCTGGAATATTCCTCCATCTTCTACCCCTTTCCAAGGCAGAGTACCATGTGTATTTCAAGTGCCAGCACACTCTCACTTCTCCTTCCCGGTTTTGTGTAGCTTCTACCCCAGGGGTAGTGGTTACCACCCCCACCCCCACCCCCTTCCCAGCCCTCCTTGCACTTTCTGCATTTGCTTTTCTTAAAGAAACGGGCACACCAAATTGCAGCCAAGTATTTATATTTTTTGCCCTCCACTAGTAAAAATGTGTTTCTTTTTTTTTTTAAGTTTAATTATTTATTTTGAGAGAGACAGAGACGGTGCAAGTGTGGGAAGGGCAAAGAGGGAGAGGGAGAGGGAGAATTCCAAGCAGTTTCCACTCTGTCAGCACAGAGCTGGATGCCGGGCTCAAACTCATGTACCCGTGAGGTCATGACCTGAGCCACACAAGTGCCCCCAAAATGTGTTTCTAATTAGACATCCCATTGGTTCATTTCCAGGTCCCTAGCATCTGCTACATTATTACCAGTGACTATAGCACAGTGAAGAAAAAGCTAGCTCAGGAATCCCTGCTCTGCTATTTGCTAACCAAGAGGACTTGGTCAATTTCTAACTTCATTCTTTGTTTCCTTTTTCGGGTAACACAGTGATACTAACAGTAGTATCACATAGTACTTGTCAGGGCTTTAATGAATGAGCACATGTAATGGTCTTAGGACTCTGCTTCGTGCAAATTAAACACTCAAGAAATAGTCACTTTTATTTTTTATTTAGAGTGGTGCTTATAGTTGACATTTGTGAGAAGTTTCTTTTTTCAAGTGGACTTGTCTTCAGTTGTTTAGTATTCAAGCAATCTCTTCCCACTAGTATTCCTTGATTTTTGCTTGTGAGTTCATCTCCCCCTATGTCAGAAGTTGTTTCTGATAAAATTAGTATCAGTTAGACTTTCCATCACTCATCACAGAATGAATCCTAACTATACGAAGTTGATAAACATTTGTTGGATAGACAAGCTAATTGTTGAAAATCTGCTCTACATTTTGTTCAGGGGGAAAGAAAAATCTTACATGTAGGAAAGCCTAACAAACAGTGGCATCCAAATAGATTCATTCAACTAATTAACTTTGCCAATCAGGGCAGGCTGACTTCTGCAAGCCCTCAACCACATAGCATCTGAGATGTATTTGTACAAATATTCTAATCCTCACAAACACTTTGATACTCATGAAATTTCTTGGCCTGCCCAATTATAAGGGGCAGGTATTATCAACTTTGAGCCACCTGACTCAGTTTATTTTTTTCAAGTTTACTTATTCATTTTGAGAGAAAGAGACAGCAGGAGAGGAGCAGAGACAGAGGGAGAGAGAGAATCCCAAGCAGGCTCCATGCTGTCAGTGCAGAGTCTGACATGAGGCTTGAACCAGTGAACTGTGAGATCATGACCTGAGCTGAAATGAAGAGTCAGACACTTAACAGGTTGAGCCACCCAGGCGCCCCATCTGACTCAGTTTAAAGATGATAGCTAGAGGAAGAAAGAATAATTAACATTACTAAGTACTAGACTATAATGAACTTAACAGAAATTCTAAATAAAATGGCCATGTGCACATATACATTTGGGGAAAATCAGGATAAACCAAAATGAAACAAGATATTATTTTAAATTTTAGCCTAGGATTTTCAAAGTCCTTAATGTGTCATTTGCCACCAGGGTCTATAGAGTACAGACTACTGTGAGCTGATTGGACCCCAGAACATTTTCTTCTAAAACCCTCTTTTCAGTTCTGGTGTTCCTAGGAACACAGTCTGATAAATAGTGGTATTCCTAAGACAGATCTTGGAGGCAACCACAAACATTGTGTTTTTTTTCTACTTGCCTTTTTTTAAAGTTTTTTATTCTTTATTATTTTCTCCAACCTATTAAATTTCATAGTTTTCGTATAAACACTCCACAAATGGTGTCCATATGAGTATGACATCCCTCTGATTCATTTGGGGGAATAACTGCGATCTTCCTGGGTGGGATAATGTCTTTCATCTGTAGGCTGTGAAAGGCTCTATGGTGTGTGGTAACACTGACATGCCACTGAGCAAGATAAGTCTTCCTGACACCAAGAGAAGTGCCTTTTCCCAATTTAGAGGGGCCATAATTCTTTTTGACAGACTCGCGGGTGTGCTGTGTCTGGTATATATTTTCTAGCTCTGGAAACTGGATCCAATCCTTCAACCCAGGACTTCCTTTTAAAGGCAACCCCATGAGCCAAAAAAACAAATGGCGGACATCCACTTTTCTTTGCTAATAGCATTGCTTTGCTAAAACTCATTCGTTGTGTTTTTGTAGTTATAGTTTGCCTGGAATTTCGCAGTTCTGAGATTGGTTATTCTAAGCAGAAAGGGAAGAAGAGCAGCTCTAGAAATGTTGGCTTGCTCTCAATGTTCTTCATTTCCCAGTTAAGTGTCCTAGCATTTGCTGCCCCTAAGCATTCTTACCAGGAGACTTCTCTGTGGTTTCACATTGTTGTTGCATGTTTACAGGCTGCCAGCACTCAATACATGACACACCACAGACCTACGTACATCACATTGAGCACCTACCCGGGAATTTTCAATTCTTTTGTTGTGAGTTTCTTCTTTTTTTTTAAATTTTTAAAATGTTTTCTTTATTTCTGAGAGAGAGAGAGACAGTGTGAGCAGGGGAGGGTCAGAGAGAAAGGGAGACACAGAGTCTGAAGCAAGCTCCAGGCTCCGAGCTAGCTGTCAGCAGAGTCCGACGCGAGGCTTGAACCCACTAACTGTGAGATCATGACCTGAGCCGAAGTCAGACACTTAACCGACTGGACCACCCAGGTGCTCCATTTTGTTGTGAGTTTCTTATGGAGAGAATATCACAAACAGCAGGAGGAAATCTTATCCACACAGAGGGATGACACAGAAGGATCACTGTCTTCCAAATATCTCCTTCATTAGGAGAAAATTCAGCTTAATAATACAGAGGTCATTGGAAAAGAGATTTTGATTCTTATTCAGATCATGTGGGCAAT
The DNA here is from genome assembly GCF_008692635.1 of Crocuta crocuta. Taxonomy (NCBI): domain Eukaryota; kingdom Metazoa; phylum Chordata; class Mammalia; order Carnivora; family Hyaenidae; genus Crocuta; species Crocuta crocuta. The sequence continues at coordinate 93,347 of NW_027532406.1, read as the reverse complement.
GATGAGAAAAGGGCAAGGAGGGAAGTGATGGGCTGAGAAGGTAGATGCTTGGGTCCAACATCACTCAATGTATTTTCCAGTGAACATGTTCTGTAGAATATTAATAATCATCAATTAAAAAAGAGATTGTTTGGTCAGATGGATTTAGAAACTCTATGGTTAAGAATTTTTTTTTATTACAGCACTTATCAGAGCCTTTAATATATTCATTAGTTTTGTACATCTGCAAGAGCCGGATGTTCCAAAAAGACAATGTTCTAAACATTTCACATGATTGGATTAGATTTATTCCTCTCAATTCCATGAAGCAGATAGTATTATTACACTCTTTTTACAAAGGGGAAAGTCATGGCACAAACACATGGCATTACCTGCCCAGAGTCACTCAGCAAATAGATAGTAGAATCAGAAATTAAACCTGGGCCATCTGACTCCAGAGCTTTTTCTCTGACCCACTATATTATACTGACTTGATAAATAGTGAGGGAAGTGTCAATGTACCATGGGAGTTATTTCAAGGAAATGGAATGGCACTGCCTGTGAAGTGGTTTTATAGCATGTTTACAATAGAGGGTCTCTGATGGAAAGATGTTCGTGGCTTTTCATGTGACAATCATATTCCTGAATCTTTCTAATGACAACAGCTTCTCCCATTTACATTATGTCCTTAAGCATTCGATGAATGGTATATTGGAGGGGATTGTGAATCATGGGGTTATATCTGGTGGTTCCTTCTTGACATTAGAAAACTAATACTTTGGCTTTCCAGTTGCTTAAGATGCATTTAAACTATATGCCAAATTTCATGTGCTTTTTAAAAATTAATGGACTTTAATTTTTTTTAAATAGTTTATTATCAAGTTGGTTTCCTTATAACACCCAGTGCTTATGCCCACAAGTGCCCTCTTCCATGTCCATCACCCCCCATCTCCTCCCCCCACCCAAACCCATCAGTCCTCAGTTTGTTCTCAACATTCAAGACTCTCATGGTTTAAATTTTTTTTAAGTTTATTCATCTTTGAGACAGAGAGACGGAGTATGAGCAGGGGAGGAGTAGAGAGAGAGACACACACACAGAATATGAAGCAGGCCCCAAGCTCTGAGCTGTCAGTACAGAGCTTGATGCAGGGCTCCAACTCACAAACAGTGAAATCATGACCTGAGCTGAAGTCAGATGATTAACCGACTGAGCCATCCAGGTGCCCCAGTAGACACTTTTTTCCCCTAAGTAGATATAGGTTTACAAAACAGATGAACAGAAACTAATAATGGTTTCCACTTACCCTTCTCCCCATTCCATAAACAGTTTTCCCTATTATTAATGCCTTGCATTGCTGTGAAATATTTGTTACAATTGATGAACCAATATTAAAATTTTATTATTAACTAAAGTCCATAGTTTTTATTAGAGTTCACTTTTTGTGTTGTAGAGTTCTATAGGTTTTGACAAATGCATAATAGCATGTATCCACCATTAACATATCACACCGAATATTTCAATTATTGAGTTCCAATTATTTAATCTCTCCCTCCTTTGCCCCCAACCTCTGGCAACCACCTTTTCCAAAATGTCATTTACTTGAAGTCACACAGTATGTAACCTTTGCAGATTGACTTCTTTCATTTAGCAATATAAATTTAATATTCCTTCAAGTCTTTCAAGGCTTGGTAGTTCTTTTTATTGCTGAATATTGTTCCATTATATGGATGTACCACAGTTTGTTGATCCATTCACCTTGAAAGGATATCTTGGGGCTTCCAGATTTTGTCAATTATGAATACAGCTGCTATAAACATTCACATTCAGGTTTCCCTGTGGATGTAAATTTTTAATTCATTTGGGCCAATGCCTACAAGTGCAATTGCTGGATCATATATGAAAAAATATGTTTCACTCTGTATCTTCCAAAGTGGCTGTAGCATTTTGCAATTTCAGCAGCAACAAATAAAAGTTCTTGTACCTCTAGCATTTGATGTTGTCAGCATTTTAGGTTTTAGCTATTCTAATAGTACGTAATAACATCTAATTGTTTTAATTTGCAATTCCCTGATGACATGATATTGAGCATCTTTTCATGTTCTTATTTGCCATTTGTGTATCTATCTGGAAGTCTGTTCAGATCTTTCACTTATTTTTAAATTGGGTTCTACTTTCTTATTTGAGTTTCAAGAGTTCTTTGTATATTTTGAAAATATACAAGTGTGTAGCTTACTTTTTCATTTCTTAACAATGTCTTTCACAGAGAAAACCTTTTGAATTTTAAATAAAGTCCAACTTTTTCACTTTTTTTCCTAATTGGTGCTTTTGGTGTTATATCCAAACAGTCATTGACACACCCAAGGTCACTTAGATTTTTCTCCTATATTATTTTTGAGGAGGCATATATTTGCATTTTATATTTGGATCTGTGATCCATTTTTAGTTAGTTTCTGTGAAAGGTGCAATGCCTATGTCTAGATTCATTGTTTTTTTTTTTTTCATGTGAATGTCTNCTCTCTTTTTCTGTTGCCAAGATAAATGATGTTCAGTTGACAAATTAAAATTCCAATTGTTCATTAATGGTATATAGGAAAGTGATTGACTTTTTAGTATTAACCTGTACTTGCAAGCTTGTTATAATTATTTCTTAGTTCCAATAGTTTTCTGCATGGGTTCTTTGGGATTTTCTATATAAACCATAATCCCAGCTGCAAACAAAGACAGTTTTGTTTCTTCCTTCCCAATCATATACCTTTTATTTCTGTTCCTTGTCTCCTTGCACTAGCTAGGATTTCCAATACAATATAAAATAGGCTTGAGTAGAGGGGACAACCTTGCCTTGTATCTGATATCATAGGGAAAGCTTGTAAGTATTAAGTATGATGTTAGCTGTAGGTTTTCTGTAGAGGTGTATTAAGTCATGGAAATTTCACTCTATTCCTATTATACTGAGAAGTTTTATCATGAGTGCATGTTGGATTTTGTCCAGGACTTTTTCTGCATCTATTGTTATAATCATCTGATGTTTCTCTTTAGCCAGTTGATGTGATTTGAGTTTCAAATGTTAAACTAGCCTTGTATACCTAGGATAATTCTCACTTGGTCATGCTCTATAATTCTTTTTAAACTTAGCTGAATTATACTTGCTAATATCATGTCAAGAATTTTTCCATCTCTGTTCATGAGGGATATTTGTCTATAGTTTTTCTCCTTATACTGTGATTGCCCAATTTTGGTATAAGGGTAATGCTGATCTCATGAAAAGTGATAGAAAACGTTCCCTCTAATTCTATTTTTCTGGACAAGATTGTTTAAAAATGACATAATTTCTTCCTTAAATGTTTGGTAGAATTCACCAAAGAAACCATTCAGGCCAGGTGCTTTCTGTTTTGGAAGGTTATTCATTACTTTCTTTCTGTTTCTGATGTTGCTATTGTTTTTGGCTTTTTTTTNTTACTACCATCACCCATTTCACTAACCTCCCCCACCCCCTGCTTCCAGCAACCATCAAACTTTCTCTATATTTATGACTGCGGATTTCATTTTCTTTTGTTAGATTCCACATATAAGTGAGATCATACAGTATTGTCTTTGTCTGACTTAGTTCACTTAGCACTCAAGGTCCATCCCTGTGGCAGGATTTCCTTCTTTTATATAGCTAAAAATATTGAGATATTTTTATTGAGATGTTGAGATATAACAAAAATATATACCACATTTTCTTCATCCATTCACTCATCTATGAACACTTAAGTGTTTCCATGTCTTTGCTATTGTAAATAATGCAGTAATAAACATGGAGGAGCAGATATCTTCTTGAGATACTGAATTCCTTTCTGTTAGATTAAATATCCAGAAGTGGAATTGCTAGATTATACAGTAGTTCTATCCTTAATTTTTTGAGGAGTCTCCACACTGTCTTCCACAGTGGCTATACCAATTTACCTTCCCATTAGTAGTGCACAAGGGTTTCCTTTTCTCCACATCCTCACCAACACTTGTTACTTCTTTTTTTTTTTTTTTTATAATAGCCATTCTAACCAGGGTGAGGTGATATCTCCTTATGGTTTCTATATACATTTCTCTTCATTTCCCATTATTAGTTACTGATTCAATTTCTTTAATTGATAAAGGCCAATTCAAGTTACCTGTTTTTCCTTGTGTGAGCTTTGGCAGAGTTGCATCATTCAAAGAATTGATCCATTTCATCTCACTTATCACATTTGTGGGCATAGAGTTGTTATTAACAGAATTTCATTACCCTCTTTTTTTAAATGTTTATTTATTTTGAGAGGGGGAGCAGAGGGGCAGAGAGAGAGGGAGACAGAGAATCCAAAGCAGGCTCTGTGCTGTCAGCATAGAGCTTGATGCANTGAGTATGCTTGTGTAGATCTATTTCTGGGGTCTTTACATGGTTCCACTGATCTATTTGTCTACTCTTTTGCCACTACACACGGTTTGATTATTGCAGCTTTATAACAAATCTTGAGATTGGGTAGTAAGAGTCTTGCAGATTTGTTCATCTTTAATATCGTGTGGGCTGTCTTCTCTGTTGCTTTTCCTTACAAATTTTAGAATCCGTTTGTTGATACCCACGAAAAAGCTTCTGAGGATTTTGATTGGGATTGCATAGAATCTAAGATCAAGCTGGGAAAAATGGACAGCCCAACAATGTTGAGTTTTCTTATCCATTAACATGGACTATCTCCCCATTTATTTAGATCTTCTGTGATTTCTTTCATTAGTTTTTTATACATTTCCTCATATATTTTTGTGTATATTATTTACATATTTATNGAGAGGGGGAGCAGAGGGGCAGAGAGAGAGGGAGACAGAGAATCCAAAGCAGGCTCTGTGCTGTCAGCATAGAGCTTGATGCAGGGCTCTAACTCACAAACACTCATGGCTCATGACCTGAGATGAAATGGTACACTTAACCGAATGAACCACCCAAGTGCCCCTAGAATTTCATTACCCTCTTAATGTCCATGGGATTAGTAGTGCTGACCCGTCTTCAATTTTGTGATATTAGTCACTTGAGTCTTCTCTTCTTTTTTCCTTGGTTAGCGTGGGTAGATGTTTATTAATTTTATTGATATTTGTGAAGAACGTTTTTGTTTTCATTGATTTTTTTCTACTGATTTTCTTATTTTAATTTCATTGATTTCTGCTCTATTTTTTTCTTCTCTTTTACTTTATATCAAATTTGCTCTTTTTTTTTTCTTTTTTGCTAATTTCCAAAGGTGGAAGTTTTGGTTACTGAGTTTGATCTTTCTTCTTTTTTAAAATGTGTATTCAATGCTTTAAATTCCCCTCCAACCACTATTTTAGCTGCCTCCCACACATTTTGATAAGTTGTATTTTCATTTTCATTTGGTTCAAGATATTTTAAAATTTCTCCTGACACTTCTTTGAACTATGTGTTATTTTAGAAGTGTGTTGTTTAATTTCCAAGTACTTTAGTATTTTCCAGCCATCTTTCCATTATTGACTTCCAGTTTAATTCCATTGTGGTTTAGGAGACTCCTTTCTATTATTTCTATTCTTTTAAATATGTGATGGTATGTTTTACAGCCAAAATGTGGCTTATCTTGGTAAATGTTCCATGTGTGCTTGAGAAAAATATGTATTGTCCTGTTATTGGATGAAATAGTTTATAAATGTCAGCTAGATTCAGTTGATTAAGGGTACTGTTCTGTTCAACTACATTTTTATATCTTTGACCCCTCAATCTGTCAATTACTATTAGAAAGATGTTGGGGTACCTGGGTGGCTCAGGTCATGAGTGTCTGACTTAGGCTCTGGTCATGATCTCACAGTTCATGAGTTTGAGCCCCACATTGGGTTCTGTGCTGACAGCATGGAGCCTAGAGCCCACTTCAAGTTCTGTGTCTCCCTCTCTCTCTCTGCCTCTCCTTTTCTCATGCTCCCTTTCTCTCTCAAAAAACAAATAAACATTTTTTTTTAAATGTAAAAGAAACGTGTTGAAATTTTCAACTGCAATAATGAATTTTTCTGCTTTTTATAAACCTATCGGATTTTGTCACATGTATTTTAACTCTGTTGTTAGACATATACACATGAAATATTCTTATGTCTTCTTGGAGAATTGACCTCTTTATCATTATGTAATGCCTCTATTTATCCCTGATAATTTTCTTTGCTCTGAAGTTTGCTTTGTCTGAAACTAATGTAGCTCTTTCAACTTTGATTAGCTTTAGCATAGTACATCTTTCTCTAGCCTTCTGCTTTTAATATAACACTATCTTCATATTTAAAGTGAATTACTGGGTGGCTCAGTTGGTTAAGCATCTGATTCTTGATTTCAGCTCAGGTCATGATCTCCCAGTTAGTAGGATCAAGCCCTGAGTCAGGCTCCTCATTGTCAATGTGGAACCCATTTGGGATTCTCTCTCTACCACACTCTCTGCCCCCGTCTTGCTCTCTCTTTCTCAATAAATAAATAAATAATAAATAAATAAATAAACAAAACAAAAATAAAGTGAGTTACTTGTAGACAATATATAATTGGTACTTGCTTTTGTTTTTTAAGATTATTTATTTGGGAAAGGGCAGAGAGAAAGAGAATCCCAAGTAGGTTCCACACTGTCAGCACTGAGCCTTATGTGAGGCTGGAACTCACAAACTGTGATATCATGGCCTGAGTCAAAATCAAGAGTCAGAGGCTTAACTGATTGTGCCATCCAGGCACTCCAGGTACTTGGGTTTTTTTGTTTATTTTTTTGGTTTTTGTTTTTTTCAATCCTCTCTCACCATTGGTATATTTAGATCATTCACATTTAAAGTGACCAATGATATAGATGGCTTAATAGCTACCATGTTGGTAACTACTTTTAATCTATGGTTCTTTCTTGCTCTTTGTTTCTTTTCTCATTTTCCATCTTTTTCTTTTTTTCTCTGGTGTTTCTCGAACATTTTATGTGATTCTATTTTCTCTCAGTATATCAATTATAAATTTAAAAATAATTTTAGTGATTTCACTAGAGTTTCAATATAAATTTACAACTAATCCAAGTCCACTTTCAAATAACACTTTACTACTTCCTGGCAATTACAGGTTCTTTGTAAGAGAGCCTTCCCAGTTCCTCTTTCTAGTCTCTTATAACATTGATGCCATTCCTTCCACTTATCCTTAAAGGTCAGTTGCTGAATACACTGTTGCTATTTTTGTGAACAAACTGCCGTCTATTAATTAGATCAATTAAAAATAAGAAAAACTAAAAATTTAATTTTGCTTCATTTATTTCTTTTCTGGCAGTCTTTCTTTTATTATGTAGATATGAGTTTCTCCCTTGTATCATTTCCTTTACTCTAAAGAACTGTCTGAAACATTTCTTTCAAGGAAGGAAGGTAGGTCTACTGGAGAAGTTCCCTCTATTTTGTTTTGTTTTGTTTTATTTTGTTTTATTTTAAGTTCTTATTTATTTAGTATGAGAACATCTTTAGTTACTCTTCCCTTTTGGAGGATAATTTTGCAGGATACAGAATTCTAGGTTGGTAGCCTTTTTGTTTTTGTTTTTTCCTTTCAACACTTTAAATATTTCACTCCATCCTTTTCTTGTTTGCATGGATTCTGTAAATTTTAAACTTGTTCCTCTGTATAAGTAAGATACCCTCATGCTTTTGCTTCTTTCAAGATTTTTCCTTTCTTTTCTTTTTTTCCTGCTGTTTGGATATGATATACCCATTTGTAGGTTTCTTACAATTTATTCTTTTGGTATTGTCTAAGCTTTCTGGATCTGAGGTTTATTGTCTGTCATTAATTTTAGAAATTTCCCAGCCAATATTACTTCAAATACATCTTCTGCTCTTTTTTCTCCCCCTCACTTCTCTGGAATTCCTGTTATACATGTTACATCTCTTGTAATTGTCTCCGTTTTGGATATTTTGTTCCTTTTTATTTTCATTAATTTTCTCTCTGTGAAGTTTGTGAAGTTCCTATGGATACATCTTCAACTTTACTGATTCTTTTCCTACCGGTGTCCAGACAACAGATGATCCCTTCAAAGGCACTCTTAATTTGTGTTACAGTGTTTTTGAATTCTCAGATTCCCTTTGGTTCTTTCTTATGGTTTCTATCTTTCTGCTTATATCATCCATCTGCTCTGTAGTATACCTTTTCCATCAGAACCATAGAGTATTAATCAGAGTTATTTTAAGTTCCTTGTCTGGTAATTCTAAATCTCTGCCTTGGCTGAGTCTGTTTCCAATGCTTGCTTTGTCTCTTAAAACTGTGTTTTACCTTTTAGTGTGTCTTATAATTTTTTGTTGAAAGTCAGATGTAGTATACTGAGTTAAAGAAGCTGGTAAATAGGCTGTTAGGATGGATTTTTATGTTTATCTGGCTGGAAGTTAGGCTGCATTTGTTGCTTGCTATGGCTATAGGTAGCAGAGGCTAAAATTGTTGCTAGTATCCTTATTTCTACCTCCCCTGATGTCTATGGTTTCCTGAGACATTTCTGAAATCAAGTATAACCTACAATTTCTTTTACCTGTAAGGTACTCTCATATAAGAACCTGGCTGACATGGTGGTAAATGGTGGTTGGGGAGCATTCTATAGTCTTATAATTAATTCTCTTTGTGTTAGTGAAACTGTGTCCTGGGCTGTGACATCAGAAAAGCTGCACTTGGACATCTCCATTCTCTAATGTTGAAGGCTAGAGGGGCCTGGAGTTGAGTATTTTCCTTCTTCCAGATCAGTTAGTTTCTCATAAACCTAAGTCATTAGGCTTTGGTAAAATAATTTCTTTTCATTTTTGTAACATTTTCTTTCTTTCTTTCTTTCTTTTTTTCTTTCTTTCTTTCTTTCTTTCTTTCTTTCTTTCTTTCTTATAATTATATTAAAGCATAATATAATTAAACATTATATTAGTTTCAGATATGCAACATCATGATTCTATATTTGTATATACTATCAAATGATTACCAAATAATTCTAGTTAACATCTGTCACTATACATAGTTTCTATGAACCATCATTCATAGGAGCACAAAATAGCTTACTTTTAGGGAAGAACTTGTTTAGGAGAATGGAATATTCTGGGGGTATTTCAAAATGGTTTTTTTCCTTACTCTCCTTGCCACTGCTCCCCCCCACCCACCGCCCCATGAGAAACACAAGGAAATTTTTCTCTCCATTGTCTATCCTGAGAGCCCAGTGGGACTCCTGGACTAAAGCTCACCAAAGAACATGGTCCCCCATCCCTCACACTGACCGAAAGATTTTTGTCTTTCAAACACTGAGTCTCCACTGAGCATCTGGAAAATTTTAAATTATAGTTTAAGTGTTCTTACTAGCACTAGCTCCATTGGTAGCCTCTGCTCCTGGGCTTCTGCTCCCAGTAAATGTGGTTCTCTGTAACCTCTTCTTTCTTCAGCTTTCAGGGCAGTGGTTTATCCTACAGCTGCAATTCTCTGATGACTCAAGAAGAATTGTTGATTTTCACTGCAGTAGCCTTTTTCTTCTTGTTGTGAGCATGGGAGTGACAACTTCCAAGATCTAACATGCCAGGCTAGAAATTAAAAGTCAAGTTTAAATGCTTTGGAGAAAAAATAAATACCACAGACACTTCCCACTCTTCATTTGCTTTCTATATGAATTAACTTCTCTTCTACTAGAAACCCCCTCCCCTCCTCTAAATGACTATGACAGTTTTACTTCTTTCGCAAAGTCCACTTCAATTGTTCTTCCACTAATGCACAGTGGAGTCTCTTGGCACCAAATTCTGTAGTACTTATCGTCTACACTATCCCCCTGACCCAAAGTTTTATTCTGCTTTGAACTTTTTCTGATCATTTTTAATTTAATTTTAAAAAGTCTTTAAGTTTTTATTTATTTTGAGAGAGAAAGAAAACATGCATGCATGGGAGAGGGGCAGAGAGAGAGACTAAGAGAGAGAGAGAGAGCATGCATGGGAAAGGGGCAAATAAGTGGGGGGGGGGGGGAGAGAGAGAGAGAGAGAGAGAGAGAAAGATTATCCCAAGTAGGCCCCATGCTGTCAGCACAAGAGCCTGACATGGGGCTTGATCTCATGAACTGGGAGATCATGACCTACACCAAGATCGAGAGGTAGCCACTCAACCAACTGAACCACCCAAGCATCCCCCTTTTCTGATCATTTTAAGACCTGAATTTTTTCAAAAGACATCATAGAAAAGCCCTTGGGGTAACTGAAACAACCTGGGAGTTGATGTCATTTCTTTCTACCTGAGAGTCTCCTAAGACCCTGCAGAATGAGGTCAGAGAGAAGAGAGTCCATGAATGCTGACTATGAAGTGCATGTCCTCTCTTCTTCTGAATTTCCAGCTTCCAATCACCCATAAGGTGACTTTGTAAGAATAAGAAAAAGGCAGACATTTTTCCCCTCAAGAAATCAACTTCTATCTCTCCTATACTAGCACAGTGCTTTTGTGAGAGCAAGCTACTTTATTATAATTTGCCAGGAAATCTTGCAAGACATACACCCCATGATCTTAACACTTTCTCAGATATGCATGCACAACCTGTACATTCAAACTGAGAGGACCTGCCTCTAATTTCTTAAGCATTTGGAAGTGATTCTCAGTCAAAACTATGAAACAGACAATCTCTGAACCTCTCTTATTACATTTAAAAGCTAACATTTTATGTCTTTAAATTTTGTCTTTTTATGCCCGTTTAAATTCTTCCCTCTGTTCATTTAATTCTTATCTGCTCTTTAAAACACAGCCTAAGTCCTACCTTCTCTAAGACAATTTCAGTGACTCCCACAACCCCCAGTGACCTCCCACATCTCTTAAATTCTACACCACTGATCTATCCCACAGAGTTCATTATATATTGCCTTATCTTGTTCACTGTTATCTCAGAAATGTTAACTTTTCCTTCTAAGGAGGTTGGGATGCCCTGAGTACAGAAACAATGCTTTTATCTTTTCTTCTATTCCCCATTGCTTTTATTTGGGAGCACTGAGTGGTCTTTTTTGTAAACACATTCTGGTTGGATGATAGTATCTTCAGGAGACAAATGGACTGTAGATTGTCTTAAACTTTCATTGCCTCAGGCCTTGATGGTTGTCTTCTTCAATCTTACCTATAATTAACTCTCTTCATTTTCTGCTAATTTTAGGCCTGGAAAAAGACATAAGCCAATCTGAACAAAGAATACTACTCCAGACTGAGAGTATGAGTGAAATGTCCACAAAAATGTAAAAATAAGCAAAAGGTGATTCATATATTTTTAGTAAGCTTTAATTGTTTTCTTTCAAGGCTCCTCTCACACCATCTGCCTTCTTAGACATTCAGAAAGCTGTGTTTGTAAAATATGTGTTTTCCATCAATAAATCCATCAGCCCATCATAATTGTCGAGCCTTGCTGTACTAGGCTCTGAGAGAGGTGATATGCAAGAGATAAAAATGGACTGAATGTAGTGTCTGCCCTCAGCGAGGCTCCAAGTCCTGTTGGTGAGTAAAGACCAAACTCACAGAGTACACTGAGCACAGGAGAGTAAACTTGGCTGCAGTTCTTTTTTTTTTTTTTTTAATTTTATTTCAAGGTATTAGTCTTTTTTTGTTTGTTTGTTTTATTTATTTTTGAGAGAGAAACAGAAACAGCATGAGTAGGGGAGGGTCGGAGAGAGAGGGAGACACAGAATCCGAAGACAGGCTCCAGGCTCTGAGTTGTCAGCACAGAGCCCGACAAGGGGCTTGAACCCACGAACTGTGAGATCATGACCTGAGCTCTAGTCGGACGCTTAACCAACGAGCCACCTAGGTGCCCCAACTTGGCTGCAGTTCTATGCAAGCACTCAGACAACAGGGAGCAGAGGGGAGACGGAAAAGGGAGGGAGAGATGAGTTTTACCCTGGATTTGGAACCTAGAAGTGTAATTGGAAAGAATAAAAGAAAGTATGTTATATTTGGCATGGAAAAGATACCAAAGACACAGAGAGGAGGAATGGGGGTATGTGTTTGACTCCAATAGAGGGTGCATTTATAGTAGCTCTGAGAAATAAAAGATGTAAGGAGAGGTCATATTTGTAGAAGTCTCCTTACAGAAGCCATATATTACAACTCAAATTTATTTAAGGCAAAAAAAAAAAAAAAAAAGAAAGAAAGGAAAAGAAAACAGAAGAGAGAAGGGAGAGAAGGAGATAAAAAAGTAACTTATTAGTGTCTATATCTTCAGACATGCCAGGATCCAGGTGTTGAAAGGTAATGCCATCAGAAATATCCTTCAACAATTTTAATTGTATTCTCCTCTATATTAAACTCATCTTTATGTGGTGGCAAATGGTTCCCAGCACCCCATGTTTTCATTTTATTAACTCAGCAGCCCCAAGGGAAAGGGAGCTTCACATTTATAATGACCCCAGCAAATGATTCCATGAGAGTCTCCGTGACACATAGGCTTGTGCCATCTGTCAATCTCTTCACCCAGCTACAGAGGCCAGAGGGAAGTGGCGCCTGCTTGGCCTGTTCACAGTGTGCACTCCGAGAACTTTAGGATGGAGTCAGCTGTGCCCAAACCACCTGAATTGCATGTAAGGAAAGAGAAAAGATGGTTCTACAAAAACAAACAAACAAACAAACAAACAAAAACTAAGAAGCATTATGTACAAGGAGAAAAGATGGTTCTCCAAAGAAAATAGGAAGCTGTTATGTAAAAGGAAATGGATGCAGGGCAAGAAACAGTAAGGAAACCCAACTCCAGAGGCCTTAGAAAACCAGACAGAGGGCAACAAAGTAGACATCAGTAAACAATAGCTAGAATTCAGTAGAAGCAATTTAAAGATAACTTGGAGGAGCACAAGTGGGACAGAAACATTCAAGAAAATTTGAAGCATGGAGTCAGGCAGCCTTAGAGCAATGCAAGGTCAACCCTAGTATTCCAAGAGCAGTGGACTTTCCTTTCACTGTGGTCCCTTATCTGTGCTCTCCAAGTCGTCACTGGCCATATATGGCTACTTAAATTTGAGTTAATTAAAATTAAAACAAAAGATTCAGTTCTCACTTGCACTCTCCACATTGTAAGTACTCAATAACCACATGTGACTAATAGCTACCATATTATATAGTACAGAACAGAATATTTTCAGCATTGCAGAAAGTTCTATTGGATTCAACGATCACTTCCAGCGATTCAGTTAATTTTCCCAGGAAACACATGTGCTCAGACATCACACTTTTATTTTGCTGTTCAATTTAAAAATAATGAGAAAATGAGAGTAGAGTTATTCTGCTAATGATAGATCCAATAAAGACTCTCCAACGAGAGACTTAAACTCCTACCTGAAGTTCAATTAAAAATGTTGATTATCTATCCATTGCTCCACCTATCCCCCTGTGTGCTCTCTTTTCTTCTTCCCCTAAGCATGTCTTGTCAAGTTGGAAAATAAGTTGTGATTATTGGAAGCCGGTCGGGTTGATTAACAGACACCAATTAAGTATCTACTGCAAGGAGAGAAGAATGTGCCGGTTAATTCTGGCTTTGGGGCTCCATGGCCCTCAACTAGTATTATGCAGAGCCCCAGCAGGGCCTGAGGAAACAAGTCTCCAATTGCTCTGTCAGCCACCCATTGTGCACCCTGGTATTTGGCCCTGACAGCACGAAGGGAAACCTTGGGTTCCAGGACTGAATCTTTTTGTAACTGATGACAAATATTTACAACTGCCACATCTCCAAATTGTCCTATCTGTTTCCTATCTTAAAAGAAATGTCATTCTATATCGAAGACGTTTTTGGGGTCTTATAAATGCAGTGGACATGAATTTGGAGTGTGTCTGAGCATCCATCATGAGAGAAAAAGAGGGGAATGAGATGGCAACCGTCTTTTACTGAGCTCCCGCAATGGGCAGACTCTGTGCCTGAGACGTGACAACGAAGGCCTTGAATTTAAATACCACACGAACCCAGTGTCATGAAGGGATTATGTCCCCTGTTACTGATGATCAAACTGAAGCTCAGGGAGGTCAAGCAATTTTACAAACATTTGTTTGTCATGAAGTGGCATAGGTGGAACATAATATCATCATATCTGATACCAGTTTCAAGCCCCTCTCCACCTCGCAGTATTTGCTGAACGGATAATAAAGCTTGGCCCATTGGTTGAGACCAGTTCCTTCACTGCACCAGAAATCCGCCCAGACTCCAGCTGGCAAGTCCTATAACTTTGGGTGCTGCTAAAGCTGGAGGTTTTTCTCCTTTATCAGGGGCATATATGTGACAATCTTGGTCCACTTCTTGTTTGCATGTATTCACAGAGTCATTTTTTTTTCCTCCCAGCAGTGTTTGAAAATCTGTTATACATCAGGTGTTAGGGATATAGAACTGAATAAGTAAAGCATGGACTCTGCCTCCAAATAGCTCACAATATCCTATGCTATATGGATATTTCAGTAAACCATTACAAAGCCGAGTGGCAGGTATATTGAGGGAAGAACACAGGGTTCTTTTTTTATTTTTCTTTTCCTTTTTTAAAATTTTGTTTTTGTTGAGAACACAGGGCTCTATGAGGCAGTGTTGCAAAGGCAGGGTGGGGGGAGGAGCAGCCAGGAGCAGACAAAGAAGGGATGAAATTAAAAATAATAATAGAATCAAGTAAGAGCTGGATTTATTTTAATTTTTTAAAAATGTTTTGTGTGTTTTCAAGAGAGAAACATAGTGCAAGCGGGGAGGGGCAGACAATGAGGGAGACACAAAATCTGAAGCAGGCTCCAGGCTCTGAGCTGTCAGCACAGAGCCCGATGCAGAGCTTGAACCCACAAACCATGAGTTCATGACATGAACTGAAGTTGGATGCTTAACCAGCTAAGCCACCCAGGAGCCCCTTGACTTATTTTATTATCACCATATGATAATAAATTCTGAACGATGTCAGTGATAAAATTTTCTTCCTTTCCCAAATTCTTTCTTCATCCAAGTTTTAAATGATTGCTGGTGTTATTGTCGAGTTTGAATAATACATATCTATAAACAAGAAAACAGCACATTTTTGTCACCTGTCGTTTAAGAAACGTTCTGTTCTGCATGGAAACTAATTCAGAGAAATGTCGGTTATGGGGTCACTCCCTACCCTGATGCAGACTGACTATACTCGTGCGTTTCTAGGGAAGTCCATAATGGTCCGGACAAGCTCACTTCAAATGCAACCTGTCTCCAACCTCATTTAAACAGATTCATAATGAGCAATGATAACACAGTGATTGGAAAGATCACAGGACTAGAGTTCCTTATGCAAACTATCAGTCCTAACAGTGTTTTTGCAGGTAAGGAAAGATTCTAATTCATACATGAAATATGTTATAGATTTCATAAATATCTTTTAAATTGGCATTTATTCTTTTAAAAGTGTCAATTATTTACTTTTAATCCAGTGAACAAACCCGGAAAATAATGATTATTATTAATTAATATATGATTTCCACTGAAAATTGAATTTCGTCATTTAGAAGAAGGAGATGTTCCAGAAACTATCTGTTGTGGACATCTGATAGACTAGATTCAGCACTGGTCCTTTGAGATCACAGAAGGAGGCCCCTGATACTCACAGGCTTGAGAAAGTCTGATGCATTCACAGAACTCAGAGTGGCAGGAATCTAGCATAGCTGTTAGGTGCAACCAGAACAGAGTCTGTTGATGAGGCCGGCAGGGACCAGGTAAGGAAAGCCAGAGGCTTAGAAGGTTTTGAGCAAGGGAGAAAAATTGTTAGCTCTGTGGATAGAAAGCCCATTGACAAGAAATATCACAGCAGGCTGCTGTTTTAACCACTTTATTTTTTTAACCCTAAAAATTTTAACAACTTGGCATCTTAAAATAATTCCAGCCTTACGAAAAAGGGCCAAAAAACTTTTCAAATATCCTTCATCCAGAATGCAGAGCAGTTAAATCTAATCACAATCGATTCAACATTATTGATATACTACTCTTATTTAATCTGCATATCTTACCTGAGTATCCCCAGTCGCCCCACTAATGCCCCTTTCTTTGGTCCACGATTCATTATAGGATACCATGCTGCATTTAGTTATTATTTCTTAAGTTAGTGTCTCCTCCAGTTGGGGATAGTTTCTCCATTTCTCTTTGCTGTAACCCTTTGGAGAGCACGGGCCATTTATTTCGGACCCTGATTCTCAGTTTGTTTGTGCAATGTCTCCTCATGACTACATTCTAATTTAAATTTTTGCCAAAAATACTGAAAAATTGATGTTGTGTCCTTCTCTAAGTACATATGAGGAAGCATTTGATCTATGCTGTTAGTGCTGATATTAACATCACTTTGTTAAGGTAATATATGCTATTTGTTTTCGCTGTGGGCTCATTACTTGTTTATTTGTAATTAACAGGTATAGTGTATGGAGATACTTCAAGACCATATGTAAATATCCTGTTTCCCAACATACTTCCACTTACTAATTTTAGCGTGCATGGGTGATTCTTGCCTGAAACAATTATTACTGTGATGTTTCCTTTAGACATTCACTTATACATTTATATAAGTAACGGTATATAACTATCAGTATAAAGCTATGAATTATTATTAAAACAATTTTAATATGTATTTTTTAATTAATGTATTTATTTTGAGAAAGAGAAGAGAGAGTAGGCTGGGACAGAGAGAGAGAAGGAGAGAAAGAATCCCAAGCAGGCTCAACCTGTCAGCACAGAGCCCGAGGTGGGGCTTGAACTCCATGAGATCATGACCTGAGACAAAACTAAGATCTGGATTCAACCAACTGATCCACCCAAGTGCCCCATGAATTATTATTTTAATCTGTGGGTAATAATTGATTAATGTCATTTATTTTGTTCCTCAAAATGTCCTACATTTGGCCATTAGGAGCCTCTTCATGTTGGCCTCTATATCTTTCTAACATGTCCCTATTTTTTATTCTTGCTAGTGACATGTGTATTTGATTTTTTTTCAAAAACAGAACTTTGATATATTAATTAGATCTCTTTTTTCTGTTCTCGGCAGTAGATCATTTGATACTGTTTCACAGTTCTGGGATGCGGTGTTCTGTATGTCCATTGATTTTCCCTTTGTATTTCACTTGGGAAATTTCTATTATCCTATCTTCAAATTCACTGATTCTTTCCACAACCATGTCCATTCTAGTGATAAGTCCCTCAAGAGAACTATTTATATCTTTTATTATATATTTTTATTTCAAGGATTTCCATATGGATTTTCTCTTATAGTTGCTTTCTTCAAAATTTATCCTCCTGTTATTTGTTTCTGAATGTTGTCCATTATTTTTCCTAGAGACATAGTTATGTTTAATTCCCTATCCAATGTTTCCAACATCTGGTTCACTTTTGAGTCTGATTCTTTCAATTATTTTGTCTCTTGACAATGTATGCATTTTCTTGCTTTTTATCATTTAATTCTTTTTGATTAAGTGGCAGATGTTGTGTGTAGATCAGTAGCAGCTGAGCTGAGATAAATAGTGCTTATGCCTGACAACAGGCAAACTTCTTTGGTCAGGCCATTAGCGTAGGGGTTTAGTCAATCTAGTTAGGACTTGCGCTGGGTTTGGGTTTTACTGTTTCTAGTGTTACTTACAATGCACTGTAGCTTTAAATTCCTTAGAATTTCCTTGTGTTTACGTTGGGGACTTTGGCATGAACCCTAGCTTCTATCCATGCTCCTGCTCCCCCCTCACCTATCATCCTTCCCCATGAATCTATGCCACAGAGTGGTTTCTCTCTATGCTCTTACCCATTCTAACTTCAGTAACTTCTGTTTTTATCTTTGTTATTTTCTTCTTTGTGCTTTCTTTTAGTTTCTTGTGACTTTTTAATACTTAAAAAACTTTTTAATGCTTATTTATTTTTAAAAGAGACAGAGCAGAGCAGGGGAGGGTCAGAGAGAGAGGAAGACATAGAATCTGAAGCAAGTGCCAGGCTCTGAGCTGTCAGCACAGAGCTTGATGCAGGCCTTAAACTCACAGACCGTGAGATCATGACCTGAACTGAAGTCAGGAGCTTAACCAACTGAGCCATCCAGATGCCCCTTTAATACTTACGTCAAGTATTTCCTTCCTTTCATTGTTTCATTTTTATGTATAAAATTACTTATGGCTATGTAGTTCTCTGCAGTCATTACTTTATACATACCATAGATTCTGATAAGTGGTGTTTTCATTACCATTAGTTTTTTCTAATTCTTTGTTTTCAATGTGTATTTTCCTTTATAGAAGATTGTTTTCCAATTCCACATAGAAGGGGTTTTTTTTTTTCCTTAATGATATCTAAGTGGGTTTTTTTGCATAGTGATCAGTTTTATTTAAGTTTCTACATTGCAAAAATTATTGCTGGCTTTTTTGTGACTTAATATAGGCTAAATTTTGTGACAACCCATGAATATTTTTAAAATTTTTTTCTCTTCTGTTTATATATTTTTTTTCTTAGTTTATTGTCAAGTTGGTTTACATATAATACCCAGTGCTCATCCCCACAAGTGCCCTCCTCCATGCCCATTACCCNGTTTTATTGATTGTTTCCTTTGCCATGCAGAAGCTTTTTATCTTGATGAGGTCCAAATAGTTCATTTTTGCTCTTGATTCACTTGCCTTTGGGGATGTATCAGGTAAGAAATTGCTGCGGTTGAGGACAAGGAGGTTGTTTCCTGCCTTCTTCTCTAGGCTCTTGATGGTTTCCTGTCTCACTTTCAAGTCCTTTATCCATTTTGAGTTTATTTTTGTGTATGGTGTGAGAAAATGGTCTAGTTTCATTCTTCTGCATGTTGCTGTCCAGTTCTCCCAGCACCATCTATTAAAGAGGCTGTCTTTTTTCCATTGTATATTCTTTCTTGCCTTGTCAAAGATTAGTTGGCCATACATTTGTGGGTTCAATTCTGGGCTCTCTATTCTGTTCCATTGGTCTATGTGTCTGTTTTTGTGCCAATACTATACTGTCTTGATGATTACAGTTTTGTAGTGGAGGCTAAAGTCTGGGATGGTGATGCCTCCCATTTTGGTTTTCTTCTTCAATATTACTTTGGCTATTCAGAGCCTTTTGTGGTTCTATACAAATTTTAGGATAGTTTGTTCTAGTTTTGAGAAGAATCCTGGTACAATTTTGATTGGGATTGCATTGAATGTGTGGATTGCTTTAGGTAGTAATGACATTTTAACAATATATATCTTCCAATCCAAAAGCATGGAATGTTTTTCCATTTCTTTGTGTCTTCTTCAATTTCCTTCGTAAGTTTTTTATAGTTTTCATCATACAGGTCTCCTACATCTTTGGTTAGGCTATTCCTAGGTATTTTATGGTTTTTTGTGCAATTGTGAATGGGATCAGTTTCTTGATTTCTCTTTCTGTTGCTTCATTATTGGTGTATAAAAATACAACTGATTTCTGTACGCTGATTTTCTACACTGCAACTTTGCTGAATTCATGGATCAGGTCTAGTGGGCTTCTGGTGGAGTCTGTCGGGTTTTCTATGTAGAGTATCATGTCATCTGTGAAAAGTGAATGTTTGACTTCTTTGCCAATTTTGATGCCTTTTATTTCCTTTTGTTGTCTGATGGCTGATGCTAGGACTTCCAGCACTATGTTAAACAACAGTTGTGAAAGTGGACATCCCTGTCGTGTTCCTGAGTTCAGGGGGGGAAGCTCTTCAGTTTTTCCCCATTGAGGATGATGTTAGCTAAGGGTTTCTCATAAATGGCTTTTATGATGTTTAAGTAAGTTCCTTCTTTTTTTTAAATTAATTAATTATTTTTTTTATAGTTTATTTATTTTTGAGAGACAGAGTACAAGCGGGGAAGGAGCAGAAAGAGGGGGAGACACAGAATCTGAAACAGGCTCCAGACTCTGAGCTG
Source organism: Crocuta crocuta (assembly GCF_008692635.1). Classification (NCBI taxonomy): domain Eukaryota; kingdom Metazoa; phylum Chordata; class Mammalia; order Carnivora; family Hyaenidae; genus Crocuta; species Crocuta crocuta. The sequence continues at coordinate 73,536 of NW_027532406.1, read as the reverse complement.
TCAGCACAGAGCCTGATGCGGGGCTTGAACCCAAGAACCATGAGATTTGACCTGAGCTGAAGTCAGACGCTTAACCAACTGAGCCACCTAGGCGTCCTTAAGCAAGTTCTTTCTATCCTGATTTTCTCAAGGGTCTTTATTAAGAGGCGATGATGTATTTGTCAAATGCTTTTCCTGCATCTATCGACACGATCATATGTTTTTTATCTTTTCTTTTGTTAATGTGATGTATCACATTGATTGATTTGTGAATATTGAACCAGCCCTGTAACCCAGGAATGAATCCCACTTGATCATGGTGGGTAATTCTTTTTATGTGCTGTTGAATTCAATTTGCAAGTATCTTGTTGAGGATTTTTGCATCCATATTCATCAAGGATATTGGCCTTAGTATTTTATTTTTTTGCTGGGTCTCTGGCTTGGGAATAAAAGTGATGCTGGCTAAGTAGGATGAGTCTGGAAGTTTTCCTTTGATTTCTATTTTTTGGAATAGCTTGAGAAGAATGGGTTTAACTCTGATTTAAATGTCTGCTAGAATTCCTGAGGGAAGCCATCTGGCCCAGGGCTCTTATTTGTTGGGAGATTCTTGATAACTGATTCAATTTCTTCACTAGTTATGGGTCTGTTCAGGTTTTCTATCTCTTTCCGGGTGAATTTTGGTAGTGAGTGTGTGCTTAGGAATTGTCCATTTCTTCTAAGTTGTCCAGTTTGTTGGCATATAATTTTTCATAGTATTCCCTGATAATTGCTTGTATTTCTGGGGGATTGGTTGTAGTAAGTCCATTTTCATTCATGATTTTGTCTATTTGGGTGATCTCTCTTTTCTTTTTGAGAATCCTGGCTAGAGGTGTTAATTTTGTTTATTTTTTCAAAAAACCAACTCTTGGTTTCATTGATCTGCTCAACTGTTTTTTTATTCTATATTGTTTATTTCTGCCCTGATTTTTATTATTTCTCTTCTCTTACTGGGTTTAGAACCCATGAATATTTTAGAAGAATATTCTCTATTATTAGTGTGTTTTGTGTTTCCGTGTGTGTGTGTGTGTACATGTGCTTGTGTGTGCTTTGTCATTAATGCTCAAAGATTTTTCCCTTATTTTTGAGGTTGAATAGTTTTAAGTGATGTGTCTCAGTGTTGATCATCCTGGGTTGATTTCCCAAGGATGAGTCCTTTCAGTATATAGATTTGAGATTTCTTTTATTTCTGGAAAATAATATTGAATTAAAGTTTTAAACATTAGATATGTTCCATTAGTTTCTTTTTCTTGTTCTGAGCCTCAAATTATACCCATGTTCTTTCTTCTTTGCCTGTCTCCCATTATTAATACTTTACCTCATTTCCATAATTTTGGCTATTTCTTATCTTTATGGATTACAGTTAATGAAATTATTTTTAATTCATCTCACCTTGTATCTTATAATTTAGTCTTCATTTCTGAAATAGTTTCGACTATTTTTTCCTTTTCTTTCGTTGGTTCAACAAACTGTCCTTTCATTTTTTTTCCTTTTTTAAAAAGTCTATTTCCATTTTTGTCTCTTGAATTTCTCATTCAGATTGATTTGTTATATTCCCTAATGTTTCCTTTTGTACTTAATTAATCTTGCAAGATGATATTGTAGGGATTTTTCTTCATGATTTTATCATTTCACCATTCAGTCATCAAGGGGATCCTCTCCTTTCCTTTTTGCACCTCCTTCTTCCTGAAGTCATGTCTTTCAAAAACTGCCATTTCCAATCGTGTGTGCCTTTAAGCACCTTTTTCTGTCATCAATAATCAGATCTGTCAATAAATACTTTTAGTGTTTTCACATCTAAGGTGAACTTTGACTTTCTGGCTGTGGTTTTAGAAAACTTTATGTCTGAGGCGCCTGAGTGGCTCAGTCGGTTAAGTGTCTGACTTCAGCTCAGGTCATGATCTCACAGTTTGTGTGTTCGAGCCCTGCGTTGGGCTCTGTGCTGACAGCTAGCTCAGAGCCTGGAACCTGTCTTCAGATTCTGTATCTCCCTCTCTCTCTGACCCTCCCCTATTCACTCTGTCTCTCTCTGACTCTCAAAAGTAAAAAAAAAAAAAAAAAAAGAAAGAAAGAAAGAAAGAAAAAAAAAAAAAAAAAGGAAAAATTTATGTCCAGCCTTAGCTCCTATCTTCTCTTTTTCTTACAGTTTTTCCTCAACTGCCCCATCACAAACAGACTTTGGTGGGACTGTGAATGAGAGCTCACTGGGATTTGGTAATTTTTGNTCCCTCTCTCTCTGACCCTCCCCTATTCACTCTGTCTCTCTCTGACTCTCAAAAGTAAAAAAAAAAAAAAAAAAAGAAAGAAAGAAAGAAAGAAAAAAAAAAGGAAAAATTTATGTCCAGCCTTAGCTCCTATCTTCTCTTTTTCTTACAGTTTTTCCTCAACTGCCCCATCACAAACAGACTTTGGTGGGACTGTGAATGAGAGCTCACTGGGATTTGGTAATTTTTGCTTTTGTAATTATTTTCAAGTTTGGTAATTCTCTGTGATGTTGTTTTTCCGAGATTGTGGGTTTTGTGTAATTTTATTTGTTCTTCTTGCTTTTCTGTATTATTTTTACAGGTTATCTGGCTTGTGTAGATGTAGGTAGCAGTTACTATTTTCAACAACCCAGAATCTCCCCATGTAATATTGTGCAACAACACTACAATGTTATATTCAAAGACAAAATGTTGAGGAGTATATACCCCAAATCATGCAGCTGGCAACTGACAGAAGCTGAGAAAAATAGAATGCATTAATAAGAGCCCAAGCTGTAGGATAAAATAAATCTGGTTTTAAGTACTGGTTTTCTAGATGTGTGATCACCTGCAATTTATTTAATGATTCTAATCCTGCCATATCCTTATTCTACAAATGTGGATTATAGAACCCTTGGCTCTTTAGTGAAAGTTGAATGAGATAACTTTTTAAAGTCTGTAGTATATTCTCAAATATAATATGTGTCAATAGACATAAATGGAAGTCTCTCTTCCCCAAAATGATCTCTTTACAACTTTTATCAGAGTTCCTCAATATCCGGTTATCTGTCTGGTCAGGAAGAGCTTTGACCAACCCAGTCTTGACTTGTTCCAGGGAAGAGTTAACTTCCCCCTAGCAGATGAGTATTAAACATGGCTCTGATAATTTTAAAACATCAAAAGTAATATGTCAGATTCAGAAGGGAATTTGAAAGTCTAATATCGTATTGATGTTTAAACTGCTCCAAAAGATCCCAACATTTGGTTACTCATTTCATTTTGTGGATCTCCAACTGCAATTTTTTTTAAGAATCATTATTTCCTAAGCAGCTTATTTTTTTCTTATGTTAAACTGAATCTCCCTCCCTTCAACCTCCATTCAGTGGATCTAGTCTTGCCAACTAAAAGTCACTATAATAATTCTACTTCTTCGTGATCCAAGAGCCTCCAAAATAGATCTGGCTCACTGGGGTTGTTTTTTGAAACCAAGAGCTCCATTAAGCCTTTCTTCCAAAACTGTGGAGACTTCATTGTTTTGGTGGTTGGTTCTGCTCTATTTGCAGAAATAAGTAGGCTTCTGCATGCTTGTCCCTAGGATAGGTTGTAAGATGTTTCCCTCTACTTACTAAGTATACCATACCCTTATAAGAAATGCCCACTTTGAATATTTTCTAGATCCCTGACCTTCTATACGGCACTGCATCTGTAGAAGTGTTTTCTTTTTCTAGATGCTAGAATGCATTATCTATAGGATATAGTCATGTGCCCAAGAGGGCTCAGGACCAGTAATGAAATCTATTATTTCTGATTTTCTCTAATGCTTTCTCTTATTTAGATTTTTTGATGATAGATTTTCTCATTCTTGCTCTCACTCTCCTCATTCCTGGCAGCATTTTATTCTATTTGATTGAGTACTTCAGTTAGACAAACTGATGAGCTGCACAGAAACATGATACAAATATAAAGTCAGTCTTCATCAAAAAAGTTTCAGAATGGTCCCCAGTTTTAGATATAGTTATAAGTAGACATCGTGGAACCTCATTTTAGCAGCAAAAATGACAAAAGAAGAGAAGAATATTCTCTAATAAGCTTGTTACCTCTATAGCTACCTTACCCATCAGAATTTCACCATTCCACCCCTTCAGACCACATGTCCTTGATGTTTCATTTAGTCAACACAAGCACCAAACACATAAAACATGATATTCTTATTTCTCCAAACCAGTGGTTATCATCCACAAAACTGTGGTATCATTAAGAGCAGTAGTAATAATAATAATGAGAGATCATTTTTACTAAGTACTGTGTGTCTACTGGGTCAAATGCTTTGTATTCATCATTTAGTTTAATGACGAAAATAGTGTAAGTATTCCATGGTCCAGAGACCATGCCTTTTCCTAAATTTAACTTAAAATGCCTTTCTCTTCATCAAACTTTTTGACTCTCTACTTTAGGACTTTCTTTCGCAGCCCATTGGAATTGGACTCCTGCCCTCACCACTGTTGAAACTGATTACCAAGACTCATTTTACTGACCAATTCAAAGCTTTCTCTTTATTTCTTATCCTATTGGACCTGTCCTGAAGACTGGCATTGTTGACCACTGCCTTGTTCATGTAATTTTCTAACAAGTATTATCATCTTTGTCTTACAGATGAAGAAATCAAAGCTTCCACGGGTTGAATAATTTGCCCAAGGTTACACAACTAGTAAGTCTAAGAGCCTGGTTTGATTAGAGTTCAAGCCCTTTGCCTCACTCACTAGGCAATCCCATATCTCAAAACCAATCTGTTTTCACTTCTAGTCCATCTGGGCAGGTCATTTCTGTGGCCCTTCTTTGAGGTTGAGGTTCCAAGATCCTAAAGTGAAATTATGACTTAATACTCACAACAGTTCTCAGATAACCATGCCTCCTTAAATGACGTTAATCTCTTCAAGTCCCTCAATTCTCTTTTCTCTTGTCTCACTGCTATATTTTCCCTGTTAACCCAGCACCAGATACAGAGCCAACCAGCTACTCTATTTCTAAATCGTTGTCTCTGCTGAAAAAGGATATTACTTCAGCAACATCTTTAGTGCTTTTACATTTATTTCATATTCCCATGCATTTCTTTACCTCTTTCTCTAATCCAACATTCCACTTACATCCCTTCACTTCCAGCAGATGATAAAGCCTTTTACTTCTTCAGTACAATAGAGGCCACACCATATTTTCCTCTCATCTTCCTCCAAACTTAATTTTCATTCATCCTCATCTTCCCATACCTATACTTCAAACTTGGCTGCATGTTAGAATCCCATGAGAAAATTATAAAACTCCTAATACCCAGGAAAAATTCTGGATCAAATAAATCAGCATCTTTGGGAGGTGGGATCCAGACATTGATATACTTTTAAAGCACTTCAGGTGATTCCAATGAGCAGTCAAATTTGTGGATCACTGCTCTAATCTCCAATTTTCTTATAGCAGTTTCCCAAACCAGCCTGATTATTAACATCACTTGTGATAATTATTATACATTGAAATCCCCTGGTCTCTCTGGTGGATCTTCTACTTTTTTATTTATTTTATTATTTTATTTTATTTTATTTCATTTCGTTTCTTTTCATTTTATCTTATCTTATCTTATCTTATCTTATCTTATCTTAGCACATGCAAGTAGGGGAGAGGGGCATAGAGAGAGAGAGACAGAATCTTAAGCAGGCTCCATGCTCAATATGGAGCCTGACATGGGGCTCCATGTCATGACTCTGGGCTCACAACCTGAGCCAAAATCTGGAGTCAGTCACTCAACTGACTGAGACACCAAAGCACCCCCCACCC
>NW_027532406.1:0-67711 GCF_008692635.1 Crocuta crocuta | reverse complement strand
ATTCTGGTATGTATTCTACATCTATTAATTTAGATCTGAACTGAGGTCCAGAAACATTTTTAACAAATACCCACAGGTAATTCTTGTTTACAGGTTAATTTGGGAAACACCATTCTAAGCTTGTCTGTATGTCATCTGTGATATATTCATACTCTATGAGCTTCTCTTTTGAGCTAAAATATTTTTAAGTATTTTTCATTCTTAATCATCTTCCTTCTGTTATATATCTTCCTAAAATTGCAAACATACCTCTCATCTCTTTTTATCATCAAACTCTTGACAGCGTTTCCCATTCAGTTTTTACCCAAGGATAATATGGCTTCTATCCACACTGTTCTTCTAACTCAAGATTGCCAAGAATTACCCCCAAAGTCTTTTCTGTTCTTTTTTAAAAAAATATTTATTTGTTTCTTAGAGAAAGAGATATAGAGCATGAGCAGGGGAGGGGCAGAGAGAGAGAGAGGGAGATACAGAATCTGAAGCAGACTTCAGGCTCTGAGCTGTCAGCACAGAGCTGGATATGGGCCTTGAACCCACGGACCACAAGATCATGACCTGAGCCAAAGTCAGACACTTTACTGACTGAACCACTCAGGTGCCTCGGTTCTGTTTGGTTTTTGAATTCACTTCCTTGTAACATTTGCCATTAACCATCCCTCACCCCAACTCCGGAAACATTATTCTCCCTTGATTTTTTTCCTACATCTTTGACTAGTCTTTCCCTGTCTTCTTGTAGTGATTCAGTTCTCTCTGGAGAGAGAGAACTCTCCAGAAATATTTTCCATAAGATGCTATTTTTCTCTCTGTTCTTCTAAGCCACATTGTTTTTGGGTCTGTGGCTTCAACTACACATACATACTGATCAGTCTGAAAATTATATGTCCAATTCTAAGCTCTACATCATTAAATTCAACAAGCCATCAGTTGACCTGTAGGTGTTTTCAATTCATTACACCCCAAAGGAAACTCAATATCACTCTGTCTATACCATCTTCTGTCTTTGCTACCTCTGTTAAACACCACCCTGCTTTGCATTACCCAGATAGAATTTTTGGAATAATTCCTGGTGTCATTGATTGTATCTGAGTTTACATGAGGCCATATATTATTAAATCTCCCCACTCTTGGGGCGCCTGGGTGGCTCAGTCGGTTAAGCGTATGACTTCGGCTCAGGTCATGATCTCAGGGTTTGTGGGTTCGAGCCCTGTGTCGGGTTTTGTGCTGACAGCTAGTTCAGAGCCTGGAGCCTGCTTCGGATTCTATATCTCCTGCTCGCTCTGATCCTACCCTGCTCACACTGTCTCTCTCTCTCTCTCAGAAATAAATAAAACATTAAAAAATAAATAAATCTCCCCACCCTGGCACCACACCAAACTAGGGAATGATGTCTTACTCACCCCATCTAAACAATTTGCCCCCAACCATATTTCCAGCTCTTCATTCTGACATCTCTCAACTTTCATGAGCTTCTCATCTCAGTGATCCAATGCTCTTATCATCCATGCTTGGCTCTTACAGACTGTTTCCATGGCGATATTTTTGGCTATCCTCTTAGACTAAATTTCTCCCCTTGGCTGTGCTGCCTTAGTTCACCCTGTGCAAATTTTTCGCAAAGACCTACACTGCCCCAAAACCAACTTTCTTGAAAGAGATGCCAAGGTAACCCTCTAGCGATATTTTCTCTAACCCTAAGGCAGGAGCTTGATAGATTACATTTATAAAGCATTTCTCACATCTTTGTTCTTTTCTCTATTTCCTGACCAATCTTCATCCAGAATTTTATTCTTTTTGCCTGGAACTATTATAATAGTCTCTGGCTAGTCTTTCTTTATCTCCACACAGCCATCTGATTACATTTTTCCTCTGCTTAAAGTCATTAACTGTTTTTTTTTATTGCCAGTAGATGAAAAATTTGAATTCGTTAGCTTGCCATACAAATCCCTTCATTTGGTTCCCATATACCTTTCTAGTCTTTTCTGCAACCAGTTTGTCCCCTAACATCTCTTTCTCTATTCCTTGACTGTCTCATTTCACCTGTCTTCTCTGTTTCCAGCTTTCTCTCTCTCTCTCTCTCTCACACACACACACACACACACAAACACACACACACACACACACACACAAGCACGCACACACACTAAACTCTAGTCACACTGAATCTGTGATACCTTTATCCACCTTACCACCTAGAGTTTCTTGAGTGCGTAGCCCCAAAGTCTCCTGTTTTCTGTATTATTGTCATGCACACAAATAGCTGCTTTTTCCATTTTACTGCAAATTCTTCAAATGCAAGGACTATGTTTGTGTCCTCTTTTTTCTCTAACAGCTAGTTCTGTGCTTGACAGATAGAAAGCACTCCATGAATGTTAGATGGATGAATGGAATTGCTATGATCTTTTTTGGTCAGGGATCTGCAAACTGCAGCAAGCTGGCCGAATCTGGTCCACTGCCTGTTATTGTAAATAAAGGCTGTCTTGGAACACAACCACTCCTACTCATTTACATATCATCTATGACTCTTTTCATGATAGAGTTCAGTAGCTGCAACAAGGCTGATAAGGTCTACAAACCCTAAAATATTTACTATTTGACCTTTACAGAAAAAGCTTTGATGACCTCTGCTTCTGGTCATTGAAGAGTATTGTTGGTAAATGTTAAATGCGGCTTTCTATAAAAAAGTAAACTTTTTATCTTTGATGTCATTGTTCCAATTTGTTCTAATTTGTTCATGCTGTGTCCCATGACTTTAACTGCAGCAAGGGTAGAATGTTCCAGTAAGTGAGAAAAAAATATTTCTGTCCAAGAATCTCTCAAACTGCTCATTTCCTTCTTGGGGAGTTCTGTTCTCCTGCCATGGGGCCCTTCTCTTATTTTGCCGAACCATTGGCTGGCTTGGAAAAAATTGCTGTGGAATCATAGGCTGAGAAGATTTAAAATCAGGCAAAATATTTCTCCTGGGAAATATATTAAAAACTCTGTGTATTTATGGCTTTCCCCAGCCCAGGTTCATAAGTCTAAAATAATCAGCGAGCACCACTGGGAAGGGTAGGCTTCCGGGCTGATGCAGGAAGAGGCATATTCAGTGAACGCCTTGTGTCCTTACACGTTACTTTGGCAGGGTGTTAATGGGATTACCCACGCTTCATTTGGAGGAGGCTTGGCCCAGAATATATGCCTGGATTGTACCTGAATACCAAAGGAGAGCCTCCAACATCATAAACATCCGAGCCCTTGCATAGATGTTAAAACCTTGGGTGCCTTTGTTGTGGTCCTTAATTCTGTTAATCGCCCTAGGTAAAGATTAGCTGCTCTTGTCAATTTAATTCAGCTTCAAACAAAGCAACAAGGTCACTATTTTTCCCCTTCTCTCTCTCTCTCCCTCTCCCTCTTTGCCAGCAAACAGGATTGAGTTGTCATGTAGCTCTAATAGGCAGCGCGGGGAATCGTTAGCCCACCTCAACGCCCTGACTGATGGGCACTTCACTTCAATCATCTGCCTGAGCAGTAGTGGCCCAGTACTATTGACACTGTGTCAGCTGCGAGAGAAGATGCCTTAATCGGCCTCGACACCCTCTGCATTGATTTGACAAGTTGCTGTAATGACCTTCTTGTTTTTCTGAAGGATTACTGTTTACTCGGGAGGTGCTGCTGACTAAATATACTGCATCGTCATGGAAACGCTGATGGTGGAGGCTGCCTCCCCACCAGGCCTGGGTGGAGGGTGACATTGATAAGAGACTGAATATTTCAATGAATTGGTCCATCCCAATAGTGCTAATCACAGCCCCACTAATCAGACCCGCTTTGAAGAGCCAACTGGAATTAGGGACCAGCCTTGTCAGGTCCCTCAAAAGAAACAGTCTGCTTCAAAACTCATTATTTTCCCAAAATTCATGTTGGAGTTTTCCTTTTAGGGAGAAAACACTGTTGGCTGTGACCACCTCCTGAATGCACCTGGAACTTATTACCCTTTACAGATTTTTGAAGGAGGCCTCCTTTACTCGGGCGGGCACACCCTTGCATTAGAAGAAGCAACAAGAAAGGATATAAAGAAAACAACACTTTGAGCACCTGCCATGTAAGTCTGAGCAGTTAGCACTGTTACATTTATAAGTAAGAGTTGTCTGTAAATGTTAGCTATTATTATTATTATCCTACTTCATTGATTCTAAGGTACACAATTTGCCCATCCTAACATTTCTGAAATCAGAAATAGTTGTGACATAGTTGGGAGAAAACATTCCATTGACACCTTCTAGTAAGAACAACAACAACAACAAAACAGTATCAGAGTCAATATTGCAGATTTTTGCACTGAGTGTTTTATATGAATTACTTGTGTGAATCCTTAAACACTCTCACACAACTATACATTGCATTTGACTGCAAGCAACAGAGACTTGACTACAGAGGACTAAACAAACATACAACAGGATTTAATTTTTTCTCAAACAACAGGAAGTCTAGAAGTAAGAGTTTGTTGGGGTTGATTCAGCAACTCAAGGATATCAGAGCCAAGGTCTCAGAAATTCTCTTTGTCTTTCCTCGTGAACCCAAGACAGCTGCTGAAGCTGAAGACATCACATCCTAATTGCAGACAGAAAGAAGAAATAAAGGCAAAAGAGCATCAGTCGAGGATTCCTCGACATCACTCTTAAAAGCTTCCACTTTCAGGGAGCCTGGGTGGCTCAGTCAGTTAAGCGTCCAACTTCAACTCAGGTCATGATCTCACGGTTCGTGGGTTCGAGCCCCATGTGGGGCTCTGTGCTGACAGCTAGCTCAGAGCCTGGAGCCTGCTTCAGATTCTGTGTCTCCCTCTCTCTCTGACCCTCCCCTGCTCACACTGTCTCTCTCTCTCTCTCTTTCAGAAATAAACATTAAAAAAAAAGCTTCCACTTTCATTGACCACCCATATCTGCAAGAATGGCTGGGTCTTTTAAAAATCATGGCATCTTGCTCCTGCTACCAGAACTAGGAGGAAGAAGAGCAGAATGGATATTGAGTAGGTAACTCTGACTCACCCTATTAGTAAGATATGACTCTGTGTCCATTGTGCAGATCATAATATGGAAGCTTAAAGAGGTTAAGTGATTGAACTGCCTCTCACAGCTGCCCCATGTGATAAATATTCCTATTCCCATATGACACATAAAAGATAAGCAACCTTACAGAGATTAGGTAACTTGCCCTCATTGTTGTAAGTCTACCTTATCCTAGAATTTTAGCACCATGTGCTACACCACAACTCCTTCTAGGGAAGGCTTATATTTGATGGCAAGAAAAGTTGGGGAATAAGGAGGAACTGGGCTAGGAAACATGACTGAGAGTATGTTTTTCTTCTTCTTCCAGGGATCCAGCCAGTGGTCATGGGTAGAGCTCATCTTCACAGATGTCTGTGATTTGTTTGATGTTTATCAAGCATGCACAAAATGTCTGGCTGCTTTTCCAAGACTCTTGGATGGAGACCATCTGCCCATCTTTTACTGCCTATTTTAAGGCTTATTGGCCATGCAAGTGTTTTATCTCTTGGGCTTTTGTTGACTCCTGTTTCCCTGGGAAAATCCTGAGCAACTTAAGCTGTGATTTAGAGAATGCTTAGGGAAAAATGAGGTTGAGGCCTGAGTGAAGGGTAATGGATTGGAAAGTGTCAAGTGTGGTAAAATTGGGAGAGAAGATTATCCGAGGAAATCTGAATCAAGGCACCTAGATGGAGAGATGGTTTCTATTTCTGATCCCCTTTTTCTTTTTCTTNTTTTCTGGGTTGTTTCCTTGGCTGTGCAGAAGCTTTTAATCTTGATGAGGTCCCAACAGTTTATTTTTGCTCTTGATTCCCTTGCTTTTGGGGATTCTGATCCCCTTTTTCTATGGGGGCTGGTCTCCCTACCACACTCCCCAACACAGACACCATTCCATGTGGTTATGATAAGGCTCCTAATCATGTAAGTCCATTTAGCACCCTGGCCCTAAGCTGGACTCAAGTCACTAGGCTAGACCCAAAGTGTAAACAGATCCTATGATTACTCTGGTAATTCGGGGTGTGACCCAAGTAGGGCCAGTCAGAAACCTCCCTGAGATTATACATATTGACACCGAAGGAATGATTTTCTTTCTTTTCGATCATGAGCCGTTACTGTAAAGGCATGGGGATGCTAAAAACTATCTATCTCACTCTCTGGAAAGAGCTTATCTGGGAATGACACAATCATACAGTGGAAAGTGAATCCAGACATGGCAAGATAGCCAGAGCCCTGACAACATCATTTGAACACCTGGACCTAGCAATGCCTAAAGCTATATATCCTACAACCCATTTTGAATTAGGTTAAACAAAGTAACAGCTACCAAACAACAGAGAAATTCAACTGTCTGGTGTAACCGGAAAGTCTCTATCACCTTTGATAAAAATGATCCTAATACTCTAGGAACGAAGCACCACTGCTAAATAAGTCCAAAGCATGGCCAACTGAAAAGTTTAAAGGAACATCAACAAGGTAGTTATGCAAGGCTGTATGAAGGACAGTAAGGAATGGTTTGAAAGGAATGGTTTAAAATTGAGTTTGAGAACATGGAAAATGAGATGTAACTTTTCTTTACAGGGTGACTATACACACACACACATATGCATATATATACACATATATATCACACATATATGTATACACATATACATACACACAAATGCACACACATATACATATACACCCATACATGCACACTAACATATATATATATATATATACTGCCTGATCTCAAGGATGTATACGTGAAGGTGCATGTGTGTATCTGTGTACACCGTTATTTTTCAGGTCTATTGAAGTGCTGTTGTGATTGAATTAGTAGTGCTTCCAAACAAATTTGAATTTTCTGAATGATTCTTTTTATCCTTTTCTAAAGCAACAAATAAGGATTAAAAATTCACACTATATCACAGAAAAGTCAATGAATTTTTTTGCTATGGTTTGATGGCTAAACTGGAGAGTTTGAAAACTCTCTCCATCTCTGTCTCAGAAAAAAACTCAGACATGGGGCCCCTGGGTAGCTCAGCTGGTTAAGCGTCTTGGTTTTGGCTTAGGTCATGAGCTCACAGTTTTGTGCGTTCAAGCCCTGCATCAGGCTCTGTGCTGACACTGTGGAGCCTGCTTGGGATTCTCTCTCTCTTCTTCTCTCTCTCTGTCTATCACTCCCCCATTAACATTATCTTTGTCTCTCTCAAATAAATAAATATACTTTTAAAAAAAAAGAGGGCACCTGGGTGGTTCAGTCAGTTGAGTGACTGATTTTGGCTCAGGTCATGGTCTCACAGTTCATGAGTTCGAGTTTGAGCCCTGCCTCAGGCTCTTTGCTGACCACCTGGAGCTTGGAACCTCCTTTGGATTCTGTGTCTCCCTCTCTCTTGGTCCCTCCCCTGCTCATGCTCTTCTCTCTCTCTGTCTCTCAAGTATAAATAAACATTAACAATTTTTTTTAATTTTAATGTTTATTTATTTTTGAGAGAGAGAGAGACAGAGAGAGAGAGTGCGAGCAGGGGAGGGGCTGAAACAGAGGGAGACACAGAATCCGAAGCAGGCTCCAGGCTCCTAGCTAACAGCACAGGGCCTGATGTGGGGCTCAAACTCAAAAATGGTGAGATCATGACCTGAGCTTTGGCTGCTTAAGTAGGCCACTTAACCAACTGAGCCACCTAGGTACCCCAACATAAAATTATTTTAAAAAAAGAGCTTCAAAGACACAAAGCTGATGTTGTGTCCCTAGTTCAAACAGCCACTTCTTAAGGTTTTTTCCTTTAATCAGTTTAAAAGTTCAATAATAACTACGCACATTGGAGCAGAATCCCTTGTGTCATCCTTGTTTTAGTTTTTCACTATTAAAATCATGCATTTATAAACATCATCATGGGAGGACGCATGCATATTTCATATGTGGTCCTACATGTGCTTTCTACCCAGGTTGTCAGGAAGCAAAATACGGGCATATATGAAATGTTCAACTAGATCACATGCGACTTAGTCAAATAAATACTGAGATGACAGACTCTAACGGTGATTCACTGTAAAATTGCTAATAGACTGTACATTGTTATGCCCATATTGTGTTTCCACTGAGTCAAATTAAAGGATGAGGAAAGTTAGATTTGTGTGTCACTCTAAATTGAAACATGCTTCAATATGCTACTTGAGCCTAATAAAAGAGTACCTATATACCATCGTACGTTGGCGTGGTAATGTATTAAGCCAAGATGGATGGGGCAGTCATCTGAAGCAGAAACTAATGATAGCTAAATCAGCAGTTAACAAGCTGGGGACCTGACATCTATCAGGTTTTTAGAGAGAGAAGAAACATTAACAGTCCTTCTGATCAACATCTGATGAGAGTAAAAAGAAAGTTCTTGGGATCTTGCTATGCCATTTCTGAAAAGAGAGGTCACTTTTCTGAGATAGCAGAGGAAGCAATAGGTAGGAAGATTAGAACTCCCTACCCCCACCTCGTTTGTGCCCCCCACCAACTATGTCATCTCAGGATAACTGCCAGATGTCTCAAGGTACTCAGTGAAATCCCCTTCCGGGGGAAAAAAAAGAATATTCAAACTGTGATTCATGTTTTAGAACTCAAGTAATTTTTTTCTTGGTGTGTTTGGGAGTTTTTTGTTTTGATTGGTTTTGGTTTTGGTTTTGTTTCTATCTTGATGAAAGGCTGTACTACTCCACCGATCCAGACCAGAATGCTTCTCATTTAGAGAGCAGGGTAGCGATATCATGCTTCTTTTGGGGCCACAGCAAAGCTCACTGACCCTGTCCATTCAGCCACTCCTTCCCCAACAGAAGCTAAAGCCACAGGCTGGTAGAAAGCAGTTGCGCCTTTGGTGCCCCAGGGCTGCCTCCTCTATTCTCTTTTTCCATCCTTCTCTCTCCCATTGCTCTTCGAAATTACTCCACTCCTCTCTTTTTCTTCATGCTGCATTTTTACTGATTCCTAATGGCCACCCACTTAGGTACTCACTCTCACATTCTACCCCTGAGCTGTGGCTCCTAAAGTTTGCTGTCCATTTGTGACTGGGACCATCAAACAGTTCTGGAGAGAATGTGTATGTCCACCTAGGTGGCCCCTGAGGGAACGATCACATGGACTGAAACGAACTGGTTGATGAATATCAAATTGACCATGTGTCTAAATGATGCCAGACCCAACTGTGTACATGTGTGTCTGTAGCTGTCTAGCAGTCACAGAACACAACCTCCATGCAGGTAGAAGACGTCAGAGAATGCTGAGGCCTCTCCTCCCTGAATCCCGGCCCAAGCCATGGGTAGATATCCCAATAAATTCCTCTGTGACTGTATTTATGAGACTGTGAGAGTAATAAATATCTTCCCTGCATACACATTTGCATATGAATAGGATTCTCAGGGTTATCCCAGAGATTAATAGGAATGCTACACTAGTGGGATTTGGAACCTCCGGAGAAGCTAGTGGGACCGTCTAGTTCTCAAAACCATTTTCAGAAGCAGTCACATATGGAATGGCCATGAAGAGCTGGGTTTTACCACAGACAAAGCCACATCATGAACTCGTGCATACTTCTTATTCACAGACGGTAAAAGCAATATGAGGTCAAGTGCAACCCAGGACAAATTCTCCAAGAGAATGTGGAGGAAGTCCAGATAAGTGATTGGAAATCAGACTTGCCTTTCATATCAAAAGAAGACTCGACTTTTGGGAAATGATGAAATCTGTGCGGTAGCTCCATGGAAGTTTTCGCAGGGAGTGATTCTCTCCTCCAGACGGTGAGAGCTGCTTTAAATTCACCTCGCCCTTGAGCATCACTCCCTTTTCTTCACTACCTGTACACTTCGGGTCTGGCCATTACCTCCATTTCTCAAAGTGGCATCTGCCTATTGCTTCTGTGGAAGCCTGTAGACATTCTCTCCTCCTGCCTCATCACCTGCAAACCTCTCAGTGATAATCTAAGTCTCGGTTGCTGTTCTTTCTGCTTACAATACCATCTCTAACTCAGTGGTCCCCTGAGCGCCCTCCCCAGACCTGCAAGACTGACATTGTTGTGAGATTAATAGAATTGCAAACTCTTGTGCCCCTGTCTCGCTTACCCCCTTCAGAACATGGAGACAAATAAGCAGCAGTTATCATTGATTAGAGGTCTCACCCATCAGCCAGATTGTCCTTTTGAGCAGAGAATTTGCCTGTTCTCACTTGTGTGCTTAGTGTCCAGGTGGTGTTACTGGGAGATGTTCCAAGCCTGACAAACTGACACATAGTGGGAGCTCAATAAATACCTAATGAATGAATGAATGAATGGTTCAACAGTGAATGAGCAGCAGAGGCCTAAGGTGGTCAGATGTCAAGGCTCTGGACCCAGTCCTGGCTCCTACATTGCTGATGCCCTGAGAGTTACTCAGTCTCTGTGCTTCTTGCTGGAACAGCACAGTATTGGCCCCAATTTCTCAGCCTTGACACATAGATTTGATACATTAACACTGGTAAAGTACTTTGAACAATGATATCCAGTAAGCATCTACTATTGTGAGTATAAAAAACGACTTCAACTCTCACATATGCATTTTGTCAGAGGATTTCACTGGATTTCCCCAAAGGATACTTGGAATTAGAATGTGTGTGTGTGTGTGTGTGTGTGTGTACTCTGATTCTATTTATTGGTACTTTTCAACACAGCATCAGAAAAGCTTCTTCTAGTGATGTTGTTTTCCACCCAATTAATGGTTTTTATAAATCTGAAGCTGAGTTGAGGGGAGCAGAGATTTGCTGACCCAGCTTCTCTCCCTCCTACCCCTCTCACTTCCCTTTCTCCCAGCCCCCTTCTTATTCCCTTTTCTTCTTCCCCCAGTTTCCTTCTTGCTGTCCTTCTGTCCAACTCCTCTTTGCCTACCCTTCTCTCCACTCACACGCTAATGACTTCTTACTTTCTCTTCCTCTCTCTCCCCCAGTGCTTCTGTAGCTATCACAGCTGGTTTCTGCCAGAACCTTTCAATGCCACAAAGAGTCTGACATATTTAAGATTTATAAATGACTCTTAACCACGCATGGTTTTTAGTGCAAATGAACATGCTAAGAAAGTGTTGGTGGGTGGGGGGTAGGGAAGAATAATTAATGCAAATGAAGTCTTCAAAATGATTTCATTCATCAGACCTGCAACTGAGATTCTTTGCTGTGCTCCTAGCTGAGGGCACGTCGTTACAAAGCTGTTCACACGGTAAAAGGCAGGATGGGCCGCTCAGGACCCAGGGCCTGTCTTCGGTGTTCCCAGAATGCCAACCCTTGCCCTCAGCAGAATGCCAGTCTCACAGGGCCTACCAAGTGGATGGACTAGAGCTAGCTGTGCTGCTTTGGATCAGATGATTCAACCACCCATGCAGCATGGAGGGGCCTATAACTCAAAGAGCTAACGATCTCCCTGTGTGCAGAGGCTGGGTCAGCCCTTCATGTGTACTGAAGAGATGATTCTGATGACTGGTGGAAGGTTGGAGAAAATGACCTCAGAGATTCCTTCAAAGTGAGAATTCTGTGATTATGTTAATTATTGGCCTCAAACTCTTGTTGGGGGGAATGGAATTCTGCTGTGTTCTAGGTCACCTCATCTAACCCCTCGTAGCCATAGAGACCCTTCTGAAGGGTCAGCACCCTCTCAGCCCCCCGGCAGTTAGCCATGCCTCCTCTGGGTTCTACCTTGGCCCTGTACTCTTTTTCAAGTATAAACAGTAAGCCAAAATGCCTCTCTCTAAAGTGGCTAAGAACATGGGGCATTGCCCACCCGAGGCCAGCAGATGGTGGCTCACAGGCTCAGATGGGGGTGTGGCCCAGTATAGGTGGGAAGTGACAATGGACCAGGCCCCTTCTTGCCTCCCCTCTCAGTCAAGAGGCCCTCTCTTCTTCCCCGGGATACAGCCTCCTGCCTTAAAAGTGAAACCAAATCTGTGCCCCTTTCTTTCTCCCAGCCAAAGAGGTGATTCTTGGCGGGGCAGGAAGAGAAAAAGGGCATTGTCTGCTTCTACCTCTGACTCCCCTTCATTTCATTTAGCTCACACGTTCCCTCTTCATGTCACTGAAAATGTTATTTATCGATCCTGCTGACAGCAGCAGTAAATAGAGCCCGGGCTGTTTTACATCGCTGATGAGAAGGCAGGCTCCATAACTCATCAGGCCCAATCTGATTCCACATCAGTCCTCAACCTTTTTTTCTCTTCTGTATCTCATTACAGAAACAGGAATTAATACACATGGACAGAAGAGAAATGAGTTCAGCTGCTCTTAGGGCTTTTGTGGGCAGGCAAGCATCCTCAGTGGCTCCTTAAGAAAAATTGACGGATGGGTCAGCCTGGTTGCGTGTGTAGGCCCGCCCTCATCGAGGCCCATTAGCTGTGCCCTGATGATAATAGACTGTGGGGTCATCACACATTCGGGCTGGAGCTGAGATTTGGGGATTACCATAGAGATAGAGAGCCTCCAACCATTCTTCTGAATCTCAGTGTATAGCTGTGGGCCATGGGTGCCCTGAACCAGAAGATAAAATGGTTCATTTTCTTGGAATGCCTACTTTACTTCAAGATTTGAGCAGTAAATGTGTATTAAAATAAACACATATATTTTAATGTGGAGTTGACTCAAATGGATGTGAATTTTAATGGGAAACTTCAAAGAAATTTCCCTCTTGTGATGAGCCTCTTGGAACCGTGCTTTAGACCCTTAGTGACGGGCAATCACTTACTCTAGCTTTGGGGCTTTCTCAAATAAAAGACTCGCAAAAACGAGCCAACATATTTATCCTACTTTTCTGAAAGCACAGTACTTAAATAATGGCCACAACAACAGACAGTGAGTCTACACTGAGAGACAGGGTATTGACTGGAATCCGTGCTGGATGTAGGATGGGAAATCTGAGATTATTTTCCACACCCATCCCCTTGTTACTGGATTGCAGGCACATATAGCTCCCTTTCCCCCCAAACTCGCTTTCCTCTTCTATTAAATGCAGATGGTAGTAACTGCCTGCCTGTGTCTTGTGAGTGTTAACTGAGACAATGATGGCAACATTGCTTGTCGATATTCTTGTGAGAATAAGAATAAGTGAGATTTTCTGCAGTATTAAAGGACAGAATCCACACTGATTTCTGACGGCAGGTCCATCAACATTGTAGGGACATGTGAAAAGACCACACTTCATAAATTGTCCTACTTGTGTAAAACACAGTTGGGATCATTAGTGAGCACCTACTAGTTGAATGAAGGCCAGACACTGGGAATACTAAGTGGGTCTAAAGATGAAACTGATCTAAGGAACTCTATTCTAATTGAGAAAATTTGACAAGTGTCACCAGTGTGGGACAAATGGTACCAATAGCAAGAACATCCAGGTGGGCTGTGGGTTCAGACTTTATAATAAAAAACAGCCAGTCATGGGGAACTTTTATTCAAATTTATTTATTTCAAATCTCATGACTAAGGGGCTTCCCCAGGGAGCTGTGGCTGTATGAGTACGGGGTGCATAAAGGTTGCAAGAAATTCTGTTCCCTCTACCTCCCACCCCATGAGCACTAGAGATCCCAGACCCCTCCTTGTGCCTCAGTTTCTTTATTTACCCAAAAAAGGGATTGACATAGATGATCTTAACTCTCAGATTCCGGATATACTTCTAAAAAGGGAAATGAGGCAGATTTTTAACCTCAATCTACAGAAACTTCTGGTATGTTTTGTCATTATTCTTAATGGAATAAGGAAAGGCAGGATACCACCCTAAACTAGGTCTCATTTATCTCTCAGGAAATTATGACTCTTATTTTAGAAAAATAGATGTAAAAGAAAACACCTCCTGAACTTATCCTCTGCTTTAAATAATTATTGAATATATGTATGCGATATATATATATATAATATGTATATAAATATGTGTGCATATATACATGTGTTCACATATAAAATATATTCATGTGAAATGTATATGGTACATACATACATAAGTCTGGCGTATACATACAAGCATTTATCATTATTATCATGATAATTTTTATTAACCTGCTTTAATTTTAGGATGACTTTCCCTCTCCTATGGCCAGAGCTTGGAGCTTGGAGCTCTGAGTAGGGAGACATCTGAAAATCCCAGCTTTTTACTTCTTCCTTTGCCATCTTTAGAAGTTGTTGCTACTCGTTTTCCAGCCATTTCATAGTTCCTAACTTTGCTTAAAAGCATTTATAATTCCTCACATTTAGAAGCGGATTGCAAATGAAGTTTAATACAGAATGTTTTGTACCACGAAAACTAATGCCCCGTTTTTCCCCCCTAATGAATGCCAAAATCATCACAGACTCAAGGCTCATGAATAATGTATATCATCCAATTAAGTGCAAATGCTGTTCAGTTCTTGCAACGGGTATGTGATGCCCGTTCTGGCCTTAGAATGGGCACTGAGGCTGGGGATGGGAGCACAGGTTGGGGAGGGTGTGTGGTTGTGGGCATGTGTGTGTGTGTGTCTGACAGCAAAGCCCCCACAACTTGGAGCGGCTCATTATGCCCTGGGAGTTAAACTTCCGATGCTGAAGTCCACAGAGATATGTTTTTTCCAACCATAAATAGAACTCATCTTAAATATCTAAATCCGCCATCCTTAATAGCCTAGGAGCTCTGGTCTGGTCATACTGTCCTCTGCCCAGGCTGACCCCTCTCCCCAGGCTGGACTACTTCAGAAAGTCAGCTTCTTCTCCAACGAAGCTACAGTAGTGACTCTGTGGGTATCTCATTTCATTCTTTTGGCTCCTGATCAAGATGTCCTTCTTCACCAAGAAACCCTGGCAGCCTTCTGAGACTGCTGAATTGGCTGTGTTCTCGGTCTTCCACTGCCAAGAACACAGAGCCAGGAAGACATGATATAAGTCATTATTTTCCCAAACCCAGGAAAGGTGTTCACTTCACATATCTGAGCCTCAGTTTCCTCATTGGAAATAGAAGATGATAGCAACAATTGTTGTATCTCTGGGCGAGTGTATAGACCTGGGTGGATATTATCTGTCAATCCTGAAACTTTATACAAATGTTCGCAATTACCTTCTTTGCTTTGAACACAAAGACACCCTCACTTACAGCTTTGTGACTGGACATGACAAATCTCCAGGACCTGGGCTGGCCTGAGCCTGATTAATGCTGTTCATAAAAATATTCATCCATCAAGTTCTCCATTTGTAGCATCTAGTCGTGCCAAATAACAGAGCCAGCCACTGGTTTCTTAGAATTACACCATCTAATAATGAATGCTGCAGACAGATTTTTTTTTTCAGCCTGAAATCTCTTCTTATAACTCAGGGCTGATGAGTGCTGCCCTACATTTCTCGATGGATCCAATTTAACACCAGACGAAGCAGTGACTCAGACTAACTTAAATATCTCAAGACGAGTTTCACCTTTTCCTCTGAGGCCGTATCAGTTCAATTGCATAAGTGCAAATTTATTGAAAGTGGTTTGGTGCTTAGCTTTTCTCTATTGGCAGTAATGGAGTTTAAATTTATAGCAGGCTGATGAATTTCAGATAAGAGAACCATTACCTTACAACAACATTAAGGAAAAATATATAACTCCGATTGCTGAGCCTCGAATGCGTATTGTTTGAATGAGGGGAGATGGATGAGGTAGGTTGACATTTGCAAATGCAATTCCTTTCCATCCTCGTGGTGCTAGCCCAGGAGTTTGAAAGCATGGCATATTCCAGAAAGCGTTTGGGATAGTTACGCGTTACAAGCGCATTATAACAAAATAGCAGCAGTAGGATATCATCTAGAGGTGAGAGATTTTTCCTTCTGTTTAGTAATATGATTTGAGGTGTCTTTTGGCAATGTACCAAGGCTGTTATAGGGCTTAGGTCGTTCGTTTGGTCCTTGTAATATGCCTCTCCTCCATGTTATTTTCCTTTGACTACATGGCTTTGTCTTCCTTTGGCGTGGGACTCTGTCATCGGGGAGACTAAAATGAAGGATGCCCCTGGCCAAATGAGCAAAGCCTCAGAGAGACTGAAAGAGGCCCTGGCGTCTCTATTTCTTAAAGTTCCTGGCCAATGAAAAACAAATGAAGAAACGGCAAAACAGGGTTATGAAAATCACACTATGTGTTTAAATGGTTATGCCAAACAAATTAACTCTTCAAGTTAAATTAAAAAAAAAATATTGTGCTCTGCCTAAGACGATCACCAAATTGATGAAATGGGGGCTTACGGACAATACGTTTCCAGAATAGAACCCGGGTTTCTGGTTGTGTGATGAACTTTGTTCTTTCTCCAGTTCTGTCATATATCCCAGCAGTTGTGTGAATAACCTCATTTGGAGATAACAGTTCGAGTCTAAATGCGAGTTCCTTTGTGGGTTTGTGTGTCACAGAGCCTTTCTGCTTTCCCACTTCCACCGCAGTCTCCTCCAGGCCACAGTTTTCCAAAAAGTGTCATTCTTGTTCTCCTTGGCTCTTGTCCACTTCATTGATAAAATGCATATGGGTCTGGGACAGGATAGAGGCGGGGACAGTCAGCACCGGGGTGGAACAGGGGAGACCTCAGACCCAGAGCCCTCCATCCATTTCCAGAGAAGAGGCATTCTCGCTGCCGTAGGAGGAGGCTAGATCCCAGGCCTGCAAGGAAGCCCCCCTGGGGTGGTTTCTCTGTTTCCTGCACTCAGTCTGCAGTGCCTGTGATTGGTGCTGCACAGGGCAGACTAGCCACAGCTCGTCCCAAGGAGGAGAAGTGAGGAATGGGACATCTCATTTCCCCAGTCTTCCTGAGAAGGCGGGGGCTAAATGATGAAGCCAGAAAGCCCGCCTCTCCAGGATGCTTTGGGATGAAGCAAATGTCCTATTCCCCAACAAATTTTGCCTAATCGTTTTGGTATCCATTGATGATTCTTGCCTGATTCAATTACTATATTGGACCCTCCCTTCCTTTAATTAAAGTATAACATCTTAAATATTCAGTTTACTGAGTTTTAAATTGTACACAGCCAAGTAGCCAGCACCCAAAATAAGGTATAGACATTTCCACCACTTCAGAACATTCCAGGCACTCCCCTATTTCTCCTCAGCCCTTTCTGACTTCTGTCACCTTAGTTTTGTCTGTTCTTATAGATTATGAAAAAGGAATCATGTAGGCGTATTGTGGTGATCATTTTGCAGTGTATATGATACTGAATCATTGTGTTGTACATCTGAAACAAATATAATGTTTGTTATACCTCAACCACAATTATACCTCAGCAACAAAAGATAAATTAAAAATAGTTTTTATAGAATGCAAACAAATAAAGGGTGCAATGTGATGATTTGACACAAAAAGAAAAAAAAGCTCTCTCTGTCCCAGGACTGCAGGCAGGGGACAGAAGCCCAGGGGCCTCTCTGTGTGGCCTGCACTCTCTGTTCTAGAACACCGGAGGAAGTCCAGCGCTTAAAATGCAGTTAACTTTAAGAGAGAAACCTCAGTGTTCTCTAAGTAATCCCAGAGGGATTTGTGTAGAATGAGACATTTGTTTTGGGGTTTTACACACAGCAAATTTGAAAGAAAAGGGGCTGAATTCAGTTGGCTAGTTGTTTATTTTGAAAAGAACTGGCTATTAACTGAACTCAGCAAAGTCTGAATGAAATTAAGCAGGCAAACAACTTGATGTTTTGCCAACAGTTTTCTCAGCTCACAAACAGCTTTTGGTCCGGCCCCGATGCTTGGAAAGGTTGATACTGTCATCCTGGGCTGTGGCAATCAACTGTGGGCCCTTGTTATAACAGCACAAGAGAAAAGACCCAGACTAATGTGGCCTTTGGTGGAAAACAGTATTTCAAATGCAAATTGCACAGCACCATCCAATGTTGCTCCAAGAACGTCAATTACAATTTTAATTTGGAGCCTCTGAGGCTCTATCAATAACCCCAAGTTGTTTGTTTGGTTTTTGTTAATGTAAAGACAATGGCACAGGGCAAAATAAGAATACTAAAAGTAATACTAATTACATGCCATTTTGATTCCCAGACTCATATAATTTTGAAAATGAAGGAAAAACGAGAGATCATTAGGTTCAATTTTCTTATTTTACAGATGGAGAAACTGAGGCCTGCAGGATGACCCAAGTGTCATTTCTGGGGTACGGATTCCAGCCCTTTCTCCCCGAGTGTCTTGGACTTACAGAAATTGACATCACAGAGCTTTTGAATTAGGAAGGACAGATTACTTTTTTTGGTCCCACTTTAATTTTTCTCCAAACTCATAAAATATCATTAGAGTGCTTTTTAATTTTTTCTGAAAAGCAGGAAATCGTAAGATTGATAAATAGTTTAATGTGAACCTGATGGCTTGATTAATTAATCACCAAGCTGAGGAACCACTACAATTCATATGTCAATTCAGACTATTTTCGGGAAATGATTTGAATCAATTGCTAATGAAATTGAGAAATTTAGGAGCCGCTTTCTGACTTCCAAATGACAGGGCTCATATTTAACTCCAGAGACATGACAGTTAATGACAACATAAAAAGTACCATGAATTATTTTCCAGATCATGGGAAAATTACAGCATCTCTCCATTGAAACAGCTCTCAGCTCATCAGCATGAAAATAAACAGCCTTAATCACATGCTAACAAATCTTAGATGCTGTTTAAAATCTAGCTTCTTTTTTGAAATAAACAAAGACCATAATCCTTAGGAATAATTGTAATATTTCATAACCTCTTCCTTAACACAGAGTGATAGATGAACCCAGTCTAACTGATGTTATAGCTAAAGCCTATGGGGGAAAAATTGTGGACCATCATTCTTAGATCTAATCACTTTAAACCCTTAAAATAGGTTGAGTTGAATTTTTCTTTTCTGCTTTAATTCATAGACTGAGATTTCCAGTCCTATTTATGTTAAAAGAGGTATCTTTCCATAACTTTCATTTATATCCAAACTCTTTAATTAATTTAAAGTTTCATCTAGATATAGTAACAAGACAGTTACTGTGTGCTAATGAAATATCAATGGAAAGTGCACTGATCAATATTTAATCTAATTAAGGTATATACAAGGCAATATTATTATGTAATTAACTCAAAACAGCATAAGAAATACATGCATGTTTAAATTTTTATTAATATGTTTGTTAAGAATTTTTAGATCATGCTGTTTTATGGGCTTACTTGAGAGATATAAAATTAAAATGTTTGTCAAGATGCTAGTGGAGCAACCATTAAATGCGGCTCTTAATCATCTTAACAGTCCTTAAGGTTCCCTTGCTGTTCTAATAGTCTCACTAAGGATGAAAGATGACCTTCCCACAAACAACAGTCCACATGTAAAACCTTTTTGGAATTGTCTTTTCTTTTTCTTAAAGTTTCCATGCTGCATTGCAATAATGACGTATAACAGGGCTTATAGATGCAGGAAAATTTGAAATATGTTAATATTTTTAAGAACATTCTTTAAAGATCTATATGTAGCTAGAGAGAAAATACTGTTGAACAGTAAATATTGGATTACTCAACCTATGTCTCATGGGATTTTAATAACACAGCTTCACCAATTCCTATAGACTCGCAACTTGAGGGTGAACTTTGGTGGGACAGTGAGGATCTCATGGAAAGACCAGAATCGACTGTTAGAGTTTTCCGAGCTCCAAATACACATAGTAAGAATATGGGAAAACATTAAAACAAGGGTCCTTAAGCCAAATCCAGACACAGGCCACAGTACGTAGACATTAAGATGAGTAGTGCTATAGAATGTACATTTGTACTGAGTAAATTAGGGTGAAGAGTGGGTCCAAAGTTACCACATTGACGTTCCTTTTTAGGGTCATTGTTCAGAAACTTTGTAGTGTCTCATGTTTCCCTAAATTGCACAAGCGAATCTAGCTCTTGAACCAGAGAACCATCTACTGGAATCTACCCATTTCATGTCCAAGTGGATGTGTTTTCAGTTTCTCTTTGGTGCCTCT
Organism: Crocuta crocuta; assembly: GCF_008692635.1. Taxonomy (NCBI): domain Eukaryota; kingdom Metazoa; phylum Chordata; class Mammalia; order Carnivora; family Hyaenidae; genus Crocuta; species Crocuta crocuta. The sequence continues at coordinate 47,757 of NW_027532406.1, read as the reverse complement.
AACTGCTGGGCCACCCAAAACACTGGGAGACTTTTCTTAATCTAAGTAAATATTAAGATCACATTTGATGGAATGGCAATTTTATTCCAAAGGCTTCTGTTGCTTCTCTCAATCCTGCCGTTTTATTGTGGAAAGAATATAGGAGTTACTGGTACAATTTATTTTTCTCCACCATTCCTAGTATGTATATCTTGCCTAAATGTTGGAATGGCATTTCTATGTTTTTATCTCTGTGAATTGGGGAATGAGGGATAACTCATACCTTATGATCCCCCCATCTTCCCTATGAGTGATGACAACAACAAGGTTGAGTCATCATATATTATATACACAACATATTTTTTTTCCTCTCTCTTGAGAAGGGCTGCAAATGCCGAAGATGACAGTTATGGAAGGTGAAAAAGCCATAAAAGGTGTGGGACAAAGATGTTCCAAATAGAAGTAAACTTTTAAATACTTCTGTGTGACTGTGCTAGTAATGAAGCCATTGACGTGCGTAGCAAGCTAACAGGGATGGCTGAAAACTATTACATTCACCTCTGTTTTTGTGGAGGCTTTTAAAACCATAGTTAGAAATATCTTGAGTCCCCAATTCCTATTGTGTTACAAATCTTTTATAGCTAGACAGCTTTTAGGACTAAGCAGCTGTTAAAGCAAGTAAGGAAAAGAATCACAAAGCCTTCATTCCGTAAGCTCATTCATGTCTGATCCCAGCCTGATGGAGGTGGCTAATGGCTCTGCAATCAGTCTTGGAGCTAGCAGGCAGCGTGTACCTGTGCGTGGGTGTATGGGGGAAGGAAGTTACCATGCTCCCCCATACTGTCTCCTCACAGGAATGGTGAAAAGGAAACACTGGGATTTGTTTACCCTTCGAATATCAAAACTGAAGTTTTAAAGGTTCTTTGCCAATAAGGGAACAAGCAATCTTTAATTTCAAGGAAAAGGTAACAAAAGAAACCAGGAAAAAAAATGAGAATTTTGGTCAGGAGCAAAGAACACAGCTAGATTATTTAGGAGAGTTTCCTTATAGAGCCACTTATGATTTTGATGTGATGAAAGTTTTCTGAGTGGTCTATTATATTATTCATCCTCAGCTTTATCTTCCCAAAGAAACATCGTTCTTTATTTTCTCTGTCATTTCTGAGACTTTCTTTTTTTTTTTAATGTTTATTTATTTTTGAGAGAGAGAAAGAGAAAGAGAAAGTGTGCACATACACAAGTAAGGGAGGGGCAGAGAGAGAAGGAGACACAGAATCCAAAGCAGGCTTCCAGGCTCTGAGCTGTCAGCACAGAGCCTGATGAGGGACTCAAACTCATAAACCCTGAGATCATGACCTGAGCCAAAGTTGGATGGCTTAAACGATTGAGCCACCCAGATACCCCAACCCTTTCTTTTATTTTTATTATCAGCTTTATTGACATATATTTTACCTACAAAACATCATCATTTTAAAATGTACAATTCTATGAGTTTGGCAAATTTTGATAGTCATGTAACAACAACAATCAAATTACGGAATAATTTGTCACCTCCCAAGTACCCTCCTGCCTTTTTGCAATCAACCCATCCTGTGCCAACCTTAGGTGACCAATGAATTTCTTGCTGTCACTGCAGTTTTGCCTTTCCTAAAATTTTATTCCAGAGGAACCACACAATATGCAGTCTTTTGTATCAGGCTATTTCACTTAGCATAATGCTTTTAGGATTCATTATATCGTTGATTATTTCAATAGTTGGTACTTTGGAACTGTTACATAGTATTCGTCCAACAGACATATCACAGTATGTTAATCCAGTCACCAATCTATATACCTTTGGGTTTTTCCAGTGTTTAGCTATTAAGAATAAAGCTGATATGAACATTTCAGTACAAGTCTTTCATACCTATGGAAAAAAAACAGACATATGTTTTCATTTTCTTTGAACAAATACTCAAAAGTGGAGATGCTGGGTCGAACGGCAAAGATGTGTTTAATTTTATTAGAAACCACCAACATGTGTTTTTAAAGTGGCTTGTATAGCTTTGTATTTGCAGCAGCAATGAGAGATTGAGCTACTTCACATCCTCACTGACACTTGGGTTATTGGTCTTTTATTTTAGACATTCTACTGGATGTGTGATAGTGCTTCATCTAGTTTTAATTTCCTTTTCAGTTTTGTAGACATGTTTAGCATCTTTTCTTTGCTTACCTAGTTACACACATTCTTTGGCGAAGTAGCTGCTCAAATCATTCACTCTTTTTAAAAAATATTTTTTCTTACTGTCTTATTATAGGAGTTCTTTATTTATTCTGAATACAAGTTCTTTTTATCAGGTATGTTTTCCAAATTTTTTCCCAGGGGATACTTGCTTTTTTATTTGTGGAACAGCATATTACTTCATTTTGATGAAGACCAACCACTTCATCCTTTTTTTTAATTCTTATGCTTCATGCTTTTCTGTGTCTTATCAGAGAGTTTTGCTTAACTCAAGGTCACAAAACTATTCTCTGTTAAATTTTTCTGCATAGAATTTTCTGCATGCATAGAAACTGCATAGTTTTCAATCTTTAGTTTTATGATCCATGATGAGTTGTCTATTATGTGTGGTTTGAGATAACAATTGAGGTTTTTTTTTTTTTTTTCTGTATGAGCTCTAGCTGTTTTGGTACCATTTGATGAAAATAATTTTCTTTCTCCCATACCTTGCAGGTTTCTTGTAAATCAATTAATCATAAAGGTGTTAGACGATTTCTAGACTCTATTTTATTCCATTAAACTATATGCCTATTGCAATGTTTTAATTACTGCAGCTTAATAGTAAGTCTTACCAACAGGTGACATACTCCAAGATCCTCACCTTCAAAATAGTCTTGACTATTCTGGACTTTGCATTTTCATATAATTTAGAATCAAATCATCAATTTCTTTAAACATCCCATTGAGATTTTGACTGAGATTGTTATTGCATTGAGTCTCAAGATTCATTTTGTAAAATTTGACATTACAGCATCATTCCGTAACCTGATATATGAACACCATACAATTTTCTCGGTAATACTTGGTAGTTCTCAACACACAGCTCTTACACAGATTATTGTATATTTATTTCAAAGTATTTGATGTTTATGATATTGGTATTATAATGGTAATATGGCAAATGGTATTATTTTCTTTAGTTTTTAAGTTTATTGACTTTGAGAGAGAGACCAGGGGAGCAGCAGAGAAAGAGAGAAGGAGAGAGAGAATCTCAAGCAGGCTCTGCATTGTCAGCACAGAGTCCAATGTGAGGCTCAAACCCATGAACCATGAGATCATGACCTGAGCCAAAAGCAAGAGTCAGACGCTTAACTGACTGAGTCACCCAGGTAGCCCACATATGGTATTATTTTTAATTGCAACTTCCAATTGTTGATTGTTAGTGTATAGAAATTCAATCAATTTTGTATATTGATGTTGTATCCTGCCATCCTACTTAAATCACTCACAATTGTTTGCCTAGCTTTTTGTAGATTCGGTGGATTTTCTGTATAAATGATTATATTGTCTGCAAACAAGCATAGTCTTCTTTATTTCTTTTAACCTGTTCACCTTTATATCTTTTTCTTGCCTTATTGCGCTAGTTAAGATCCCCCATACAACATTAAACAGAGTTAATGAGTGTAGAGATCCTTCTCTGTTTTCTGTCATAGACAAACATTCAGTCTTATGAATTTCAGGTACAAGTTTTTCATCAAGTTGAGGAACCTTCCTTCCTACAGCTGAGAGAAATTTAAAATCTTATGTAAATGGGGATATATACTATATTCATGAATCTGAAGATTCAGTATCATTTAGATATCAATTCTTCCCAAATTGAGCTAAAGATTCAATGCAATTTCAATCGAATTTCCAAAATGCTTTTTGGTGGAAATGGAAAAGCTGTTTCTATATGTTTTATGGCAATGTAAAGGATCTAGAAATGCTAGAACAACTTGAAAAAGTTTACTTGAAAAGTTGGAGGAACCATACTATCTGACTTCAAGATTTATGGTAACACTGGGGTGCCTGGGTGGCTTAATCAGTTAAGCGTCAGACTTTGGCTCAGGTCATGATCTCACAGTTCATGAGTTTGAGCTCTGCGTCAGGCCCTGTGCTAATAGCTCGGAGCCTGGAGCCTGCTTTGGATTCTGTGTCTCCCTCTCTCTGTGACCCTCCCCGACTTGCACTCTGTCTCTCTCTCTGTCTCTCTCTCTCTCAAAAATAAGTAAACATTAAAAAATATTTTTTAGAAAAGATTTATGATAAAGCTATAGAAATCAAATAAGTGTGATATTAAAGTCAAGATAAAAAAATAATAGAACAGAATAGAGAAATAGAAGTAGACATCCCACAGATATGGTTAGTTGACTTTCAAAAACAGGGAGAAGTTATTTGGTGGAGATTAAATAGCCATTTTAACAAATGATGCTGGAAACTTGACATCGATATGCAAAACAAAATAAAAGAAAACTCTAATATCTTGCAATATTTACAAAAAATAAATCAAAATGGATTATGGACCTAAATATAACACCTGAAACCATAAAATTTCTGGAAGAAAATGTAGGAGAAAGTCTCTCTTAGATACAATACTGGAAGGAGAAGCCATAAAAAATGACAAGTTGGACTTCATCTAAATTAAAGATTTCTGCTCTTCGAATGATAGTATTAAGAGAATGAAGAGGCAAAACACAGATTGGGAGTACATATTTGCAAATTACATATCTAATAAAGGACTTGGATCCAGAATATATAAAGAACTCCCAATATTTCATTATAAGAATAATTTGGGGCTCCTGGGTGGCTCAGTCTGTTAAGTGTCTGACTTCAGCTTAGGTCGTGATCTCATGGTTCATGAGTTTGAGCCCCACCTCCAGCTCTGTGCTGACAGCTCAGAACATGGAGCCTGCTTTGGATTCTGTTTCTCCCTCTCTCTCTGCCCTTGCCCCACTTATTCGCTCTCTCTCTCTCTCTCTCTCTCTCAAGAATAAACATTAAAAAAAATAAAATAAAACAAATAATCTGAATCTAAATGTCCACAGATTCTTAAAAGGATAAAACAGAAGTCCCAACATATTGGAACTTCATATAATAGATGTTGTGGAAGAAGAAATAGAATGAAGGGAAAATAATATTCCAAAAAAATCACTGATAATTTCTAAAAACTAAAGAAAGACGTACATTTAAATTAAGATGGATGACAGAGCAAAATTATAATACAAACAATACCAGGGCCGGTGCTATGTGACCTGTTATAGACACACCTCAGGGCATCAGTGATAAGGAGAAAATCTACTTATGCTCGCATCTTTGCCTCAGAAGCTACTTTAAGAATTCAGGAACACTGGATTTGTCATCAACAATATTGGATAGAAGAAGACAGTGGAAGACTTGAAAGTGTTCATGAAAATTCTCTAATTCTAGAAATCCATACCCACACACATTGTCCTATAAGAGTGAGTCTGGACACCAAAGGTCCACTTAACAGACCATTTCTGAAAATAGCTGCTTCTCAGAGAATGAATTCCATAGGAAAGAGAATAAATCTAGAAATAAGAGTATGTGTGAAGATACGGTTAACCAAGAAAGGAGGACTGGTTGTTAGGTCTAAATAGTATTTATTATTAACAAACAAGAATTTTAACAATGATATGAGCTGAAATTCCAGGCAGCTACCGCATGAGCATTGGTAGGAGCTGGGGGGGAAATTTTGAGGAAAAAGAAAATGTCCTATGGTTTTTACATTGCGCTGGAGGAAACATAGTTACCAATTAACTGATTTAAGACTTTAAAAGAAATAAAAACTATAGCTAATTACAGAATCACTCCACATAGGGACTGCTCTGTTAATGATGCTTTGCCACAGCAGCTCTTGACAAAATATATCACTTTTTGGATACGATTTTATTTTTTTCAGCATAATGACATTTTGCACCTAAAACACCCTAAGTAAATATACTCTAAAATGTGGTTTTTTCAATGTTACATTTTTAAGCAAAGACACATTCAGCAGTTTAGTAGACACAGTCTCTAGGCAGAGAGTATCATATGGAACAAATTTAAACTTCAGGTCGTGGCTCAATGAACCAAAACATTTTTATTTGTGAATATATGCCAAGTGAGAAGGATAAAGAAGAGCTTCCTCTTCATCTCTTAGATGAGTCTGTAGAGTATGTGTGCTTTTCCCATATGTTTCCATGTGCTTTTGGATTTTGCCTTCATTTTGTTAGATAGATGGTTTTTTTTCTGTTCTTTGATTTCATCTTTAAGTGTTCGCAAGATGAAACATGAACTCCAAAATGTTAGCTAAGAAAGAGATCCAACACGATGAGTACACCTTCCAGAAAGTGACTCCTTGTGCCTCTCCTCCACCATCTAGTACCCACCCTGAATTTTTCTCTTCCTGTTATGGTCAGCACAACAAACTTGTATTACATCATGTATCTATTGGTTTTAATGATTGCTTCTATCTTATATAAAATTGTTTGGTTTGTTCAATTTATGTCTTTTTATGTGTGCCAGTAGCATGGATGTAGGGTGGAAATGGAACACATCTATTTTTTCCCATTAAAACTGGTAGACATGACTTATTCTCAGCTCTGACATTTAAGGGGCTTGCAAGTCTTCATTCTTGTCATTCAAACACACACACTCACACACACACTGGGCAAAGTAAAACCCAACAACTGTTCTCAAATCTATCAGAGAACTGAGGTCATAGAACAAGCCACCACTCCAAAACTAGAAAGACTGGAGCATCTAGAGAGATAAAGCACTAGAGATATGCTTACCTGGAGCTGAAGCCACCGGAAGCCATAAATTGTAAAACTACTTCCTTTCCTAGTCATTTTGACAAATTGCTGTAGTCTGAGTGCTAACTAGCTTGATCATGACAAATTCCTGGGTGCTGCAGTCAAAGGGGAGCCCACATAGTTTCTTGAGCGTTCCTTACCAGAACCCCACAGGTTTTCACAGTAAGGATCCCAGATAAATCTCCTATGATGCTGACTGGGAAGCGGAGGGAAGGGAAGGGGGGAAAGGAGGCAACACAGCAAGTGGAATCCTCTCGTTTCCTTTTCTGTAACATAGCCTTATTTAATCTCCAGAAAGAAATACATTACCATGAAGCAATACAGAAACTTTATCTCACCTGGGGAGAGAGAGCCTTCCCACCCCACCTGCTTCTAGCATGTGTATTTTACCAAGTAGGGGAGAGAGAAAGTTAACAGGGACAGAGCTTCAAGGAAATGTGTTGGAAACTTGGTACAGGGAGGGTGGGGGGAGCTACATGCCTCAAGGAGGGACAGAAACACTTGTGAAGACCACACCCTGAGACAGAGGTCTACCAAACTGCTGACACTTCTTTCCTCCCCACACCCAACCACCACACCAACACACCTTCAGGATAACAGAGAATTACAGCTGACAAAGCTGTAGGACAGAGACTGCCTCTGAGAAATAACCCTGAGAGGAGGCGTAAGGCCAAAGGGGGAAACAAAAACAATGATGCTAGGGATCTGGGGTCCCTACTCCCCATAGCTCCAACAAACATCAAACGCAACCCAACTCATGGCCAGATTAACAAAAATCCTCCTCCTGAAAGGTCTATTTACCTCAGGAGCTACTATTGATACATGCCGACTTTCAGCAAAAAATTGAAAGGCCTATTGAAAGGCAAGAAAAAACAATTTGAGGAAATAAAGGAACCATCATAACCACACGCAGAAATATGACTTAACAGATAAGGAATTTAAATCAACAGAAAAGAAATTTTAAGTAACTATGTTAAGGATGCTAATGAAAAAAATATTAAACAACATGAAAGATCAAATGGGTATTGTTAGCAGAGTGTTGGAAATGATTTTTAAAAAATCAAAAGAAAATGTGAGAAATCAAAAACACGGAAATGAAGAATGCCTTCAGCAGCTCCAAACTGGACTTGACACAGTCTAGGAAAGAACCAGTGAACTTAAAGATAGGTTAATAGAAAGTTCCCAAATGAAACACAAACAGCAAAAAAGTAGAACATAATATCCAAGAACTGTGTGATCCAATTCTCACAAGCCAAGACTATTCAAGAAGATCCCAAACTCACAATAGTCATTTGTTTTGTGATCCAGTTGAGCTGAGCTATTCTGTAGATATTTGTGAAAACTTGAGTGACAAGCTTTGTGAAATTGGCTCAGGCTCTTCACAATCTCTGTGCTCCGCTCCCTGAAGGAGATGCAGTCCTGGACCTGGTTCTAGAATCCATTTCAAAACTATGGGGAGAGAGAGAGAGAGAAAAGGATTCCAAGGGAAACATCCCGGAGGTTTCTTCAGGGCAAACTCCCTGGAGGAAGAGGAAAACTCATTCCCAAGAGGCCACATTTCCCATAAGAGGGATTTTTGGAGTTGGAAAAATCCATGGACAATATCCTCGGACAAGAGGTGGAGACCACGTTCCAGAGAGATTAAATGACTTGTCCAAGGTCATGGTTTGTTAGTCCCGGAGAGGAAACAATATATCTTTCTGAAATAGCATGCTTCTCACATTTTAGTCTTTCACCTCCTTAGCAAATTTAACCTTTTCTGTGCAGCTGTTGAGATAACCTACTGATCATACAAGCTAAATCAACACAAGGGACATATCTCAGAAAATGCCTCCAAACTGCCTCCCTTTTCATTATTGAAAACCGTGAGATGAAAGTCTTTAATAACTCACTGCACAAGAGGACCATTACTGTCAGCATATACCACTCAGCCATATATTATAGCCTTTTACTTCTCCACACAAAATTGCTTTGAAATTTACATTTGCTATAAAGGATTCAAGTCCATCACTATTAATTTTCTTCTACAAATTATGTTTAATTATCACCTCTTTGCACCTAGGAAGAAACCCCTCTTGTACTCCTGTCTCCACATAGTGCTCAAGAAGAGTTTCCTCAGCATGAATCTTTGATCGGTGATTTTATATCCCTCACTTGCCCTTCCTCATCAAACGCACACAGCCTACTTAGAGATATGGAAATGAATGGTTTGCCTGGCTCCGCATTTCCTGCATGCATATGAAATCTAGACTCCCTAAGCAGGAAAAAAAAAAAAAAAAAAGAAGGCTAACATTTTCCAGCTTTAGCCTATGGACAATTAAGCTAGAAACATTCCATTTGAAGATTCAAAGCAGCTTTGGAAGTTGGCCCATGATTGATTGCTTAACAGCTCATATACTACGTCGACTAAAGAAACTTCTTGGAGATTCAGCTGTTTTTATGATGCTTCAAGAGTCACCTTTATTCTCACACAATTTTGGAGACCTAGATGAAACCACTTTAAAATAAATAGAGAAATCAAAAAGATATATTTTATTATTTTATTCATTTAACTTCCATGCTTCCTTACTACATGGCATCATAAATAGTGTGATTTTGAAATCAGAAACATCAACAGTGAAATCATAACTTGACCAAAACCTTATGCAACTTCAGGCAAATCATTTACCTCTGAGTCCCTGTCCTCTCAACCTTAAAAATAAAGCTATTTCAAGTTTAACTAAGACTAGCATGTATTATGCTCAGCACGTTCACAGAACTCCAATGGTAATTGTATTTCCCTTCCAAATTCAATGAAGAAATATTTTTGTCTAAAAACTTTTGTCTACAGGGCACCTGGGTGACTCAGTCATTTAGGCATCCAACTTCAGCTCAGGTCATGATCTCACTGATTGTGAGTTGGAGCCCCACAGCAGGCTCTGTGCTGACAGTGTGGAACCTGTTTCGGATCCTCTGTCTCCCTCTCTCTCTGCCCCTCTCCCGTGTTCACTCTGTCTGTCTGTCTGTCTGTCTGTCTCTCCCAAATAAGGAAACATCAAAATTTTTAAAAAAGTAAGTAAATAAATAAATATGAAAACTTTTGTCTGCAACCGATAAAAACTCAACTCAAACTAACAGAAGCAAAAAGAGAATTTACTGACTTACAGAACTTACAGACATGCAGCTCTGGCATGTCTCTGGTTTTAGACTTAGTTTCTCCAACGATGTTGTCATGGCTCTTGACTCTGTTTATCTCTGTTTACATTTGTTCTGAACTGACCAAATGTCTGACAAAGTAGCTCGTGTAATTTATACAACTTCAGCTCCCTCTTAGCAGTCCCTTTGTCAAGAAAACTGTCTCCTACTATCTATATATAAAGTTCAGGGAAGATTCTAAATTGACCTTGCTTGAATAGGGCACCCTCCTCTGACCCAATCTCTGTGACCATGGGGGAAGGTACTACTCAGTTTAGTGAAACTGGGTAAGGACTTGTCATTGTGGTAGAGAGCAAAGTACCATGATTGACAGTCTTATCAAGATTATATGGAATTATGTATCCTGGAGAAGTCAGAAGAATGACTATTGGAAATAATATAAGGAGAAAAAATAAATGTGAAAGCTTCTGTGGTGCACTGTTGTCACCGATGAATAAGTATTTGGCTTCTTTTTTCTTTTGGTTTCTTTCATTTTCTTTTCCCCCTCTAGACTGTCTTATTCAGGAATTTTTAGTTTATGTCAGGAATCAGCAAACTTCAACCCACCAACCAAATATGGCCCACTGCTTGTTTTGTAAATAAAGTTTTATTGAAAGACAGCCACACCATTCCTTAACATATTGTCTATGGTTCTTTTCACACTACACTGTATGGGTTGACTAGTTGCAACAGAGTTCATACAGACTATGAAGCCTAAAATATTTACTATCTGACTCCTTTCAAAAATATGTTTACTGACTCCTGATCTATGTTATAATAACAAAGATAATGAGAGAGACAAAGAAAAATGCTTACTTAGAATATTTTCTTGAAATAAAATAGAAATATTGATGGCAGAGTTTAGGTGATTTGCACTCACAGTCTGTTAGCAATAAAAGTATTGTAGAAGTTAGAAGACTATACCTTGCCAAAAAAAAAGTGTTCTCTACACATTAGATGCTCAGTACATATTTTAAATCCACATTTAATGCACAGCTATCCACCAAAGTCAGTCAAGCTCTCAAATTAGTAACCATTATTGATTCATCCTTTTCCTTCACACTACCTCATCCTTATTTTCAAAACCTCTTAGCTCTACCTTCAAAATATATCCTGAATGCCTTTACTTTTCTTCATCCTTCAACTTCTTCCCTAATGCAAGCCAGTATCATTTTTGTCTTGACTGATGCAATAGTTTTTTTAACTGGTCTCCCCACTTCTGCCCTTATTTATCTACACTCTATAATCTCCTCAAGAGCCAAGAGGGATCCTTTTAAAAAACAAATCAGGCAATCAGGGTGCCTGGGTGGCTCACTCAGTTAAGCATCTGATTCCTCACTTCCACTCAGGTCATGATTTTATGGTTCATGACTTTGAACCCTGCATGGGACTCTGCACTGACAATGTGGAGACAACTTGGGATTCTCTCTCTCTGCTCCTCTCCAGTTCTCACTCACTCTCTCTCTCCCAAACTAAATAAATAAAATTTTTTTTAAAAAATCAAGCAAAACTGCTTCCTCCCTTAAATCTATCCAATGAATTCCCTCTTTGCTTGGACAGAAATCCAAATTCCTATGCTTGGATGGCTAGTCACTGTGTGAACTGACCCCTGCCTACCTCTCAACCTCAACCAGATTTACTCTAACCCTGTCCCACTCCAGCTATGAAAGCCTTCTTTGGTTCCTAGAATATATCATGTCCATTCTCATGGTAGGACCTATTCTGTTCCCTCCCTCTACCTAGAACTGTCTGCTCCCATCCCTATGGCTGGCTGATTTGGACTAGTAGTATAGAAATCAATTCAAAGATCACTTCTTCGTTGGATTAAAAGATAGGTTCCCATAGCTTTTAAGGAATACATGATACCGTGGTATTAAAAGTGATACTCTATTTTCTAGGTGGTTACCACATGCATTAAGAGATTTACATTATGTGTAAATACAAAGTAATTGACATTTGTAACTTTATTGTTCATGACTTGCCATCTCCTTGTTAGGAGCCTGATTTCCTAACATGGTCTAGGTGGTATTTGGGGTGATATAGACACAATGATATATGGTAGGTGATTGACTCTTTTAATGAAATAAAGTGATATAATATGCATATATTTCTTATTTCCATAGACTTTGACTAATTTGTCATAATTAGCTCTACCTCATCTACTTCCTTCAATTACTGAAGTTTTCTGAGCTTTTTGTTGAAGTTAACAATCTAGACTTGACACTGATGTGCATTATGAAAATAAGAAACTATACACTCTGTTTAGATAACTCAATGAAGCCATATATTTTGACCCAAGACTTGTTGATTTCAGGTAACTCAGACTATATATATATATAACCACCATTAAAACATTCAATCTCATGATTTTTTAAAAGATTGGTAGACAGGAAGCATTTACTGATTTTTCTTTTGCAGGATAGAGTTTTAATTAACCCTGAATATGACCTTGATCCATCAGGGTGTTAGCACTACATAATATAAGCTTTTATTACACTATGACTGACCTCTGGTGGTTCATAGTTAAGCTGAATATCCACAAATTGAAATGAATACATTAATGCAGATTAAAAATAGCATATTGATTCATACGCTTTAGAAGCTATCCTTCAGTCAAGTACAAGCCACCTTCCTGAGTATGTGAACCCCTTATTTTTTCACAAAAATATTTTGAGGACTTGGCCAAATGCCATAAAAAATGTGTGCATATGCTTGATCTGCAAGCAATATCAAAAACAGGAAATGGGGGTTTATCTATCATGATTTTTTTCAATGACCTCATCTGAAGTCCTGGTGGGAACTGCTTTTTCTCCTCAGTACTCATAAAGCAGCTTGGAATTTTGATCAAAATATCTCAGAAATATAGTTTGCCATATCTTTCGACTGGGAAAACTAAATGTCTCTCTCTCCTATCATCTAGCACTTCTATTAGTGTTAGATATCTTATTCCCTCCTTGGGATATAAATCCAGTCATTGAGGAGCGAGTCTCTCAGGTAGAATCACAAGTCACTGTCCTACAAACTTGCTAACTATCTAGGGTCTCCACTGCCATGCACCAGGTACCATAGACTTCAGTCCAAAAACATTTCCTTTGACCAAAAAGGCCGAGGGAAATGTGAGTTTATTTTGCACATTATATGCATTGTTATGATAAAGAAGAGTCAGAGGAAGAGCTCCAGATATTCAGAAAAACTTTGGCCTTGTCACCACAGAATGTGTAGCTTTTTCATGGAGTCTCATCAGGTAACTGTTACTCAGACATGAGCTAAGATAAACATGTCTACAATTCACTGATTAACTGTAGAAACCTAAAGACAAGCTTTAATTGTAGGCATTCCTGGAGCTTGAGTCATCTGTGAGCGTTTCTTAAAAACATGTGGCCAGTTTTGGACACAGAAAAGGAGAATCCCTCAGTAGATATTGAATGCAGTTTCCATAAATGAATCAAAAGCAAAATTGAGAAATCCTTGGCAATCTTTCATCTCACCTCCACTTCCCCCTTGAACTTACAAGTTCAAGTCCTTTTCTCCCAAGGGCTGGGTCATCTTGCTTCTTAACAGCTTCCCTAATCCCAAAGAGACACTTCCAAACCCTGTACATAAAACTTTGTGTCCCTGATTTTTTTAATGATAGACTCTTAGAAAGGAGCTACTAGGACATATTGTAAAACCATTTTGAAGGTCCTTAATATACATTGCCAGAATGGCATTCTGTTTACTCATCTCAGAACCGAGACCTCTGGCAGCCATATAGATTAGCTCTCAAGACTGAGAACTGAGGCCAGGTATATCAATATGACTTTACTCTTTCTTCTTGGAAAGTGTTGTTCATTAAGATAAGTCTATACACCAGTTTAAAAAAAAAAACCTCCACTTTTAGCTTTAGAAATAATTTGAAAGCTAAGTTATATGAATAATTAATTTGTTCTTCTGGATAAAGAGACACTCTTGTCAAAACAATAGGTTGTTCATGGGGGCAAGCACTCACATTCAAACTAATTCTACTTAAAAGACTTTCCTAAAGATCCTTATCTTCCTGTGTTACCAATCTTAAACTATTACATCATGCTGTGGCCATTCCGTATCAGCTCTTCACACTAAACACCTGCCTTAAACCACTTAAGCCCAGGTCCCCAAATTATAGATTTCTACCCATGAATCTCTACTCATGATCGCCCTCTTCAGAAACACGACTAACTCTAAGGTTTACCTTGCTGCCGTAAGACTAATAAAGTTAGCTTTGCTTAGGACTCAGTTTCTCTAGTGGTCTTTCAGGTAATTAGCAGTTAAAACATTCAACAAATATTTATCAACTGTCTTGTTTTCTGGCACCTTGCTAGACACTGGTGACTAAAGGTGACACAGTTCATATAACCCTGGGAGGGAGAAGTGTACTAACCAAATAGTCAAAAACATGTAAATTCCAATTGTGATCAGTGTAATAAGGGAAAGTTACAAACTGTGATGAGACAAAATAACCAGATAATGTGACCCTTTCAGAAAGGATAAGGAGATTGCGTTGAGTAAGTCATGTTTGGTCTGAGACTTCAGGGATGAGTAAATCTAGGAGAAGATGGAGAGGAAGGGGAGGACGAAGAGAAAGGAGGGAAGGGAAGTGGGATAAACATGGAAGAAGGAGAGGAACAAGGAAAATGGAGGAGGGGGAGGCTAAGGACCAGGGGAAGTGGGGAGAGGCAGGGAACGAAAGGCAGGAGGAGAGAGTAAGAGGGAGGGAAGAGAGGGGAGGTCTGAGAGCTTTCTAGGCATGTGGAAAAATCTTCATGACAATTGAAGAAAAAATTGTCCCCTGAATCTGGAACAGAAAGCAAGGGAGAAAGCAATGTAAGATAACAGGGGAGAGGTCATATGGGACAATATGATCATTTGGACATATAGACATATTGGTATGTAGAACAGAAGAGTTGTCCAGTTTAACCATCACCCATAAGTGTAAGAGAGTCTCTGTTTTATCGTATTATTGATAACATTAAGTATTATCATATTTTCATCTTTGCTAATTTGAGGGATGAAAACTATCCCATTATCTCAATTTTTAATCTTCTGTTGGCTGGTGAACTTATGAAAAAAGGTAATTTAATATTTTTATTTCCTCCATATAAATTCTCTCTTCAGTCTTTGACTTCAATGTATCCATTAAGATTCTTGTTTTTCTTACCAATTTGAACAAGATTTTATTTATTTAGTGGTATTGGCCTTTCACCATAATTTTTACAAATATTCCTCCTAGTTTTTTGTTGGGTTTTAATCTCTATATTGTTTTGAAATACATAGAACTCCATTTACATGCATTAAATTCCTGAATATTTTCTTTCATGGTTTTTCCTATGCTTTTCTGCTTACAATTACTTCCTTGATACAAAAACATAAAGAATCACCTAAATGTTTTGAAGACTTTCATGATTTGGATTTCTACGTTTAGATCATGAAATATTTGGCATTTATTTTGGAGCACGTCATCTGTTAAGAAAGTAAATATAGTTTCTTTCCCTTGATAATTCTCTGATTGGCCAGAGCTGTTTGCTGGTTACTCTTGCCTCCCCTCTCTACAAGTTTTGGATAACTCCCTTGTCATATTTTGCCTTTTCAAACACTAGAGTCCATTACAAAGCCACCTATTCTACTTCATTTGTCTGTTTGTTTATCCCTGGGGCCACGCTGATTTAATTACTGGAGCTTCACACTAAGTTTTAATATCTGGTTACAGCCTGTTCCAGCTTTCACCTGGTTACTCCTTCAATAGCACTTTAGAATAACAGTATCAAATTCTGAAGAAACAAATCTTTTTGCAGTGTTAATTTGGAGTGCATTCACCCTCGTACATCAGAATGCCTTTCCATAAGGTACACATGTTCTTTAGCCCACTCATTCAGGCTTCCAGAGCTGTATTTGGAAATACTAAATCCCGAAACCTGAATTTGCTGTCAGATTTCACCCCTTCCAGCATCTGCTTTAGGGGGGTCCTTAAATTTCCACTTTCTCAAAGTAAGGTGGTGGTTCCTGTGTGTCCCATGAAGGTATCCTGAGGAATAACGTGTGGAAAGCTTTTGTGGGCAAGAGGCCAAGATTGGTCCTAGAGTTTGGAGGTAGGCAAGGCCTTCCTATTGGTGCTGTGACTGGGCCCCAGTTACACCAGTTTCACGGACCTCCACACCCTCACCTTGTCTCTTCAGCCTAAAAGCTCCCAATTTTCAGGATCAAGTGCTATAAATTATATAGTAAAAGCAAATACCCCAATGTTTTAAAGATAAAGCGAAGAGCCTTAAAACCAAACAAGACAAAATAATGGTCCTCCTTAACGCCAGAAAAGCTTGGATTTGGAGGATGTTGAGTTTTCTTCAGAAGAGGGGACAAAAGCAGTCCCCTCACACTGGAAGAAAGGAAGAGAGATCTGCCGCTGGATCAGGCAAATAGTTCACAGAAAAAAGAAAAAAGGAACAAGAGTGGACCCTTTTAGAAATTCAGCTGGTCCCCACACTAGGGAGTGGAGATGAATTTCAATGAGGATGAAAATCCCCACACTTTTCTTAGATAAGATCTCTTTTCCTCCAGCCTATAAAGGCAGATCCCAGAGAGGCCTCCCTGAAGGCACAGCCGCCCTCCCCTCCTCTGAGGCTGGGCTCCAGGTTGTCACACACCCCAGCAAACCCCAACAAGTTAATTTGTAATCTTAGGGGGAAAATGATGGCCGCGCTGTGTCTGTCACTGAGCATTCTCCCTGCCAGTTTAAACAGCTGATTAGTTAGCGCCACCGGAATCGATCCGCATCAGTTCCACCTGCATGCACCCACCAGGAACCACTTTATTGTAAATCAATCATTCTGAAAACATCTCACAAAGGGGCCAGGCTTTGCTAACAAGCCGTCAATTCCTGCTGCCTGGTGGCAGCACCCAGCAAATGAGGAGGGCAACCAACATTTATTCCAAAATTATCTCTGCAGGTTCTTTTGAGTCTGGACAGGAGGTGCAGAAGCAGGGATGCATTGGGGCTTCCTAATGAATGCACATACACAGGGCTGTAGATTTGTCTCCCTGGAATAAGGGTCAAGGTGTAACTAGGCCATTCCTTTAAAAAAAAAAAATGGACCAAAGATTTGCATAGACATTTCACAGAAGATATATATGCAACCATAAGCATGTGAAAAAGTGCCCAACATCATGAGTCATTTTGAAAATGTAAATGAACACCTCACTGATGTAAGTACAGCACCACCAGGATGATTACAATTAAAGAGACTGACAATGCCCAATGTCAGTGAGAATCTAGAGCAAACGGAGCTTTCAAACATTGTTGGCCAGAGTGTAACACAAGACAACTACTTTGGGGAAAAAAAAGTTTGTAATTGCTTATAAAACTAAACATACCCTAGCCTATCACCAGCAATTTGACTCCAACACATTTACCTGAGAGAAATGGAAACACAGTGCACACAAGGACTTGTATACAGACGTTCACAGCAGCTTTATTCACAGTAGCCAAAATCTGGAAATGGCACAGGTGTTCATCAGCAGGTGAATGGATATCCAGCAAAGTGTGGTATATCCATACACAGGGGATACTACTCAGCAATAAAAAGGAGTGAATTACTGGTATATACAACATGGGAGAATTTCAAAAACGTGCTGAGGGAGGAACTTTACACAAAAGAATACTGATGGTATGATTCCATACATATCATACTCTACAGTGAACAAACTAATCTATGGTAGGGAAGAAAATCATAAAAGTAGTTCCCTCTGGGGAGGTGAGGTTGAGGACTGACTGGTATTGGCATGAGGGAACTTCCTGGAACAGTGGTCATAGTCTATATCTTAACAGGGGTTTGGGTTACACAGGTAAATGCCTATGTCAAAACTCAGTGAAGAGTCCACTTAAGATTTCCACATTACATTGTACCTCTCAAAAGTAAGAGAGAAATGTAAATAAATTTTAAATTTAATTAATGATATGTGTCTGAAATATTTGGAGCGCCATGTATCAAATTCTGCAACTCAACACTAAAATGTACTTTACTAGAAGGTGGATAACTGGATGGATATGGCATAAAGCAAGTGTAATAAAATCTAAGTAGGGGTGGGTTGGTGGTTTCACTGTAAAATCCTTTCAACTTTTCTGTATGCTGGGAAATTTTCATAAAACAATGTTGAGGGGGAGAGAGATGAGATGTAGGGTTTGCCTTACGTGGTCTGCATTATGACCTGGACAGCTTTGTGCCATGTCTGAATGTCCTTTACCCTTTGACACCAACTAGATAAAATGATTAAATTTTGGCTCTCCAGAAACAAACCCACCAGATAACACAGGGAACACGCTCCTCAGTGAGAAGATGTACAGGAAATAATACATTTGGTTTCCAAGAGCTTTCTACAAAACACATCTAACTCTTTTTAGTTAAAGAGATGGGACAAAGGCATTTTGTCTTGAGATATTTTCCCCTACCTCTGTGGCTTCTATTTGAGTCTGAGTATGTGTGCAGGGAAGCCAAAGAACACTGTGCTCCCATTCTGGGTAACGGAGAGTTCTATTGTTTGCATTTGGTTAGAAGGCATGAAGGTAATAACCTGATTTTGCCAAGTGTGGTCCAGACAGCCTCACGCAGGAATGGCTCAGCTCATTTGCTGACAGATGATTGCATTGTCAACGCTGCATGGTCGAGAGTAATTGTGTGATGATGGCTCCCTTGTAAACCTTGCATCAGAAGGCAAAGCTCCGGGAGTCGTTTGCGCGGTGTGGAGGAGTAAATTTGGACTACAAGGGAAAGCAGCTGAATGCCTGTGGCCCATCCACTTCAGTGGGGGTTTGTGGACGCACAGATGGGAGAACCAGCTTAAAGCCACTGGGGAGACAGTTATGGTAATGAAACATCACAAGGTAATGGTGACGAGATAACAGGGTTAGAAGGAAACGTGGATTGATTAGGACTTGGCAACCCAGAAGGCACAGGATTTAAGGAGGCCATAGGTGCGGTGACACCACTGTTCCTGGTGCAGGAGCTAAGCACCCGGCTGCTAAATTAGCTTTGCCTGAGTTCAAGTCTCAGCTGGCCACTTACTAGCTCCGTGACCATGCGCGAATTACTCCAACTCTCCAGGCCTTTTACCTTCTCTGCAAAATGGTTTAAATAACTGTGGCCCACATACAATTGCTATGAGGATTGAGAGTGAAGAGCTGAGAATAAGAGAATAATGCCAGCCATGTGATGGCATCATGTAAATATTCGCTGTGACTGGAGGCAAACTGCCTTTCCTCCCTGGATGCTGTTGAGTTACACTAATACTGTATTAGACTCCAAATATTACTCTCTGCTGCTTGGCTACTCTCTACCCTCTATTCAGGCTGGGGTTATTCTTGTTCTGGGCATGGGCCATAACTTACCACGGTAAGCAGTATAAATCTAAGACATGAGCTAGTTTGTTTTAGGCTGAGCAAGTACTGCTTGAGGATTCTTTCAGAGAATTAAGGCCCAGGGTTCCCACACTTCTAGGAGGTTATCTCTAACATTTCTAGGCCTTAGCTTCCTCTTCCTAGAACAGGAATAATAATGACAGATTCTGCAGAGTTATTGTGAGGATAAGGACAATATATGTAAAGCGCCTGTCACTTTACATAGTAAAGTTGCTCAATAAATTATATATGTTATTATGTATGTATATATAATATCTATGTCATATGTATCATACATAGACACACATATATACACATGCATGTGTATGCATATATGTGTATATGTGTATGCATGTATATACAAGACATAAATACACACGTCCATATAGATATAGTAATAATTGTCATATACATAGCTATAGTTACAGGAATAATTAAAATTCCAAAAACTGTCACCACATGAATAAGAGTTGCAGGTGAATATTTATCTAAACATGAGTCCCCTTTTTCCAGGCCTAGGCGACGTAGAAAGCATCAATCCAGCCAATGATCCACTCACATGTCTTTGGTAAATTCTACTTAATTCTATCTGATGCTATTTAAACGTGATATATATTATAGTATTAAAGCTTATAGGCTATGTAACACCCCACATGAGGCAAGGGTTAAAGGAACAATGTTCTATGAAGCACTTAATAACAGTAATAGACTGGTATTGATAGTAGTAATGTTGATGGTAACACGAAGTACACAAAGTATTGCCAGTTTAACAGTTTATGTTTGTTCAAATCCTCCTTCTGAACACTTTAAAACCATCAAGAGAAGCAACATGTAGTTTAAACTCTACATTATCATGGACGAGCAAATTAAGAACCTGGGAAAAATATGTAACTTCGCTGATTCATTAAACTTGTTGGATGACCTATCCCGTGCTCAGCGTAGTGCTTTATGTCTTGGGTAAAAAAAGGGCTAAGATATTATAACGATGTACAGGGAAGTGAAATCTAGGCAAAGCAGTATTTTTTGAGGTCCCACCAGATGTACCCTGGAAACAAAATTTCTAGTTCAAAAACATTGTTTGAATTTCGACCTCCTGCTTATTCCTCAGGGGGAGATTCTCAATGCACATGGGGTATATCAAATGTTCTAAGAAGTCCTAGTAAAACCTCTGCATTTATTCAACTCTGCATTCCAACAATTATTTGACCACAGGATCTCTCTGCTAGCAAGACATGCATTCACATTATTTGGGAAATCGATAGTAGAGGGGCACAGGCATGCAAACACGGTGACAGCCTGTGACAAAGGCTGGGACTGTTGTTAGCCTAGCAGCCTAAGCACAGAGAAGACAGGGGGATCAGATCTACCTCTGCATTAGCCAAGGATCAAGAAAGTCGCCCACATTTGAGCCAAGGCCACTTAGCCAAATGATGGAAGCACTGGAGTCATCTCAGAGTGCTTTTTAGCAGACCACAGTGCTTCTTATTCAATAGAGGTGCTCCAAGAAGTGTGATGTTTTCAAGTATTTTGTTCTCATCAGGAACTTCAGCACTGGTTTCTCAACATGTAGAACAAGGAGGTTGAACTTGCCATTTCTAACGCATGCCAGTGTTCCGTGATTCTGTGCTTTTTTTTTTTTTTTTCATTTTTAATGTTTGTTTATCTTTGAGAGAGAGGGAGAGTAGGAGTGTGAGCAGGGGAGGGGAAGAGAGAGAGAGGGAGACACACAATCCAAAGCAGGCCCCAGACTGTCAGCACAGACCCTAATGCAGGGCTCAAACTCATGAACTGTGAGATCATGACCTGAGCTGAAGTCAGACGCTTAACCCACTGAGCCACCCGTGATTCTGGGCTTTAAACATAGTGTCCGCATGGTGTGATTAAGGGCCAGTGGCCCACAGACCAGTGCAGCAAGGCATTTCTGTTGGGGCCCCAACCCCAATCCAGCTGAAAGGCAAAGCTCTTTACAGAGGTTTATCTCATTAATGGCAAAATGTATTGATTTAGGCTGGTAAGGATCACATCCTGCATCATAACAGATGCCATGAGTAAAGGAGCTTCTGGCTTAGGTTTGACTATAATCTAGCATTTGGAACTCAGAAAGCCACAGGGCAACTGCTCTGAAACCTCCACTTATAGAGGACTTCTTCATACCAATGGGTAACTCTACATTACTCTAGAATTTAGAGTCCTGTCAAGAGGTTTACATGTGAGACCCTGTACCTCTTTCATAAGCAGTGTTCCCAGGAGACAACCCTCTTACATAGTCTTCAAGATATTATAAGCATTTATGGGATACCATGTTAGTCACACCAGGATCTCTAGCCCCATGGGTCTGAATATGTAATCTCAGGAGATCATACATTTAGAAGGAGGTTTAAAAAAAAAATGACAGAGCTGGGGAATATTTTAGAGGCAAGCTTGCTCAGTGAAAGAGTGAAGGAAAAAGAGCCGAAATCATGAATGGTGTCCAAATTTCTCACTTGTGCAATTTTGTGATTTAGAGCACAATTTCATGCAGGTTTCACTAATAATGTACTCTTGCATTATCTTTCATTAAAATGGGCATTCCAGGACTGTATTCATAAAGAATGAGGTCTGATTGTCCTGACCTAGCAAACAGTCTTGATGGTATTCATAGAATTCTGAAAAGCAAATGCAGACTTCCCCTGCACTAGTATTATTAAGTCAAAACACAGAAAAAAAAATCACTGTGGAATAGATCTGATGCTAAATCGTTCTATAATTAATGACAACTTCTATGATTTAGTTTTAGCAAAAACATTATCATACTGGAGTAACACTGTAAATTTGAATTTTATTTGTTTTATAGCTTTATTTCAACTTTAAATTATTTTTTTAATAGCAAATAGTTTTCTTTTTAAAAAATTTTTACATGTTTTTATTTATTTCTGAGAAAGAGACAGCATGAACAGGGGAGGGTCAGAGAGAGAGGGAGACACAGAATCCGAAACAGGCTCCAGGCTCTGAGCTGGCTGTCAGCATAGACCCTGATGCGGGGGTCGAACCCACCAACCATGAGATCATGACCTGAGCCGAAGTTGGATGCTCAACCGACTGAGCCACCCAGGCACCCCTATAGCAAATAGTTTTCAAATTGCTTTTTTTTTTCTAGTTGAGTAAGAGCTATATACATAAAGATTTCACTCCTAATTTCATGTTTATACATTTATAGAAAATTATATTTAACACTTACATAACACCTATTGTATGCCAGGCACCTGATGTAAATGTTTTGCGTATATTAATTCATTTAACTCTCCTAACAATTTCATGAATATAGGTATTGTTATTAAACCTGTTTTACAGATGAGGAGAATGAGGCAAAGAGAAGTTCAGTGACACACACACTTGGCCAAGGTCACATAATCAGTAAATGGCAGATCTGAGATTCAACAGGCACTGTGACTCCTGAGTCTATGTTCTTAAATAACATTAATAATTTAAGCCAACACAGGGAAGGTATGTGAATTTTTCCCTTTAATATATTACTCAAGTTTCACTGTCATAGTCCATTTGATTCCCTGAGCAGAATTCAGAGATTTAGTCTGACATTATTCTTTTTTATCCAAGAGAGAATATAAGCCCAGAGAGGAAGAGGTGAGTATTTTGGAGGATTACTCATGTGTTTCTTTGTGATGTTATTCCAGCAACTTCACCTGTATCTGATCTCCCTATTCAGATTGTGAACAGACAGAGGTAGTATCTTTTCTATCTCCCCAGGGACTGAGCACAGCACTGCACAGAATAGAGTTCTCAAAAATTCACCATGGCTCAAATGGAGCTCAAATGAGATTTAGATCAGTTAAGAATCTAATTGGCTGAAGACAGCTGGGCACATTTCTCTTCTCCCTAGTGTCATAGAAGATCCTTAATATGAGACAGCACTGGCCTGCATGGGCCACTGGGTTAACCCTAAATATCTAAAATGCCCATCCCATTCCTTTCCTTGTCCTTCCCCAATTGGCCTGGAGAACTCTTACTAAGATTGCAAGACCCAGAACAAATACCATTTCCCTCCTTATGCTTTCTGTGATCCAGTCAAGCCAACCTGTGAATTACTCAACACACTTTCTCTATATGCAGTATCTGCCTCGATTTCTACACTTCTTACACTGCCATATAATCAACTTTGTTTCTGTCTCAGTGATTGGATCCTTGAAAAGCAGGGACTATGTCCTATTTATTTTTGTTGCCCCAATCTAATGTTATGGGCTTAATTGTATCTTCCCAAATTCTTTAAAAAAATTTTTTTAATGTTTATTTATTTTTGAGAGAGAGACAGAGAGAGACAGAGCATGAACAGGACAGGGACAGAGAGATAGGGAGACACAGAATCTGAAGCAGGCTCCAGGTTCTGAGCTGTCAGCACAGAGCCCAATGCGGGGCTCAAACTCATGAACCATGAGGTCATGACCTGAACCGAAGTTGGACGCTTAACCAACTGAGCCACCCAGGTGCCCCGTGTAGCTTCCCAAATTCTTATATTGAAATCCCAACACCTAGTACCTCAGAATGCAAAAGTATTTGGAGATAAAGCCTTTAATGAGGTCATTACATTGAAATGAGACCATAAAATGAAGAGGAGGCGGCACCATAGACGAGCACACAGAGCTAAGGCCATATGTGTACATATGAAGACAGCTATCTGCAAGAAAAGGAGAGGTCTCAGAAGATAACATCCCTGTGGGTACCTTGCTCTTGGACTTCCAGCCTCCACAGCTGGGAGGAAAGAAATGCCTGTCGTTTGGGCCACCCAGTCTGTAGTACAAAAGCTGGATCAAACTAAAGCAGCTAGTATAAAGCATCCACATATATTTGGTGCTAAACATAGAGGTCGATACACATCTGTATTTATAATTTTATGTTCATGTCTATGTCTTAAAATAAAAGTGACTTGGGGCGCCTGGGGGGCTCAGTCGGTTGAGCATCTGACTCTTAATTTCGGCCCAGGTCATGATCTTGCAGTCGTGAGATTGAATCTAGTGTAGAGCTTCATGCTGGGTGTGGACCCTGCTTAAGACTCTCTGCCTCTTCCCCTACCCCTCTTACCAACTCATGCATGTTCATTCGCACTCTCTCTCTCTAAACAAACAAACTAATTAATTAATGTGACTTGTTCAAGGCCACAGAGCAAATTGTTGACAGACTGTGGTTACAATAGCAGCCCTCTGCTCATCTAGATCACAATCCTACTTTCAACTCCAAATGTGTGTGATTGTGTGATTCAACTTTTGTGATTTTTCCACAAAATCATATGAAGACCCTCCAAGAAGTACAGTGTGTTGGCTTTGACATCATAAACTACATAAATAAGCTCTTACCCTTTGGGAGAAAATGCCTGATTGATTTGATTCCATTAAAATCAATTAAGGTAAAGAATAAGGCAACAAAAGGGAAATGTGTATGTGTTTGTGTGTGGTCACAGGCATGCATTAATGTGTGTGTTTGTATATGCATACAATCACACAACATGATTAAATGTATCAGAATCCTCTTGGGCTCTTTTTGGAAACATGATCTCATTCATACTTTTAGTATTTTCCCAAATATTGATTTGCTTCTGCTTTGAGCAACAATTGTAGACAGGAGATGGGGAAAGATACGTGAATCCTACAAGAACAGAGTAAGAGATGGAAAATCAGCAAAGCCTAGGGACAACCAAATGCCTGACGCTGGACCCATCTGGGGCACACAGGGACAGAAACGTGGGAAGAGAGAGATGGTGGGAGCCATCAAAGCAAATTTAGGGATCCTCTCCCTAAGCATCCATGGACAAGTTCAGCTGATGCCCTTCCTCCGACTTCATATACCTTCTAAGTCCTCTGCAAGCTGTCAAGTCTCAATAAGTGTTCGTTGAATGGATGAATGAATCAAAGGGCTGATTTAACTGGGAACACTTTAATGTTGATCATTGGAAAAGGAGGTGGGTTCACATACTAGCCCACAGTAGAGAAAGCAATTCAATTACCAACACTAACAGACAGTAAACTCAGGCTAAAACATGGCAATTTTATGAGAATCTTGGCTGCGGCAACTTTGTCTTTCTTTTCTTGGTTTCTCTTTTCCATTTCCACCCCCTATTGACTATTTGTAAGTACCACAGCATGGAATCCCAGCTTTTTTATTTTTTCCTGAATCTCTTCATCACTGTGTGGGCTATGGGAAGCCTCCAGCGGCTGATTAGCCATTTGCTTTTTGCTTTTTTCCCATACAGTTGAATAACTCATATGGTCCACAGGCTGAGGAATTTAGCATGTGCAAACACCACACACACAATGAATGGGAATCTTATTTGTTTAGGACACGGAAATAGAGTCGGGAAGAAGTTTGAAAGCACTGAAAAGGCTAGAATTTATCCTGACTCCCTGGTGGTTGCATAGGTCAGAGAATAAATGTAACCTTGAGTTTTCTGGGTCCCTGCAAACAGGAGTAAGGCATTCAGACCAAGGGATTAGCTAGTCTGTTAGTTAATACAAGAAAATGCCTTCACAATTTTCCCCATGGGAGGTTGGAGAAGGGGTTGAGAAGAGGGATTAGATGGGAGTGGGGGAAAAAACCTTGAGGAAAGAAGGAGGCTGATTTTTGGAAGCAAACAGAGAGGACAAAGTCAGATGCACGTTGGAATCTGTCCTTTGGATGACTGAGGGTAGAATGGGGCTTTGATCTATATTTAGTCCCCAAAGCTCAGAGCTGCAAGGCAACCTTTGTTATGCTGGGGAGACTCATGTTGGACACCAGAACAAGGGCAAGAGAGGACAGTGGGAGAGAATTACAGAAGAGGGATGAGGGTGCACAAGGAGGGGCTGCAGTGGGGGGGAGGGGAGCGCTCTCTTTCCCTCCTTTGTGAACATACAGACAAGTCCATCAAACCCGTGGCAGGCTGCTGTGATGAGAAAGATACATAATATGATAAAGCTTGGTAGCAGGCATGTGTGATTGAACAGACCAATGAAGAGATAACATTTGAAAGCTTTACTGCTTGGAAAGCTGTTAGCAAGCTGGTGTCCCCTTCATCATGTTTAATTTTACTTTTACTACCCTTCATTTGCTTTGACGGGTTGATGTTGCCATGGTGCGGTTGGAATTCTCATAAAAGTGCTGTTACCCTTTCAAGATGGCCATTTTTTTCTAGGGTTTATACCACATTTTATAGTTATGTCAGAAGGTTTACTTGGTTTATGAATTCTCCAAGCTGTAAGATTGCTCTCAAAAAACTCTGGGTTGCCTTCAGTTCTTGCCATTTAATTTGTGATCTTTTAACAACAGCCACATCTTTGGGTGATGTCCCGACATAATTAGAAATGCATCTTTTGGTTCATGCAAGTAAACAAAGGGCACACAGAGAAACCATACCTACTTTTCGTACGTTTTAAGTCCCTGAATATATGTAACTGTCTATATGCTTCTGAATATTGCACTTGATGCATAAAATGGTAATAAATAAAATACTGTGACCAGCTATGAAATCTAATGATTAATATCTCACCATATAACTTGATGACTCCCTTATTTCCTCTCTAACAATTCAAGGCTGGTAAACTGTGTAAGAGGAAAACATTCTTTTATGAAATCCCTCCTGAGAAGCCCAAGCTATTGGTCGTGAATAAGACTTTGAGCAGGTCATCAACTTCAACAATTATGATAGTCTATTCACTTATTGGAAGAGATTCAATTACTCACTGGATCTGCATCTCAGAATTTTAAGAAGGCAAAGGAATTCAAGGCACCACATTGGAGAAACAGTCCAAACTGAGATAGCCAAAGGAGCATATAATTGCAAGACAGTGTGCTGAGGTCCGTTATAGAATATAATTCCAATGAGTTGGAATGTGGCTTTATGTTAAGATTTGATGTGGGACATTGGAAATGTCTGTCCAAATCTATCTTTCGGTTTTATGCTGGTCAATAAATGTTTACTGCATTCATCCACATTGCCTGACGAGATCTGAAATGTGAAAGTAGTTTTGAGAAGTGGCAAACTATCCATCTATATGAGTTTCCCATAGTTGCTCTAACCAGTTACCACAAACTTAGTGACTTAACACAATACAAATTTATTACCTTAGAGTTTTGGAGATCAAAAGTCCAAAATGCGTCTCCTTAGGCTCACATCGCAGTATCAGCAGGGCAGTAATCCTCTGTAGGCTTGAAAGGAGATCTCTTTCCTCATCTTTTCCAGCTTCTAGAAGCTGCCTGTATTCCTTGGCTTGTGGGCCCTTTCCCCCTCTATAAGTCCAGCAATGTCCCATGTCCTCTGACCATTTTTCCAGTCACGTCTCCCTCTGGCTCTCTTCTACTTTCTTTTTTCACTTTTAAGGAGCTTTGTGATTACAGTGCCCCTCCCCACATAACTCAAGAAAATCCCCCTATTTTAAAGTCAACTGATTAGCAGCTTCAATCCCATCTACAGCCTTTATTCCTCTCTGCTATGTAAAATAACATATTTGTAGGCTTGTGGATTAGAAGGTGGACATCGTTGGGAGGTCTTTATTCTTCCTATCACAGCATCCACTGGAGGTGGCAAGCATTAGGAAAACTCCTTGGAGCAGTACAGAGAAGACTCTCACTTAAACTAGAGTGGGACTAAACAACCAGAGGTCAACTTTCAAGCATAGACATTATGTGACACTTTGACGTTGTACAAGGAACTGAAAATCTCTAACATTAGCTTCCCACTAGTATCATAGGTGTGGCAACATTTTACTACCAACAAACAAATGTGTTTAAAGTTTCAGAGTATTTGGGGGCATCCGGGTGGCTTAGTTGATTAAGCGTCCGACTTTGGCCTCAGGTCATGATCCCATGATTTGTGGGTTCGAGTCCCACGTTCGGCTCTGTACTGAAAGCTCAGAGCCTGGAGCCTGCTTTAGATTCTGTGTCTCCCTCTTTCTCTGGTCCTCCCCTGCTCATTCTCTGTCTCTCTCTGTCTCTGAAAAATAAATAAATGTTAAAAATTTTTTTAAAAAATACAGTTGCAGAGTATTTGATTGTATACACATATAGTCCTTATTTAACCTTTGTCTGACTATTTTACATTTTAATAACTTTGAATTTTGCTATTAAAAATAACACTGCAATATACATCACTGCATAGCTCTGATTATTTTCCTGTGATAACGTCCAAGTTGCAGTCACACCAGATCCAGTGGTGTGAACACCTTTAAGGGTACTGGCACTTCCCAAAAAGTCAGGGTAATTGGAAGTGTCTATCTTGGATGGAGCACAGATGGGACAAATAAACCTGTTGGTGCTCAGTCCTACTTGGTTCCTGAGGTCTGTCATGAAATGCTTCATGATACACATTATATACATCATAGTCACTAAATGCAAAGGAATCACTTTTTATGGTGCTCACACAAGGAAACTTCAGAAAGGAAAAAACCCTGTTGGAGGTACTATGTAGAAAAATGGTCTTTAACAGATGGTGCTGGAAGAACTAGACAGCAACATGCAGAAGAATGAAACTAGACCGCTTTCTCACACCATACACAAAAATAAACTCAAAATGGATAAAGGACCTGAATGTGAGACAGGAAACCATCAAAACCCTAGAGGAGAAAGCAGGAAACAACCTCCTTGACCTCAACCGCAGCCATTTCTTACTTGACACAACCCCAAAGGCAAGGGAATCAAGAGCAAAAATGAACTAAATGTCCATCAACTGATGAATGGATCAAGATGTGATTTATCTTTATAATGGAATACTACATGGCAATGAGAAAGAATGAAATCTGGTCATTTGTAGCAAAGTGGATGGAACTCGAGGGTGTTATTATGCTGAGTGGAATAAGTCAGGTAGAAAGACAGATACCATATGTTTTCACTTATAAGTGGATTAGGGGAAACTTAATGGAGGATCATGGGGGAGGAGAAGGGGAAAAATAGTTGGGGAGAGGGAGGGAGGCAAACTATGAGAGGCTCTTGAATACTGAGAACAAACTGAGGGCTGATGGGAGTTGGGGAGAGGGAAAAGGGGGTGATGGGCATGGAGGAGGGTACTTGTTGGGATGAACACTGGGTGTTATATGGAAACCAACTTGACAATAAACTATGAAAGAAAAATAAATAAATTAATTAAATTAAATTAAAAAATTAAAATCTCAAAAAAAATTATCCTTAAACAGTTGTGGAGATCTTCCACTGACATTAAAGAAAAAAAGACTAATGGAAAACAAAGCTCCCCCTTTCATTAAAGAACAAGGTTCTTAAAAAGAAAGAAAGAAAGAAAGAAAGAAAGAAAGAAAGAAAGAAAGAAAGAAAGAAAGAAAGAAAGAAAGAAAGAAAGAAAAGACAAATGGTCTAAAGTGTCAAAGTTCAATGTGGTCTACAAAGTCCCCCATGATATTCACCATGTAGTAATTTCTATGATACATTGCTCCTCTTTCACATTGACTTTAGAATCTAACATCTATGGGAGATATCGTTTACTTGCACCAATGTACAATTATGCCAGCAATGTATATTCAATATATTTACTTACCAGTGGTTATTGAGAGTCAACTATGTTTCATACCCTATTCTAGGCAATTGTGATGTAAACCAAAGATTCCTTTATAGGGTATATATTTCAATGGAATAAATGTGGCTATTATTAAGTACTACTGAGAAGACATTCTTGTAATGAAGCTAATGTGACTAATCTTAATATTGTCTGTGACCTAACTTGACTCATAAAAAGACTATAAATAAATAAACTTGAATGGATAACATTTTCCTAGATTATCTCTCACAAATGTCCGTTGTCCCAGTTATCATTTTGTCTGAAATCAGTGATGACAGTCATTTCATTACCTCTTTTATGGAAATACTCTTCCCCCATCACATGTGGTTCTGATGGGACTGCCAATCATAAGATTCCTTTCCCTTAACTGCAGGGGTAGATTGATAATCCAAGTAAAACTATCAGAACCTCTTATTAATCTAAATATTGGTTTAGTCAGAGGAGACGTGTATGAATATGAGATATTTAGTGTCATAACTTAATATAGAAGGGTCCCAGAGAGATGGACCCTGCTGCAAACCCTGGAAAGAACTTGGTTCTTCTCCTTACACTGGTCTAATTTTCTGCTTTGAGTCTATTATCCCCCATCATTCTTCCAATAAAGTCCCGCTCTCTCCAAGTACCTTAAACTTAAACTAGTCAGAGTAACTTTCCATTAGTTAGAAAACGCCAACAGAGACCTTGGCTATAATCAGCCGGTCATATTGACCATAAGAAATTCAGCAAGGTTTTGATTACTACTTGTTTCGATGGACCCAAAATAAAAGCATATAATGACAAAGCTGCAGGGGCTTAGTCTCCGTCTAATCTCATTAGTCTATCTAATGCAAACTTCTTGCTTTTCAGATAAGATAATTTAGGCCCAGAGTGGGAGAGTGACTTGCCCAAGTTGCCACAGGGATTTATAGATTCAAAACAGTTTCACATACTTAGGTCACACTGGTATCAACAACAACTAAACTATAAGAGTTACAGTTGTAAATTCTGAAAGCAATAACATAACAGTGTGATTTTAACTACAGGAAAACATTCCAGTCTTGGAACCCCATCTGTCTTGGAACCATATCTGTCCTTGACTTTTAAAATGACCCCCAATATTTCCCGTGTCCTGGTATTCACACCCTGTGTCACCTTCTCCCCTTGAGTGTGGACTAACTGACCTAACAACTTACTTCTAACCAATAGAATATGGAAAGATGATATGATGTAAATGCATGCTTAGGTTACAAACGATTGTGACTTTGCCTTGCTAGTCGGCTCTCTGGTTGGCTGGCCTTACTGAAACATGCTGCCGTACTAGAGAAGCCATATAGCAAAGATCTAAGGGTGGTCTCCAACCAACAGCCAGCAAGGAACTGAGGTGCCCAGTGCAACAGGCCCCAAGGCATTGACGACTGACAACAATTACTGATTGAGCTAGCAAGCAGTTTCTCCTTCGGTTATGCCTTGATTGTAACCTTGTGAGAGACCCTCAAGTCGATGACCAACCTAAGCCATGCCCAAATTCCTGACCAAAAAACTGTGAGACGATAATTCTGTATTTTTTAAAGCCACCAAGCTTTGCAGTCCTCTTGCTATACAACAATAGGTTAATTACATGTAGTCCTTAAAGGAATGCAATTTTTTGCCTTCTTAGGAGACTAAGGTTTTTCTCATCATGATTACATAAGAAAGCAAGTTAGGCTGTGGGTTTTGAACACTCTCAGGCTCATGGCCCCTGTACAAACTGGTTGAAAATATATTATGTCCTTCAGGCCAACCAACTGTAGAGAAGCTCAGGGTTCTAAAATGGAATTGGAATATGCAACCTTTCCATGGCCCGCATGCAGAGTTTACTCCATCTTAGAAGAAATTTCTGAGAGAAAGAAAAATAGAATCAAATGGCACTAGTGGGAGAGAAGGCTTTTGAGCTATAGTCTCACCGGTATCCTTAATTGCACATTTTTATTTAGTTTTAGCCAACTGGCGTTTAAACACCATTTTAATTATGTTAGCCCTGGAAAAAGAAGAGTATTTGGTTTGAGTTTCTTGTTCCAACTTCCTTTCTTAATTGCCTTTTCATTCAAGCTGAAGACTTATGGTGGCAGCCACAGCCCAGTTGAAAAACAATTCACTGTATCAGTGACTGGGCCTCATAACAGAGCACCTTAATAAGACCAAGTTCTGTACTTCCTGACTTCCTGAGATGGATTATGTTCATAGTCCATTATTTGAACGGGGGTATCTGAGTTATAGCAAATCTATCTGAAACAGCATTGTAGAACTGTATTTTATCTTTAAGAAATGTATTTTATAAAAGTAAGATATTTACTTCTGTTGCAGGAAGGAATTTAAGCAGAAAAATTTCTCTCTAATGTTTGTTGAATCATACGAGAATGATGAGGAGGAACAGGGTGATACATCAACCAACTAACTTGAAAAACTCAGTTGTATTTTTATTTCAGGAAGAAAGGCTGAGCTAAGGGTGCCCTGTGGTATTGCATGAAATACTTTTCTTCTTTTTCCAAGTCATGCATATAGCCCAGGAATTCACAAGGGTAGCATCTCTGTTCTCTATTACTTAAATTTGCACAAGCATGCGATCAATTCTTCTTTCCTTTCCTTCCTCTTTAGGGCTTGTGAAAGGAGTTGAAATTTACAGGCTTTGAGGATGGCAATCTTTGTTTGGAATCATAGAATCATAGACTGTAAGAACCAGAGGGACCTCGGGGCGCCTGGGTGGCTTAGTCGGTTAAGCGTCCGACTTTCGCTTAGGTCATGATCTCGCGGTTCGTGGGTTCGAGCCCCGCGTCGAGCTCTGTGCTGACTGGCAGCTCAGAGCCTGGAGCCTGTTTCAGAGTCTGCGTTTCCCTCTCTCTCTCTGACCCTCCCCTGCTCACGCTCTCTCTCTCTCTCTCTCTCTCTCCTAGAAATAAATAAAAAATATTAAAAAAAAAATTAGCCATCACTTTAAAAAAAAAAAAAAAGAACCAGAGGGACCTCTGAGATTATCTGGTCCGACTCATTTTACAAGCGAGGGAACCAAGGCCCTTTAGCAAATGATTCTGTCTGTGACTAATGATTTTAACGACACCTGGAGCCCTGAACCAGAACAGACCAGGGTCAGGATTCACAAAGTGCAAACAAATCATGCACACAGGTAAGGAGTCTCAACTTCATTTTAGTATATTATTTTCTTCCTTTTTTAAGGGAGTTAGATCCAGGACATAAGGCCAAAGGTATGCAGGCAATGATGGCAGAGCCCTGGGTTCTCAGTTTGGTTCCCCGGTTCTCTATCTCTGTGACTAGGGAAAGTCTCTTAATCTCTCAGTTTCTGCCTGGGTCACCATGGAGAAAAACACCAGGGCCAGCCTCTTGGGTTATGATGAAGATGACACGAGTGACTGCATCGAAAGATGTTACACAGGGTCTGACTCTTAGTAAGTACTCATGAAACATGTGTGACCATTATTATTGTTCTTACTAAAACCATACCATCCCAAACCTGCTAACCCTTGACAATAGCAAGTCATTGCACCTTTTCGGCCTCAGTTTGGCCACATGTAAATTGAAGGAATTTCAGCACTAGGACCCACTTTGATCTTGGGTTTTACACTGCAGCTGACCTTGGTTTGGAAGCTATCTCCTCAGCCTTCAAAGGCCACTTCCATCAGGTCATGCCCTGAGGGTCTCTGCACGGCCGGACCAGAAATATCATGAGGGCAAAGTGCCCCGTTGACTCTTCTGTGCTTTTCCCTTGGACCTAATACAGTATCTTCAACCAATAGGTCCCCGTATTAAATCAACACTTTGCTATTTAACTTTCATTACTTCTAGATGCAAGGCTAGTGTGATAGGTTAATGCTGAAAAACAAGATCCTAGTTAAATAACAGCTGAGGATAACATATCATAAAGCTCTCCAGAGAGCCCAGGATTAGCAGCAATAGCTCAGGGAGCAGTGGGCTGTCAGTGCACGTGAGGCTGTGGGAAAGCTGGTAGGAGGAACATGAAACAATAACTGGACCAAGACACCAATTTAAGTGCTGAAGCTGGGGGTGCCTGGGTGGCTCAGTCGGTAAAGTGTCCAACTGCACCTGAGGTCATGATCTTGCAGTTCGTGAGTTTGAGCCCTGCGTCAGGCTTTGTGTTGACAGCTCAGAATCTGGAGCCTGCTTCAGCTTCTATGTGTGTCTCCCTGCCCCTCCCCCACTCATGCTTTTTCTCTCTCTCTCTCTTTCTCTCTCTCTCTCTCTCCACCCACCTCTCTTTCTCTCTCAAAAATAAATTTAAAAAAACTTCAAAAAAAAAAAAGAGAGAGAGAGTTGAAGCTGAGTAGAAATATTGGTTTTAATGGAGAGGGAGTCTATGGTGGAAGGTTAGGCAAGGTCTCGTGGTGGAGAGGGATACACCAATATTTATCAGTTACTTTTAGTCACTTACCCTTGAGGCAAAAGAAGAAATGGTGCCTTAGTTGATTTTTTAAAAGTACTTGAGTTGTACTTTTTAAGTGTGAAGCTCTTTAGTTACCAAGCACATACTCTAAGGAGTGGCCCTGTCATTATTTTTCACCCTTCTCCTCTGCCTTTTGCAGAGTGTCCGTGACAGGCAAAGGCTTTGGAGAAAACAAAGCGCAGTGCTTTGCTCACTCAAATGGACTGTCCCCTGTTGTCAGGGCTTAAATTTTAAATCATTCTGGCCGTTCAATGTGGAACCCAGCAAAGAACCTTTGTCAGGAAAAGGTCAGATGCAGTTATTAGCACAGAGTGACAACCATACTTCAGAAAACAATTGCCCTCTCCCGTCTCTGTAACCTTCACAGAAGTCTTTGCTGACAATCTCTTCATTCCTATACATTGTCAGCAGGATATTTAACAGCACCTTGTCGTCCATCTTGGCTCTCTCAGAGGTGTGGGCTGAGAGAGTGCAGGGTAACTTGGGAGAATAGAGGCTAGAAAGAACATGTTCATCTCCGGTCAGGTCAGTTCCAATGCCACTCAGTGAACATTTAA
The DNA here is from genome assembly GCF_008692635.1 of Crocuta crocuta. Taxonomy (NCBI): domain Eukaryota; kingdom Metazoa; phylum Chordata; class Mammalia; order Carnivora; family Hyaenidae; genus Crocuta; species Crocuta crocuta. The sequence goes on along the minus strand of NW_027532406.1, from coordinate 12,853 downwards.
CTTTTTGTTGTTATTTTTGGCTTTGTAAACAGGACTGAGGCAACTCTGAGTGACAACCGTGGTGTCTTAGACCTAGGACGAGTTTCATCCGGCCCCCTAGGAATGCCAAGCAACTCCAGAGTTCTTTGACCCTATGTCCAATTTTGTGCTCCACATGGATCAATTCTCCATCATTCTATCTGCCTGAGGTCTGAGTTACGAGAGGGAGCTCTTGGTTTCTGGTGACCTTGGGCCAGGTCAACCAACATGCTGCTATGATTTGGCCACACTTTGCATCCTGGCCCAGCTTGATGGTCTCTGCCATCGTGTGGTTTAACAGTACCTGTCCTTACTGGACACATTAACCCAGTTCTCTAGACTTCCAGGACTAGGTCAAAATGAGCAAAGCTGTGAGGATATTTTGCCCTACAGACGATAGAGAAGTGACAGACTTAGCCCTTCCTGAACAATACATGTGTAGGGGAAAGGCAATAATGCAAAATCCTGTCATCTTCCATGATTATAAGAGTTATGTATCTTCATGTGGGTAAGCAGGATTTTAGAAGCAGAGTGGCAAACTGCGCTGACAACCTCCTTTCTAGATGTGTGTGTGTGTGTGTGTGTGCGCGTGTGTGCACATGCACGCTAGCATGCTCCTTTTCCAAAGCCTGTCATAGCTATGAATATGGAGGAATGAGGAAGATCAAAAGCAGTGTAAGGAGGAATAACATGTAGGCTATTGGCAGCCAGCACTGTTTCATGTAAGTACTCAAATCAAGTAATCACAATGTATTACCAGTTGCCTGTCTAGATGCTAAGTATGAGTCAAGCCACTGTCCTCATTTAGGAGAGGGCCTCTGCATCTCTCTCTTTTCTTTGTATGCTCTACCATGGACTTTTGAACCAGCCAGCCCTATCCCAGTTAGATTTTATAGGAAGCTTTTTTGCTGGAATGGTGGTGCCTGTGGAGGGAAGAGCATCTTCTCCAGAGAGCATGTTGAGACTTGGAGAAGCTGTGACATGTGATAAAATGATGAGCTCCCTGGGGAAATCTCCATGGGCCTGGCACTAGCTCTGTGATTAGTCTTGTCCTCATTGGGGGATGCACATTGACTTCTTCCAGCCTTTTGGAAGGAATAATATATGATTTGGATATTTCTCTCTATTGATGTACTAGCGTTTCTGCTTTAACAATTTTTAAAGAAACAAGGAGTTTACAGTTCCGGGTACTTAATAATCCTGGAAGACAGCTGAGAATGGGTGCATGAATGCATATTACAATCCCCTCAGTCTTCTTTAGGCCATTAAATACGCTCATAGGGATTTGGACCCCGTCTAAGCAAATAATTGCTGATGAGATGGATTTTCAATGGATGGAGTTAGGAATTTTAATCTAATTCCCCCCATATCCAATTTCCTCCTGAAGATCAGAACTTTTTAATTGCTCTAGTATGGTACACAGAACTGATCTGTTTCATAGTGGTTCAGTGTCAAGGACTGTAACTGGACCTGAGTTTTTCTCCAAATCTGTACAACAATGAGTTTTGCCAAAAATGAGCCCACCTCTGTTTTATCCACTTGAGGGAAAATGTAGGCACCACAGGCAAAGCTCATAATTTTTAAATCAGTTTCTGGAGATGTCATTGGGCATCATCTTTAATAATGTACTTATTCTGTAAGTGAGTCTGTACCACTTCAGGTCAATGGCATGAAGTTTTTTCATTTCCAGTGTGTAAAGATGCTGAATGAGAAAACAATAATACTGAGGTGGAATAGGAAAGAAAAATTTGTAGTTAGACGCAAAGAAAGATTGTTTACAACTTTATTTCATCCTTTTTAATTTGACTTTTTTAAAAAATGGACTTGTTTGTAACGTTTAGATATCTTACTTCTTACTCGCTAATGATTGTTTGCTTTTGTTAGCCATAAACTCTGAAACCCAAACAAAAACCCAAACCAAACCAAACCAGCCCAACTTTATGGGGAGACCCACATAAAGAGAAAATATGGAGCGAATCAGCAGTCTTATCTGATCCATTGCTGTCCATACTGTATATGGCATAGGTTTTTTGTTGATGTTGTTGTTGGTTTTTTTTGTTGGGCTCAGGCTGAAGTGTTATGTAAATCTTTCAAAGGAGAAAACGAAAGTTCTAAAATTCCTAGGAGGCCCCCACTTATGAGACAGAGTTGTTTGGGAGTAACATGGATGGGGAAGGAAATGGGATCCTCAAAGAAGATGCCCATGTATATATGACTTGGCTTCCCAAGAGAAAGAGGCAAGAGAAGCTTGACCTAATCATGTGCATTGGGGCTGGGGCTACGACGGAAAATATTGTGTGTCCTCACACACTGTTAGGCTGAAATGAATCCATCCTAAATTTGTATGTTGAAGCCCCAATCCCCAGTATTTCAAAACATGACCATATTTGAAGAGAGGGCTAGTAAAGGGGGTAGGAAGGTTAAATGAGGTCATTAGAGTGGGCTCAAATCCAAGATGGCTGGTGTTCTTATAAAAAGAGATTAAAACACAGACACACACAGAAGAAGATGATAAAAATACACGGAAGAGATGGCCATCCACAAGCCTATGAGAGAGGCTTCAGAAGAAAAACTCTGCCAACATCTTGATCTCAGACTGCCAGCTTCCAGAACAGTGTGAAGAAAAACCATTATATTGTTTAAGCCACTCAGTTTATGGGATTGGCTATGAAAGCCCTAACAAAATAATACACATATGTGCATATACACACATAGAGCCACTTGTTAAAAATTTTAAGCTAAGTTGGATCCATGTATAAAATTTGTAATTCACTTTTTTCAATTTTTATTGTTATAAAAATTTCAAACATTCAGAAAACTAGAAAGAATAACATAATAATATAATTTGTGAACATTTCTATACCTACTATCACGATGCGACAAAACTTAACATTTTGCTGTTTTTGTTTTAAATCTTTTATGAGGGAATAAAACATTTGAAACTTCTTTGGTTACCCCCCCCCAATTCATAGCCTCTCTCATTCCCAACCAAGTGATTACACTATCAGCAAGTTTTGTAGACCTGTCCCATGTAATTTTTTGAAATTTTAGTGCCTATGTACATATCCATAAAATCCATACTATTGTTATATGTGTTTTTAAAATTCTATATTAATGGCATCCAACTACAGGGATAAGTCTGTAACCTGCCTTTTAACTAAGCTTCTACAATTTAGCCAAATTTATCACATTTGGCTGTAGTTGATTCATTTCATCTGCTAAATAATGTGCCATTGCAGGATATACCAGGTTTATTCTAATTTACTCACTGATGGAGTTTTAGGACATCTTCGATTTGTTGCTATTATAAACAGTGCTTCAGCAATTATTATTCAACACATCTCCTTGAAAACATACGTAACAGCTTATTTGGTAAGTGTACTTACAAGCGGAATGGCCAAAATAACCCTTGTCATTAAATTGATTTGACTTCCCTCGCAGTGTACATGAGTTATTTATTTCTTTACTCTTTGCCAATATTTCATTCTGTTAAGCTTCTGAGTCTGATGATTATGGAATATCTCAATATTAACATGTGAATTTTCTTGATTATTCATGAGGTTGCCTATCTTTGCATACGTATTGGTCACCTTCGCACCTCCTCTTTAAATTGCCTACTGTCACTTCGGCAGGGTTAAGTAGCATTTTTTTAATTGATCTGTAGGAATTCTTTGTATATTCTGAATATATTCTGAACCCTAAAACTTTGTCAGTTATATTTGTTGCAAGTGTCTTCTCATTTGTGGCTTGTCTTTCCACTTTTTTTTGTAGACTTTGGTGAAACAAGATTTTAACTAATCTTTTTCTTTCATGATCTGTGCTTTTCGTGTCTTCTTTAGGATAGCTTCCACAATCCTAAAAAGATATTCTTTATGTACTTTTACCTAAAAATTTAGATTTTTGGGGCACCTGGGTAGCTCAGTCGGTTGAGTTTCTGACTCTTGGTTTCAGCTCAGGTCATGATCTCGTGGTTTGTGGGGTCCAGGCCCACATCATGCTCTGTGCTGAGTGTGGAGCTTGCTTGGGATTCTCTCTCTCCCTCTCTCTCTGTCCCTCCCTGGCTGGTGTCCGCTCTGTCTTTCTCACAATAAATAAGTGAACTTTAAAAAAAAATGAATAAAAATAAAATGTTGATTGTCATACTTTTACTTTTCTGGGGAACAAAATATAAAGTGTGAGGTAAGGACTTGATTTTGTTTCCATATGACTAACCCATTATCTTAACCTGTTTACTTAGTAGTGAGCCCCCTCTCCACTGATCTGTATTGAAACACCAGTCACACATGGAGCTCCTGTGTATATTTGTCAGAATGTCAGAATGGCTAAAATCAAAACATAAGAAATAACAAGTATTGGTGAGGATGTGGAGAAAAAGGAACTTTTCTACACTGTTGGTAGGAATGCAAATTGGTGCATCCACTGTGGAAAACTTTACAAAGATGCCTCTGATGCTGGGCTATGCTGAACTACTGGTTAAGTTTTTGATCTACGCACAAATATTGTAGTGCCTTAACAACTAGGACTTTTTTTTAGTGTTTATTTATTTTTGAGAGAAAGAGAGTGAGTAGGGGAGGGGAAGATAGAGAGAGGGACAGAGGACCCAAAGCAGGCTCTGCGCTAACAATAGCAAGTTCGATGAGGGGCTCAAACTCACAAACCATGAGGCGGTGACCTGAGCTGAAGTTGGCCGCTCAACCATCTGAGCTACCCAGATGCCCCAACGGCTAGCACTTTAATAAGACTTATTATTTTGTAGGCAAGTTCCCCCTCATTTTTTCCTTAATCTCCTTTATCTATTTTACCCATTCCTTCACCCACCTTCCCACTGCCAACCAACAGTTTGTTCTCTATAATAGTCTGTTTTTTATTTGTCTCTTTTTTCTTTGTTTGTTTGCTTTGTTTCTTAAGCTCCACATATGAGTGAAATAATAAGGTATTTGTTGTTCTCTGATTCATTTCACTTAGTATTGTACTGTCTAGGTCCATCCATATTGTTGCAGATGGGAAGATTTCATTCTTTTATGGCTAATATTCCACTGCACACCTTCCTTTTTCACTCACCTATGGTTGGATACTTGGGTTGCTTCCGTATCTTGACTATTATTGCCAATTTTTGTAAATAATGCTGCAATAGGTACAGGTGTGGATATATCTTTTTGAATTAGTATTTTCACTTTCTTTTTGGTAAATACCTAGTAGTGGAATTACTGAATCATGTGGTGATTTTACTAATTTTATGAAGAAGCTTCACACAGTTTTCCACAGTGGACGCACCAATTTGCATTCTTACCAACAGTGTACAAAAGTTCCTCTTTCTCCACATCCTCACCAATACTTGTTATTTCTTGTGTTTTGGTTTTAGCCATTCTGACAGGTGTGATGTGGTATCTCATTGTAGTTTTGATTTGCATTTCCCTGATGATGAGTGATGTTAAGCATCTTTTCAAGGGTCTGCTGGCCATCTGGATGTCTTTGGGGAAAAAAAATCTATTCAGTTCCTCTGCTCATTCTTGAATTGTTGTTGTTGGGTTTTGTTTTGGTTTTGGTTTTGGGGGGTTTTTTGGCGTTAAGTTTTATAAGTTTTTTTGAAAATAAATTTTGGATATTAACCCCTTGTTGGTTATATCACTTGCAAATATCTTCACCCACTTAATAGATTCCTTGACGTTTTGTTGATGGTTTCTTTTGCTATGGAAAATCCTTTTATTTTGGTGTTCTCCCTCATTCAGTTTCATCTCATCTCATGTCATGTCATGTCATGTCATGTCATGTCATCTCATCTCATCTTATCTTAATTATCTTACGAGAGACAGCATGAGCAGGGGAGAGGAGTAAAGGAGGAGAGAAAGAGACATAAGTAGGCTCTACTCTCAACACTAAGCCCAACAGGGGGCTCAATCCCATGACCCTGGGATCATGACCTGAGCCAGAATCAAGAGTTAGATGCTCAGCTGACTGAGCCACCCAGGCACAACCCTCCACTTCATTTTTAAAATTGACTTTCTAATCTTTTATCCTTTTATCTTTTTTAGCTTTTACAATTTTATTATCTTTATTTTTACCTTTTCATATGAATTTTAGAGCCATCCTGTTAAGTACCATGGCAGATCACAGCTTCAGTTTTCCATTATTTTAGGGAGGGAAACCATACCCAAGCACCATAAGTTCCTGATTTGTTTACCCAAAAATATAGAAATTTAACAGAAGTCAGGTGGTTACCAGGCTACCAACAAAGTGACATATCAACCAATGACTCTGAGAAAGTGTGCCATTGGGAGTGTTGCCAAACCCAAAACCCACTGAATTCTTGTCGCGCTACCTTGTCTTCCTGCTTGAGGATGTCATCACATGGAAAGCAAACTCTGTGCTTCCATCCAAGGCAGTACTTGTTGACACTGGCCCGTCTTGGCACTTGAAAGCAGGTTCACAGCAAGCATTCTCGATCGTTTTATTAGCCATCTGCTTTCCAGCATGAATAGAAGTTGTTTTCCCTCACACATTTTGACTGGAATTGCCTGTAATTTATACATAAATTTAGAGAATATGAAAAATTTAAGAATATTGAAACTTCTAAAGAATAAACACAGTGTATTTCTGCATGCATTTAGGTATTTATCATGTCCATCACTAAAATTAATTCTTTTTTGTCTATGATGTTCTAAAAGTTATGTTGCTGCTGAGAATTATATTTTTAAATGGTATTTTTAACTGGCCATTGCCAGCATACAAAAATGTTACTATATCTATCTAACAATCTTATTATTTCTTTTTTTTAAGTTTATATATTTATTTTTGAGAGAGAGAGATGGAAAGAGAGAGCACGCACCTGGGGCAGTGACAGATATCTGGTATGTAGACTTTTTTCATAATGAGCTATACTGGCATAGTTTTCATAAGTAAGCAGGCAAACCATATATATCATATATCAATTATCTATACAAATATATATTGAAACTACTGTATTTAATATAAACATTTGCTCTTATATACATTTAATACAATGCTGACATATAATTAACAATGTTAATATATGGACTATGGCTATCTATGTTTATTTTTTCTTTAACCTTGTCTGATTATATTATCCTATAATTTTATCCTTAACTTATAATTTTATTTTATCTCTGTCTGATTATATCATCCATTATATTAGCCTAAGAAAGCGAACAAGACATTTGTCCCTCTTTTAGTATCTGAAACAACTTACAAAACATACATTTCTTGAAAGACAGCATATTTCCCAGAAATCTATTCTGTTGTTTGGGAAAGAAAGCATCTTAAGATTGATTTGATTTTTGATGGTATTGATTTACTCTGGTCTTCAAGTTTTCTTATGATTATTGTAGCAATCTATAATTTCCTTGTCTGTTCTCCATTTCATACGCATTTTTTCAAATTATTGTCTACACTATTCATCACACCTTTAAATGATTTCTTACTTCCAGAGTATCTAGACTTCAGTCTTCTTTTGCTTTCTTAATATTGTTTATTTTATATTGTCTTCCTGATGTATGTAATCTAAGATATGTGTCTTATACTGATCTGTTTTACAAAAAGCTTTACAGTGTACTCTGTTTACTGTCACATCTTTGTTTTTTATTTTATTTTCTGCATCTAATTTTATTTTGGTTTTCATTTCGCTTACTTGGACATACACTCATAATTTATTTTATTTTGTCTTTTTTTTTTTGCAAAGTGGCAAGATTATTTCTCTTATAGTCAGCATCTTTTTATTTTAACGTATCTTCACATATGCACATAAATTGACCTCTGAGCAATACTTTAGCTGCAGCTTATAAGCTTTTACAGGCAATATTCCTATAGGCTTCTAGATGTGTCATAAGTTCTTTGTGATTTCTTCTCTATTTCAAGTAAGTATTAAAGACAGGGGTGCTCAGTTCTAAACTTATGTTCATTCTTAATTATCTTTTATTTATTTTTAGTTCTTTTCTTTTTCTTTTTTATCTTGTTTTCTAACTTTACTTTCCTGAGACTAGAAAATATAGTCTGCATAATATAGATACTTTTAAATGTGTTGAGGTTTTCTTTCTGTGTTTTAGAGTTCCATCAGGCTGAGCTGAGAGTTTGAGAAGTAGTTAGGTGAACATGACAATGAATAGCAAATGAATGATGATTTGCTTTCATTGTTCAAGAGATAATTGTATCTCCATTCTTAAAATGTTAAAAGCAAATATACATAATTATATTTTTTATGTATTCTATAATTTCTGGTGAGGAAAGAAGTATAAACAGAAGCAGGGAACAATGTAAGCAAGATACAAGGAAAAGAGATGGGAGGAGGGACACAAAATGAGATGGCAAACTAAAGGGAAATACCTCAGAGTGTCAAGATAAGTACAGACAGACTAAATGTCCTTATTTTAAGAAAGTGACTATCTAACAGAATGCAAAGAATCATTCGATTTTAAGCCGATGCCATAAAATCGATACAGAAGAGTGAACTACTTGGGGAAAAAACAAATCAGAAAAACATCACCAAAAGAAAATCAATGTGGCTTTGTCAATGTTAACAACATATAATTTAACCTAAAAGGCATAATTAAAAATATGAAAAACTATAGAGATTAAGAAGCAATTAATCAAGACACTATAAAAATCATGAACTTATAGGAATGCCTGGGTGACTCAGTTGGTTGAGCATCCCAATCTTGATTTTGGTTCAGGTCATGATCTTAAGGTTTGTGGGACTGAGCCCTGCGTCAGGCTCCCAGGTAACAGCACAGAGCCTGCTTGGGATTCTCTCTCTCCTTCTCTCTCTGCCCCTCACCCGCTCATGCTTGCTCTCTCTCCTTCTCTCAAAATAAATAAATAAACATTTTTTCTAAAATCATGAACTTACACGTATCCAGCTACAACAACATACACACATGTAATCATTGTGGAAGATTTTCACCAATTTCTATAATTTTCTCAGAAATTATCAGATGAAGAAGACAAAAAGTATTTCATGAACATTTTCTTATACAATTTAGCTCTTTAATTTCATTTTTAGTGCCTTTATAGTTTTTCATAAATAGATTCACAATGAAATTAAATGATATCTTGTTGGACATTTAGCATAATTCCAATTTTTTGCTTTGCAAAAAGCATTGTAATAGATATACATATTACACTATTTTTAGACTCCTGTAGATTTGAATTTCTGTCTGGTATCATTTTCTTTCAGTCTGAAGAATATCTTTTAGTGTTCCTTTTCTTTTCTTTTCTTTTTTACATTTATGTATTTTTGAGAGACAGAGAGAAGCAGAGCACAAGTGCAGGAGGGGCAGAGAGAGAATGAGACACAGAATCCGAAGCTGTCAGCACAGAGCCTGATCTGTCAGCACAGAGCCTGACGGGTCTCGAACCCACAAACCGTGAGATCATGACCTGAGCCGAAGTCAGAACCAAGTGAACCACCCAGGCTCCCCCCTTGAGCATTTCTTATATTGCATATCTGCTATTGGCAAACTCAAGTTTTGCTTGTCCAGCAGTTTTACCTGCATATTTGAAGGATATTTTCACTTTATATAGGTTTCTTGATTTCAACATGACATTGTGTAGCGCCTAGGTGGTTCAATCGCTTAACTTCATACTCTTGATTTTGGCTCAGCTCATGATCTCATGGTTCATGAGACCAAGTCCCGCATGGAGCTCTGTGCTGACAGAGCAGAGACTGCCTGGGATTCTCCCCCTGCCCCACCCTCACCTTTGGCCCCTCCTCTGTGTCCTCTCTATGCCCTCTCAAAATAAATAAACATTTTTTTTTAAAAAGATGACATTGTATGGTTTTCTGGCCTTCACTGTTTCTAAGAAGCTAATGTTAATTCATGTTGTTATTTCCCTGTATGTGAAGATGTAAAGTATATTTTTCTCTATGCTTTCAAAATTTCCCTTGAAATTTTACTCAAAAAATTTTACTATGTTGTGATTAGGGGTGTGTGTGTGTGTGTGTGTGTGTGTGTGTGTGTGTGTGTGTGTATTTATCCTGTTTTGGGTTTTCTGAGTATCCTGAATCTCATAAACATAAATGTTTTTTAAACTACACTTGGGAAATATTGGTTGTTATTTCTTCAAAATATTTTTCTGTCTCATTGTCACAATTTCCTGTCTCTGAGACTCTATGAACATGTTTGGGGCTGTCTGATCCTGTCCTACAGGACCTGATGTGATGTCACTTTTCTTCAACTCTTTCTCTTTTAATGTTTGAATAATTTTTACTCATCTCTCTCCTTTGTTTCTTTCTTTTGTCATTTCTGATTTGCTTTTAAGCACATCGATATTTTTCCCTATTTGGGTTATGTTTTTTTCACGTATGGAATTTCCATTTGTTTTTTTCTCTATAGTTTCTTTTCCTGGCCTATGGGACATGGCTTTCTTATTTTTTTCCATGTCTACTAGGCTTTTATTCTCTACTGTATATTGTTAATGTTAAATTGTAGGGAGTCTAGATTTTATTATATTCTTCTGGAGAAAGTGGATTTATGTTCAAGCATACAGTTTAATTATGGGTTATTCAACTAAAATCTGTGGGGTTTGGTTCTTTACATTTTCTTCGGCAGACCTGTAAAAGCCTAAACTTTCTCTTAAGTGTTTTGTTTTTGTTTAACTTGGAAAGATTTCAAACTCTCTGCCCTCTCTATAGGTTTTGCCAGCTCTTAGTTTTAGGGCCTTGTTAGGGAGGCTCTAGAGTAGGTTTCTATTCTTAAGGATTGGCCTTTTTCAGTATCCCAGCTGGATGCCAGGGAAGTCAGCAAGGAGTTAGTGAGGTCTCCACTCAAGCTGGCCTGGACTCCCATTGTTCCCAAGCTCTGCTTGACCTCTGGTTTATCTATTCTACATTCATCTCTAGTGAACTTACTCTTTGGAAATCTTCAGTGTATCTTGTCCTGTGCAAGTACAGCCCAGGCTTAGTCACAGGCTTCCAGGGAATTTCCACACGTTCTTCTGGGACCTCATCTCTGTAAAACTTCTCCTTCTTTCTCATGTCCTATCTGCAGATTCCGGACTCTGTGGTGACCCCAAACTCTTTACTCACTCTATTCAGCGAAATCCTTGAACTTTGTTTGGACTTTAGCTTGCTGCCCTGTGACCTACACCTTGTTCTCATGCAGAGATCTAGGACACACATCCTTAAATAGGGCCTGCTTCCTTGGATTATCTTCCTTAGGAATCAGTTCTGTGCTTCTTATTATCCAGAGTTTTATAAACTCTGTGTTTCTTATATTTATTTATAATGAGAGGGCTAGTTCAATATCGGTTTCTCCATCACAGGTTAAAGGTAAATCCAGATTCTGTATTTTATTATTTTAGAAATATTACTTGATCATTTTTATAGATTCTGATTCTCTAGTGAAACTCTCCATCTTCTAATTTATTTAGTCCACCTTCATCTCTGTTGTCTTGAACAAGTTAATTGCATTGACTTTAAAGACTTTGCCACCCAAATCACAATGGGTCTATTTGTATTTTCTGTATTTTTTTTCTTGTAGGTTTTTGGTTAGATTGTCTTATCTTTTTGTGTGACAGAGGGATAGAGAGAGAGAGAAAGATTGCTTTTTTAAAAAATTTATTTTAAGAGAGAAAGCACAGACAGGAGAAGGACAGAGAGAGGAGAGAGCAAGAATCCCAAGCAGACTCCACACTGCCAGTGCAGAGCCTGATATGGGGCTCGAACTCATTAATTGTAAGATCATCACCTGAGCTAAAGTCAAATGCTTAACTGACTGAGTCACTCGGTCATTTCTTTTAAATTGAGGTATATAATACACACAGAAGACTGGAAAAATCTTGTTTACAATTTGATGAATTATTACATGCATATAGTAAGCCATCACCAAGAATAAGATATAGGTTATTTCTGAATCAAGGAAGGCTTGCTTTTTACTTTGTCTCAGTCATTAGTTCCTAGAGGTAGCCATTATTCTTGTTTCTGTTTCTACAGATCAGTTTTTGAACTTCATATAAATGAAATAACATTTTATGTTCTCTTTTGTTTCATCCATGCTCTCCTGTGTATCAGTTCTGTGTGTTTCCCCCTACCTTGTATGTGTTACTCCATTATCTGAATTTGCCATATGTTATTTACCATTCTTTTTCTGATGGATATGAAAGTTGCTTCCAAGTGAGGGTATTGCAATGGTTGCTATGATTATTCTTGTATATGGCTTTTGAAACATTTAAGCTCTCGTGTCTATTAAGTAGAGAGTAGTGAATGTGGAGCTTTAGTTATAGAAGATATTTCCAAATAATTTACCAAATAATTTGTTCTCATCTCATGGAGTCTACTTTCTGGAAGGTTTCCCATACTCTTGCCCTGTGCAAGTACAGCCCGACTCTCACTCACAGGCCTTTGGGGCATTCCCAGATATATGATATTTTAGTTGCCCTACCTCATCTCCAACACCTGACATTATCAGTTCTAATTTTGGTCATCCTGATGGGTATGTAACAGTTTCTTACAATGGTTTTATTTGGCATCTCTCTAATGACTAATAGTATTGAGTGTCTTCTTTTACCTTCATTCATTCTAACAATTTAGTTACTGTATAAATATAGAATAAAAATGTAGCAATGCAAGCTGATACTTTCTTCTGAACAAGGATTCCTCTTTCTTCACAGGCAAGGTAGAGTGGAGTTTAATGGGATGATTTCTCATACAGATATTTTTGGGGCTCCCCTGACTGTAATCCTGTGGTGTTAGATGTGTACATCTTCCCCCACACCTTCTTCTGGCCTTAGTTGGTTGAAGAACTCCTCATAGATCTCTCTCTCTGTTAGAATCCTATTGGAGTGGCTCCACCCTCCGGAAGGATTTAACACTTAGACTTGTCCA
>NW_027532405.1:46371-47734 GCF_008692635.1 Crocuta crocuta | reverse complement strand
CGCGAGTGCAAGTACAGAGCTCCTTACTTCTCCTCCATCTTGCCCTCTCTCCAAGTAGAAACTGAATTTAAATCCAAAAATGGTTTAGTTAAATTCATAGAAAATAAAATAATAATATACTGTCCTTAAGTTAGTAAGGGTATGTGATATGCTGCAAAAAACAGTAGAACACAGATGCCTGAGTTCTGGGTTTGAGTTCTGACCCTCTCATTGAGCCACCTTGGGACCTTAGGAAAAACCTCATTCTCTTCTCTGAAATTCATTTTTAAAATCTGTCATATGGGGGGATTAGATTAGGCCAAAATTCCTCAAAGTGTATTGTTTGTAACATTAGTTCTATGAACTCCTCTGCAAAAGGAGATTTCATAGCCAAATTATTTGAAATGTTAAATATTATATATTTCTCTTAGAGATTTATAAAGTCTATTAAAATATTACACAGAAAGTGTTGAAAGACCTAAAGAATAGAACACTGATAAACTTTGTTTCACCTAGTATTTTTCAAACTTACCTAATCACAAAGTCCATTTTTCTTTTTGTTAATTTGTTTTGTTTATTTATTTATTTTGAGAGAGAAAGAGAGGGTGCAAACATGGGGGGCCAGAGAGAGGGGGAGAGAGAATCTTTAGCAGGGATTGCACTGTCAATGCAGAGCCCAATGAGGGGTTTCAACTCACAAAACATGATATCATGGCCTGAGTTGAAATCAAGAGTAAGATGCTGAACCAACAGAGCTAGTCAGGTGCCCCCATTTTTATACTTATTAAATCATATAAAATACTATTTTATAAGGCTCACTTCGGGATCGCTGTATTCTTTCTTTGAGGGCCCTGATATTGGTTAAGCAAGTCCTGATGTGCATTCTACAGTATGGTGTCTTTTTGATGTAGGATGGGTAGTAAGAATAGTATTAGAGAGGGGCACCTGGGTGGCTCAGTCGGTTAAGCTTCCGACTTTGGCTCAGGTCATGATCTCATGATTTGTGCGTTCGAGCCCCATGTCGGGGTCTGTGCTGACAACTAGTTCAGAGCCTGGAGCCTGCTTCAGATTCTGTCTCCCTCTCTCTCTGACCCTCCCCTACACATGCTGTCTCTCTATCTCTCTCAGAAATAATAAAACATTTAAAAAAAATTAAAAACAAAATAGTATTAGAGAGTGTGTGTGTATATATATATGCATATATATATACATACATACACATATACAGAAACACATGTAATGTGCACATGTGCATACACAAACACATACATGCCAGATATCTTCTATTTCCTCTTCAAAATCAAATTCCAGAAAGGCTGACATGAAAGAATTTTATTTCTGGGCTGCCATGTCTTCTGGTTTCAGCCAACAGGAGTCACTATCA
>NW_027532405.1:41621-46191 GCF_008692635.1 Crocuta crocuta | reverse complement strand
AGGAGTCACTATCAGAAAACTGAATGAAAAACAGTGAGATATAATTATTATTCCCTTGATTTTCTCTCTGAGAACTTGCCCGGGGCTGCATGTGTCTCTCTGCTGAAAAACACTGCTCCTTTCAAGGTGTCCTAGTCTACAGAACTGTAGAACTGTATCTTCTTCCTGATTCTAGCAACTGCTCCCTCCCTTAGTCCTCCCCTAGGGGTGATAACAGCTCAAGGGCTGCTAATTTGTCATAGTGCCCTGATTCCATGTTGTTCCTCAACACCCTACATCAGCCCCTTTGTAAATAGTATCTTTGTAAAACAAAACAGCAACCTTGAATCAAATAATTCTACATTGAATGTGCCTTGGGCTTTGGGTTGGGACCTTACCTAATCGACTGTTTTTTAACAGATTGCATTTTAAGGTTATGTGGGGATTGGAGGCATACAGTAAGAGAAAATTGGACAAAGGATTTGGAGTTGAGGATAAGGAACTAAACTAGAGCTAGAGATTTCTGATTAATTAGTTATAAGAAGAAGTGGAAACTGTGGCAATACAGATAATTATCAGTGAGAGTGTGGAGTGAAAGGAGGACATAATACAGAAAAGAAATTGCAAGGGAACACTTTCACCTTATGCAAAGTCAAATTATTAAGCAGATGAGAAGTTTATTTAATGAGCAAAGAGCCAGGCGAGAGAGAGAGAGGAATTTAAGCACATTTTATTAAGACTATTTTATCTCTTAGAAACACTTTTTCTAGTGTCTTGAAGATCCTTGAGATTCTGGTGGTTGCTTAGATTTTCCTGAATAGATACTGGCAACTAGGATCGTTCTGTCACCTTGTGTTTCTCTATCCATAATGATCCCTTATCTTCCAGATTCAAACATTCTCCCATGACATACTCAAACAACTGAATAAGTTTTAACTAAGTCATTCTTTCCCCTTTAGGCAGATAAATATGTTTTCTATTGACATCATGTATTATTTTTATTCACAAACTTTTAAAATCTGGTATTGTCTTATTGATTTTTATAGAACACAAAATGCATCACTTGGGAGAAGTAAGGAGCTCCATACTTGCACTCGTGCCCATACCTCACACGGAAAAGATCTGAAGCCATTGGAAACCTTACGAAACCTGAGAGACTGGGAGAAAAAGGACGCAGAATCCACTGAGAGAGCCGTCTAACGTGAGTGCGAGCTGTGAAAGATAAAATTGGGCCGGGAACGGAGACTCCAGGGTGGGAGGCGATCCCCTCTGCGGAGAGTGAGAGGGGAAAAAGAGAGAGTCTGAAACAGAAAAACCTCCGCTCTGGGGGAAAAACCTCCGCTCAGGTCATAGAAACACCCTGCGCGCCAAATACCTGCACGCCAGGTCCCCTTGCGCCAACTGGTCCCTGAAGGACTGAGCACACGGACTGCTTCTTTGTGCTTGCTCCTGGCTGGTTGGATTTCTAGAGTAGCGGCACGCCTGCCACCATTGTCCTCCTGGCGGGCTTGGGCCCCTGGAAGAGCCGCACGCGGACACCCGGCGTCCTCACTTCTGGCTGGCTGGAACTGTAGAGGGAAGGCAAAGAGGTAAAAATTGGGAGATTTGCCCGCGAGTTTGCGTTTCAGGTGATGAGACCTGGTTTTCCTCACTCCAGCGGGCCCAGCTCGGCGCACCCAGCAAGCAAGCCCCCGCCAACGCTCGCCAGCCTGACCCAGAGAAGGAAGCACCAATTCTGACTCCACCCCCAGAGCCAGGCAGGAGGCCTGGAATTGCCCCGAAGGGGTTGCATGGGAAGTTGTGTCTAAGGCAGTTTCAGCAGGGCGCTCAGACTGGGATTTGGAGACTGGGACTGGCCAGGGCTGAAAAGTGCAACTAACTTTGGCTGCGCCCCCAGTACGGGGAGTTTACACGCCCAAAAAACCGAGGTGCAGCACTTGGTTCAAGAAGGGACTGGAGCACCATCACTCTCCTCCACACAACCGCCAAGGCAGAACTCCCGCCTGGGGCATTGGATCACACCACGCCCATCCCTGCTTTAGAGCTGCCCTCCTCCCCTTTTTTTTTCCTCTTTTCTTTCTTTTTTCCACAGAAAACTGACCTGATTAACTCCGGTCACTGGCTTGCTTAAACAGTCACAATGAGTCCATTCTGTANGGAGCCTGTTTCAGAGTCTGTGACTCCCTCTCTCTCTGACCCTCCCCTGCTCATGCTGTCTCTCTCTCTCTCCTAGAAATAAATAAAACATTAAAAAATTTAAAAAAACAGCCTACAAAGAATGAATGGGCCAGTCATGTAATTAGAGATGGAATTAAAAAATATATGGAAACAAATGAAAATGAAAACACAACAATCCAAAAACTATGGGATGCGGCAAAGGCAGTCCTAAGAGCAAAGCACATTGCTCTCCAGGCCTATTTCAAGAATATGGGAGCACCTAAATATCTAAAACAATTCATGATATATTTTTTGACCCCCTCCCATCGTGCAGTATTCAGGACTATGTGGGAGGGAATTACTATGTAGGTAAGATCGCCCAGTCTCCAAAATTAGAAGGTAAACAGACATGAAATGTTTCTCTCCTCAAAATGTGCTCTCTAATATCTGTCCTTCCATCTTTATTTATTTTTCTGTTAATTTTGTGGTTGGAACAAGTCTAAATATAAATGAAATCTACCCCAGCTGGCCATTATCTCCAGCCAGATCCTAAAGTACAGGGAACTAGTGCTGCTGTCACCAATTGCTTTACTCTGGTGTCTCAAAAGAGCATGGGGAAAGGGCAGGCCTTGGCCTATGCTTTCTACCAGGAATCCTGATGCTGGGCTGGGTAGAGAATGAGCCAAAGAACATAATGGAGAGAGAATCTTCTCTTTGTTTTAACAAGGAAAATGTTGCAAAAAGATAAACGTCCACAGAAGACATAAATCCTTTGTAAGCAATGTGGCTCACAAGGATGAGACACTGAATGAGAACCCTCAGAAATTAGATTCCAGCTGATTCCATGGGAACTTGAAAGGATAAAAGAACTTTGAGCTCACACTGGTGAAAGGAGCTGGGAAAAGAAACAACATAATGTCAGAGGATGCAAGGAGTCATTCCTCTGTCAGGCTGCTGCCTCTTTTCTCTACTGATCCCTGCCTCCACTTATTCATTTCTGATGAGCTAATGGAGAAAGGGGTAGAGGTCAAGAGTAGAATCCCCTTGGGTTCTGTAGTATCAATTTTTAAATTTTGTCCAGAGACAGACTTATAGACATGGTATCATAAAAAATTCAAATTCATTTCAATAAATACTGAACTGAGTGCCTATCAGAACATGTGTTAAGCCAAGAATTTCATAGCCTAATGGGAGAATGAGTAAACAGAATTTCAACACAAACTGTAAGTGGAGTGATAGAGGTCAGGACAGCATGCCACAGAAGCAAAGAGGAGGGGAACATGACTAAAAGATGTTTCACAGAACATCAGATTTTGGAGGAAACAGATATTATGTATTCCAATCCTTTCTTTGTACATATGGCAAAAGTGAGACCCATAATATTGAAGGGATTTGTGCAAGATGCTGAATCAGCCAATTGCAGAGTTGGAATTCTAGTTTAGAGAATCAGGCCCACTCAACCCTGTGCCATTCTGTATAGACAATGGCTTTTGTTTGTTTGTTTGTTTGTTTGTTTCATTAAAGATGAGTCCTTTGGCTTATAAATTATCCCATAATGCTGGTTTGGGAAAACATCTAAGAGATGTTAGTGGAAGTTTTCTGCAGCATATCAAATGCCTGTTGGCCTCCTGGAAATCTGCCATCACTTAGGGATGCAGGAGTACAAGGAGCCCCAGGTTTATTACCAAAACTCAGTGAAATTCTGGGTGAAAGTGGAACTCTTGGTTCCCTTTCTCTCTCTCCCACTTCAAAAATGGGCCTGGAGGAGGGCACTTGTGGGGATGAGCGCTGGGTGTTATATGGAAACCAACTTGACAATAAACTATTAAAAATTGTAGTTTCTAAAAAATTTTTCAGGGCAGAATAAAGGTAGACAACTTTCTCTAATCCAATTCTGCTTACAAGTTTTACTGTACCAGGGGCGCCTGGGTGGCTTAGTCGGTTAAGCGTCCAACTTTCGCTTAGGTCATGATCTCGCGGTTCGTGGGTTCGAGCCCCGCGTCGGGCTCTGTGCTGACTGCCAGCTCAGAGCCTGGAGCCTGTTTCAGTCTGTGACTCCCTCTCTCTCTGACCCTCCCCTGCTCACGCTGTCTCTCTCTCTCTCCTAGAAATAAAACATTAAAAAAATTTAAAAAAAAAAAGTTTTACTGTACCAGTCAGATGACCTTTCAACCTCTGCTTGTCCTTCTCTGGCAGCAGGGAGAACATTTTCCTCAGATCTATATCTATACTATTCCATCTCAGGGAAAATCTGTTAGAAAACATTCTTCTAAATTTTTTTAAGTTTATTTCTGAGAGAGAGAGAGGTGCGAGTGGGGGAACATCAGAGAAAGAGGGAGACGCAGAATCTGAAACAGCATCCAGACTCTGAGATGTCAGTGGGGCTCGTACCCATGAACTGTGAGATCATGACCTGAGCTGAAGTCGAACACTT
>NW_027532405.1:34402-41177 GCF_008692635.1 Crocuta crocuta | reverse complement strand
TAGAAAGCACTCTTATATTGAATAGACAAATATCTGTTTCTCTAAAATTTCTGTCTTTTGAAGATATTCTCATTAGGCTTATATCCTGTACCTTTCCGATGTTGGTAGACCACAATTATATCAAGTTGAATTTTCTCTTTTCCAGGTTGAACAGTCACATGTTCTTCAAATGTTTCTCATGAAGCAGACTCCAGCTGTATCCCAGACTGTGATCATCTGGACCTATTATTGCTTAGACTTAAAGAGAGAGTGGGGAGGGTGGGCATACTCCTTCATATATTGCTGATGAGACTGTTGATTGACAGAGATCTGGGATAGTTATTTGGCAACATCTATGAATATTTGAAATATGCATACCCAATGACGCAGTAACCTTACTTCTAAGGTGTCATTCTACAGAAACAGCAACATCTATCTATATCTACATCTGTATCTGCATCTATATCTATATCTATGCCATCTATATCTATATAGTTGTAATTACTTAAAATAGGAAAAACCTGTAGAAATCTAAGTGCCCAGTAAAAAAACATTGATTTTATTTTTAAATAAACAATAAAATAACACTGATTTTAGAAATTTGATATAAATATACTATAAAATAAGATGTGAGCAATAATTGAAGTAGATTTATGTAATAATATGGAAAGATGCCTAAGCTCAATGAGAAACAATGAAATCTGGCCATGTGTAGCAACATNCCTAAAATATATTAAGTTAAAAAGTATGTTGAAAATCAATATGTACAGTCTAATATCATTTCTATAAAGAAAGTAAATTATATATGAGTATCTNACTGAACCAGGCTCCAGGCTCTGAGCTGTCAGCACAGAGCCCGACATGGGGCTTGAACCCACGGACTGCGAGTTCATGACCTGAGCCGAAGTCAGCCGCCCAACCGACTGAGCCACCCAGGCGCTCCTCTTCTGTATTGGTTTTAATGGGTATGAATTACTTTTACAAATTAAAAACATACTTTAAGATTATAAAAAGAAAAGATAGCTAATTAAACCAAGTTGATCTGGCCCCTCTTCTGTTTCATTTACAACAGATACCCCAGAGGTATATACACAGAGGCTGTTGTAACATAGAGTTGACAGAGTCAACTGGTCAGGCTACCTGGGTTTGAATTCAAGCTTTTCAACTTAGTAGCACATGACCTTGGTGTCACTTTACATGGATTTAATGTATCTATATCTCAGTTTCCTCCTCTGTGAAATAGGGGATAAACAGTACTCATTTTGTGAAGTTGTTCTGAGTATTAATTTACTTGATACATGTAAAGCACTTAAGTGGTGATTACAACATAATAAAACTTTAATAAATATAATCAGCAATTATAATTATCATGGTCTTATACTCAATTATACTCTATCCTATATGTCGTGAAGACATGGTATATTCAACATCCTAACTTCTTTGTTTTCCCTCATTCTTCACAATAGGTGACCTTTCTATTAGGTCAAGACATATGCAATTCCCATTTCTGTAGAATAGAAAGTGTTAGATAGCAGTATTGTTATAACTAATACCTCCTCAAGATTTCACAAATCTTTTCATTCATTTCCTATATTAGACTATTAAGTTGGAACTATTACAGCAATTATTCTTCTAATTGGTCTACCAAACCCCTGGTTCTCTTCATACACTAATCTGCCGAACATATATACCTCTGATGGAGTCTTAACCCTAAACCTACTGATCATCATGTTCTATTCCTGATCACAGCCCACCAATCATTTTTACATTAACCAGACCAGCCACCCTCATCCCCTTTCTAACATTAAACAATGCTCACATGTACAATAACCTCTTATAAAAATTCTCAGATTTTGGAAAGGTCCCAACAGATTTTTCAGAGTAGTGAAGGGCATTAACTGCAGATATTTTTGGTGTATTATATATAGAAGCATCCTACAGACTGTGAGTAATGACATTAACCATTTATATTAATTGGACTATTTTAATGATATCAAAAGAGATTTACTTGATAAATTTTTGCATTTTAAAATCATTTTCAGTGATTTTTTTTAATAGTTTATTGTCAAATTAGTTTCCACATAACACTCAGTGCTCATCCCCACAAGTGTCCTCCTCCATGCCCATCCCCCCTCCCCCCACATCCGTCAGTCCTCAGTTTTTGTCAGCATTCAGTGATTTTTTTATATGAGCAATAAAGTTAATGGAAGTAATCCACCAGGTTCTGGGCAACTAGCTCAGAATTTTATTTGAAATGTCTCTAATTTGTTTGAAACTGTTGATCACGTCAACATGACTTCTTTACAACAAGACCAATAGAATTCAGACAGATTATAATTCAGTTAGACTCCCGAAACAGCATAAGTATTGACTGGTAGGGTATGTGCAAACCTCCAGCCACAGTGAAAGAAATAGCTGGAAAGTAGTTCATGTAGTCTGAATATGGAGAATAACTGTTAGAAAGTGTGGTTCTTAGTTGCTACAGGCTATTTCCCTATGTCACACATAATAATATTTTATATGAATGCAATCTTAACAGAATGACATTAACTCAAAGAGTAAACTATCAGTGACCTTTGCAATTGTTTGGTAAAACATTCCCAAAAGATTTAATGCACTTTTCAAAATATATTTCTTAGACTTCAAACCTGTCTTATAAGTAGCTAATTCATTTTGCTATCCCCTTTGAAAATGAAGGAACTGAGGAATTATGATTAAAAATGAAATCAAAATACAAAATATTTCATCTTTTCTTGATAAAAACCCTTAATAAAGTAGGGATAGAAGGATCATACCTCAAAATCATAAAAGCCATATATGAAAGACCCCGTGCTAATATCATCCTCAATGGAGGAAAACAGAGAACTTTCCCCCTAAGGTCAGGAACAAGAAAAGGATGTACACTCTCACCACTGTTATTCAACATAGTATTGGAAGTCTTAGTATCAGCAATCAGACAATACAAAGAAGTAAAAGGCATCCAAATTACCCAGGAGGAGGTCATACTTTCACTCTTTGCAGATGACATGATGCCCTATGTGGAAAACCCAAAAGATTTCAACAAAAAACTTCCAGAACTGATCCATGAATTCAGCCAAGTTGCAGGATAGAAAATTAATGCACAGAAATCAGTTGCATTCCTATACACCAATACTGAAGCAACAGAAAGAGAAATTAAGCATTCTATCTCATTTATAATTGCACCAAAAACATAAAATACCTAGAGATAAATCTAACCAAAAACGTGAAAAATCTATACACTGAAAACTATAGAAAGCTTATGAAAGAAATTGAATAAGACAAAAAAATGGAAAAAATATTCCATCCTCTTAAATAGGAAGAAGAAATGTTGTTAAAATGTCAATACTACCCACAACGATCTACATATTTAGTGCAAGACCTATCAAAATAATACCAATATTCTTTAGAGAGTTGGAACAAACAATCCTAAAATTAATATGTAACCAGAAAAGACTCTGAATAGCCAGAACAATCTTGAAAAAGAAACCAATGCAGGAGGCATTACAATTCCAGAGTTCAAGCTGTATTACAAAGCTGTAATCATCAAGACAGTATGGTACTGGCACAAGAACAGACACTCAGATCAATGGAACAGAATAGAGAACCCAGAAATAGACCCACAAACGTATGGCCAACTAATCTATGACAAAGCAGGAAAGAATATTCAATGGAATAAAGACACTCTCTTCAGCAAGTGGTGATGGGAAAACTGGATAGCGACATGAAGAGAAATGAACCTGGACCACTTTCTTACACCATATTCAAAAATAAACTCAAAATAGATGAAAGACCTAAATGTAAAACAGGAACTCATCAAAATCCTCAAGGAAAAAGCAGGCAAGAAACTCTTCGACCTTGGCCACAGCAACTTCTTACTCAACACGTCTCCAGAGGCAAGGGAAACAAAAGCAAAAAATGAACTATTGGGATCTCATCAGAATAAAAAGCTTCTGCACAGTGAAGAAAATAATCATCAAAACTAAAACGCAACCGAAGGAATGGGAGAAGATATTTGCAAGTGACATATCAGATAAAGGATTAGTATCCAAAATCTATAAAGAACGTATCAAACTCAATATCCAAAAAAACAAATAATCCAGTGAAGAAATGGGCTAAAGACATGAACAGACACTTCTCCAAAGAAGACATCCAGATGGCCAACAGACACATGAAATGATGATCAACATCACTCATCATCAGGGAAGTACAAACTAAAAGCACATTGAGATACCAGCTCACACCCATCAGAATGGCTAACATTAACAATTCAGACAACAACAGATGTTGACGAGGATGGGGGGATAGAGGATGTCTTTTGCACTGATGATGGGAATGCAAAATGGTGCAGCCACTCTGGTAAACAGTATGGGGGTTCCTCAAAAAATTAAAATTAGAACTACCCTATGACCCAACAATTGCACTACTAGGTATCTATCAAGGGATACAGGTATGCTGTTTCAGAGGGACACATGCACTGCAATGTTTATAGCAGCACTATCAACAATAGCCAAAGTATGGAAAGAGCCCAAATGTCCAACGATGGATGAATGGATAAAGAAGATTTGGTATACCCCCCCCACACACACACACTGGAGTATTACTTGACAATGAAAAATAATGAAATCTTGTCATTTGCAAGATGGATGTAACTATGTGGATGGAACTAGAGAGCATCATGCTAAGCGAAATTAGTCAGTCATAGACAAATATCATATGACTTCACTCATATAAGGACTTTAAGATACAAAACAGAGGAACATAAGGGAAATGAAGCAAAAATACTATGAAAATAGGGAGGGTTACAAAAACATAAGAGACTCTTAAATATGGAGAACAAATAGAGGGTTACTGGAGGTGTTGTGGGAGGGGGGATGTGCTAAATGGGTAAAAGGCATTAAGAATCTATTCTTGAAATCATTGTTTCTCTATATGCTAACTAACTTGGATGTAAATTAAACAAAAATAATTAAATAAAAATTAAAAACAAACAAAAAACAAAAAAGTGAATTCAAAATAAATTCATTTACACACACACACACACACACTCAAATCAACAGTAACTAGATACTACCCCAACAAGGCATTGTAGTTTGCAATTGCCTTTTTCATCACTCCAAATAAGCCTGACATTTATAAAATCATATTTGTGTACATAATAATGTGCACAGCATATATTTATGAAGTATTTACTATGTATTAGGCAGTATCTTCTGTTGTATTCTTACTAACAGAAGCATTTATAGTTTTATTCTGATTCGTGTGTAAAGTAAATGTATGGGTGCATTTACATTCTTTATCCTTGCTTTCTTTCTAATAAGGACTATATTTAGGTGTAAGATGAAAAACAATAAGAAAAAATAAGTAACTGAAAAGTTGTAGCTTACAAATCCTTACAATCATGATCACCAATTACACAATTAATCAGAAATACGGCTAAGGATAAAGGTGATGGCTATGTGTAAGTCTTAGTAAGCTAGCTTATAACTTCACTCAACCTTCTTTCCTGCTCAATAAAGCACATTGGAAAGCAAATTAGTGAAGATGATCTTATTGTAGGATAACCATGAGTCTACTTGATTTTCTTTTTAAGTAAATCATTTGCAAACTTTGGTACTTTAACTCTTATGGGTAACAAATTACTTTCAACATATCAGTGTGTTGCAACACTGGATCTGGTCTTCTGAATAAAGTCCAAGGCCTTTTGGCTGGCCTTCAGGAGTGACTGTACTCTGACCCTCATCTTTTGTAAGTACCCTTCCCACAGCCCATGCTCTAACCAAATAGAGCTCTTTGCTTTTCCTTGTTTCACACCAAGCTACAGACCTTTCTTTACATATGAAGGACTAATGTTAGAGCCAGAGTTCAATCCAAGACAGGCAGTCTTGTTCCAGAGACCAGATGCTTAACCACGACATTTTACTACCTCTCATGTAGTTCATGAATTATAGTCCTTGCTCTTTAAGGTAGCAAGAAGGTGGAATGTCTCTTCCTTTGCATTTGTGTCATCTACAGAAACTTGCAGGTAGTAAGTCTACTCAGTTAATGTGTGTGCTGAATCAAACCCTATTTAGCTGCTTTAGTAAAAGCATAAGAAAAACTTTAAGAATACATTTATTAAGGTTTAGGGAATCTGAATTAAAGATTGTACACAATGTATTTTTATCTCAGACCCTGTGGCAAGCCAAAAACAAAAAGACAACTGGAGGGGCGCCTGGGTGGCTTAGTCGG
This sequence comes from Crocuta crocuta, assembly GCF_008692635.1. Lineage (NCBI taxonomy): Eukaryota > Metazoa > Chordata > Mammalia > Carnivora > Hyaenidae > Crocuta > Crocuta crocuta. The sequence continues at coordinate 34,949 of NW_027532405.1, read as the reverse complement.
TTAAGCGTCCGACTTTCGCTTAGGTCATGATCTCGCGGTTCGTGGGTTCGAGCCCCGCTTCGGGCTCTGTGCTGACTGCCAGCTCAGAGCCTGGAGCCTGTTTCAGTCTGTGACTCCCTCTCTCTCTGACCCTCCCCTGCTCACGCTGTCTCTCTCTCTCTCCTAGAAATAAATAAAAATATTTAAAAAAAAAAAGACAACTGGAGAGAAGAAAGCAAACTGTGTGCTGTGATTCTCATAATGTAGGTCCCTGTCAGCTGTGAGAATACAGTTGACTATTGCTTCACAATAATTACAGATAGCTTCTCGCATAGCTATACACTCCTTCAGACTTAAAAGTTAAAAGCTTACAAGGCAATTTACACAGCCATTGCATTAGGCTTTTAATGCTGCATGTATAGTATGTTTTGCTGGTTATTTGACATTGAGTGAGTTGAATGTCTGAGATTTGTTTTCCCCATATGTAATATAGTAATAAACCCTCCACAAAGCTGTGTGTGTGTGTGTGTGTGTGTGTGTGTGTGTGTGTGTATTTCAATGAGAAATC
>NW_027532405.1:33653-33937 GCF_008692635.1 Crocuta crocuta | reverse complement strand
CACTATGCTTGACTTTGAGTAGAGGCCCCCAATATATTACTTTCTATTCTCATTCCATACTTCTGCAGAGATTATAATTCCTAGCATGGGACTAACTATAGGAAATGGTTATGATACATACTGGGATACATAGCTTCTGCCCAGTGACTTTGAGAACACAAAACTGACACCTATAGAATGTTAAACAGTAAAATGGTGACTATTTTATTTTCTAAAACTAAGAACTTGACTATTCTAATTTCTAAGTATCTCAAATATATCCCCTCATTTTTAAAGCCCATACC
>NW_027532405.1:33298-33634 GCF_008692635.1 Crocuta crocuta | reverse complement strand
TATCCCCTCATTTGTAAACCCCATACCTCTCACCCAGGTGGCTACAAAAACTTCTTTATTAATCTTCTTTGGTCTTTCGCTGCTTCAGTCTACTCTCCCCACAGTCCAGAGTGATCTTTCTGAAATACAAATGGAACCATGTCACTCGTTAGCTTAAAACCCTTCAGTGGTTCGGAGGGAGGGGGCAAGATGGTGGAGAAGTAAGGAGCTCCGTACTTGCACTCGCGCCCATACATCACACAGAAAAGATCTGAAGCCATTGGAAACCTTACAAAACCTGAGAGATTGGGAGACAAAGGACGCAGAATCCACTGAGAGAGCCTTCTAACGTGAGTG
>NW_027532405.1:29805-33194 GCF_008692635.1 Crocuta crocuta | reverse complement strand
GGGTGTTATGCTGAGCGAAATAAGTCAGGCAGAGAAGGACAAATATCATATGTTTGCACGTATAGGAGGATTAGGAGGAACTTGACGGAGGAACAAGGGGGAGAAGAAGGGCAGAAATGGTGGGGGAAAGGGAGAGAAGCAAACCATGAGAGACTCTTGAATGCTGAGAAAAACTGAGGACTGATGGATGTGGGGGGAGGGGGGGATGGGCATGGAGGAGGACAGTTGTGGGGATGAGCACTGAGTGTTATGTGGAAACTAATTTGACAATAAACTATTAAAAAAAAACCCTTCAGTGGTTCATCATAATGCTTGTGGCACAATAAAGTAAATACTCCTTAATGAGCTTGCCAGTCAGTTATATCTAATCCTGCTTTCCTTTTCAGTCTCATCTCTGTCTACTTTCTATACACACTATACTCCAGTAAAACTGAACTACATGGAGTTCTACTAATTGTCATTCTCTCTCTCTCTCTCTCTCCTTCCCTCTTTTTCTCCTTCTTCCCTATCTCTTTCTCCACCTTTTCACATATTCCAGTGTTTCAAAGCCCTTACCATGGCCTATAGATATTATGCATTACAGCTTTTACTCCAGCCACCATATTCCCTACTGTTTCTTGAAAACACAAAGTACCCTATTAACCTGACAGTCTTTTCACTTGGTGTTCCCTCTACCTGAGTTGTTCTCCCCTCAGATTTACATATGGCTACCTTCAACTTCTCCACAACTATGTCTAAACATCAACACAATTTTATATATAATAGCACTCCACTCCATTCTGTCACTCTTTAGCTCCTCGCCCTGCTTAAATTTCTTCATACTTTCTTAGTATTTATACATATTTATATGTAGATATAGATACATGCAAACACACACACACACACACACACACACACACACACACACACAGTTTCCCCCACTTCCAGAATATTTTCCCTATGAGAGCAGAAACTTCATTTCATCTGTTTTGTTCATTGTGACATTTCTAATGACTAGCACAGTGTCTGTAATAATGTAAACACCCAATAAATATGTGTTAAATAAATGCATGAACATTCTTCATTTGTTTTAAACACTTTTCTTTCCTACATTTCCACTATTCGCTTGGCTAATGTCTATTCAACCTTCATATTGTAACTTCTTTGCAGAAAACAGGTGGGTTGGGTACCCTTCTCGTTTGTCCTCACTCCATATGCTTTCTATTATGCCAGCACTTTTCAGACTATTTTTCTGTGGAAAGGTTAAATAGGCCCAGATCATGACAGCTATTGAATGCTAAGTCTAGCTGTTTAGACCTCATCCTGTTAGCTATGAAGTCTTTGGAAAAAATCATGCAGGGGAGTATAGTGCCTTGAAAGGATATTTTTAAAGGATTATTCTAGCTACACTATTCAGGATATTTTAAAGAAGAGCAGGGAGAGCAGAGAGCTTTGAGAATAGGGAGATAAAGAGGAAGACAAGGACAGAGACCAGAGGCATGGAGACTAAGAATTGGTCAGCACTGTCATGAAGNGGCCTGGGTGAGCCAGAGTGATTCAATGAGAAATCTAAGATAGCAAGACTGAAATGGAGAGCAAACAGTTAAAAATTTGAGGTCATCCAGAAGTTCAAAGTATCATGGAAGGTTTGGGAGTCACTTCTGTTAGAAGAATTGTGCTCCTAAGGAAGACAATGGAGAGGAAAGAAACCCCAAAGTGTGATATTAATTATATGGTGGTGTCTAAAGTTCTCAGCTAATTTATCTTTTCCAAGATCAGAGGAAAGATTTCATCAGAAAGAAAATATTAAATGCTGATGAAGTTCTGTCTATGTACTAGGTCAATAGTACATATTTGATCCTCACAACACACTTGTGAACTAGGTTATCTTATCCCCATTTTACAGATGAAGAAATAGAGGCTCATCAAAGTTTTCATGCAGCCAGAAAATTATATAGTTAATATTAGAGCTCAGATTTTTGTGACTTCTTTTTCTCACATCAGCTCTCTGGGAATATTTACCATTAAGTAGATTTTTCTTGTGAAGATGTCTACTTCTGACTGGATTCAATAATTTTAAGGTTTGGGGATGACATAATTGATAGAAAAGATAATTGGCCTATGATGGATGTGCAGTAGGGAAAGTTTCTGTGGTTTAGTCTGAAATGGTTAGGGTTAAAGAGATCTGCTCTTCTCTGTGGCAGGCTTCCCACTCCTCAATTATGTTCTGAATACTATCAAGAGTGAAGGAACATTCCACTCTTTGCTCTGGACACTCCACTCCTTGCTCTCCATGAACCTGGGTTTATGGAAGATTTTATGGAAAAAACAAAGATAACATCAGATCTTTCCTGATTTTTTATACTATAGGAAGTTGAGGCCTGAAATCATATCTGAGGGTATGAGCTTTATTATGAAGGAAAAATATTTAAATGTTCCTTGCAGATATGAAAAGTTAAAACCATCATATTAATCTGGAATTAGCACTGAAGGGCCAAACTTTATTTCTTTTCTGTTTACTTGTGGGTTTTGGGGAGCTGGCTTCCTCTAAGGTTTAGAGGATAGATTAGGGGTGCCGGTTTTTGTTGAGAACTGACAGGGTCATAGAGAAACATCATCTAGCAACATTAAGGTAGACTGAAGATATAGGGCATAGTAGATGGACTCTGGGAGCAATTCTCTCTAGTGTCCAGTTTAAAGATTTTCCTTCCTTACATTGTAACTCCTTTTAAGAAAGTTTATAAGACACCATAATCTAGTTCTGCCTATATCTTGAGGAATGAGTAAAGGAGCCTGTATGTGCTCTGAGGCACAGGGGTTTAAAGAGAACAAAAGTCACCTGGTTAAGTGGTGTTAAAAGACAGCTTGAAAAAGGCACGGAAGTCTGAGGTTATAGATGACAAAAAGCCACAAGGAAGCATTGTGGCAAATGTAAGCACTCACCAAAGAATTTTCAAAAGAAATAAGAAGAGTCAATAACCATGGAGTTTTTTCCTGCCACTCTAATGTCCCCTACCATCTTGGCAACCCAAGCCATTCTGTGCGTTGACACCACAGTAGTACTTGGCTACAGCCTGGAGTCTACCTCCTTTTCTTGAAAGCATATCCTCATCAGGCCTGCCAGCTTTCTTCATCTGTTTCATTGAGCTTTGCTAGTGGCAAGGAGGAGGTAAGGTTCTGGAGTTATCAGCCTGCATCATCATTCACGCCCCCTCCCCACTAGGAAGCTGGGGCACTGAAGAGAAGCTGCAGGTTAGAATAACAAGCCACCCACAGGCTGTAATGAGGGACAGGGGGCCTTTGATCAGTTCCCCCGTTACTAGACTGTTTTTCTGCAAGTCTTTTTTTTTTTGTTGTTGTTGTTGTTGTTGTCTTTAAATTTTATTTATTTACTCATTTGGTTTGTCCTG
>NW_027532405.1:23919-29772 GCF_008692635.1 Crocuta crocuta | reverse complement strand
GACACAGTTAGCTATCTAAAGGTCACTAGAATAGAACAATTTGGCTAGAGCCCAAAGCTTCAGTTTTGCCAGGGACACTCTGTTCTACTGTACCTCAGCATTGTCAAAAACACTCAGTTCAAGCCCATTTTACTTTTTCTTTCCTGCCTTCATTTTCTTTCTCCTATTTTTAATCCTACTTTTTTGGTTCCGATACTCTAATTATATCTATCTGTCTTCTCTCTTTTTCCTTCTCCTACTCTTTGCACTCTTTACACTCTTTTCCTCCATGCTTCTTTTTCCCAGGCTTGACCCCTCTGGTTGAGTGAACTTGAGATAACTTCTCTTAGCTAATGGTATATCTCTGGACCTGGTGATCTTGAAATACAACAGATAAGGAAGAGAACATAGTATTGTTCTCATCTTTCAAGTGGAACTAAGTTTAGGCTATTGTTGAGGTATTGGTAGAATGATGAACCGAGGATGGAACTGGGGAAGCCTCACTGCACAGAGATCTCACATAGGAAAGGACTGAGGACACATGAAAGCTGTCAAATGGGGGAACTATAAATTAAATTTCTTGATGGCCAAGGGAATTGAACTCAGAGGTCTGAGAGGTTAGCACAGGCAATTTCTGGAATGACCCTCTCCTTTCAGCCCTCCCTCTCTCTATCTNAAAAGGAAGGCAGGACGGGCCTTTCTGAATCCAAACACATAGGCCCACGTCCCAGCTCCCAGAACTAGAGAAGTTTCTCTTGCCTTCCCATGGGTATCAAACCTACAGCCGAGGGTCTTGCCCCTATTTGTTATAACAGGCTGTCTCCATGTACATGATTTCCACTATCTTGGACCAAGACCCCACCAAGAAACAAGAAGACCTAACTTGAAAGATTAAGATTTGTGTTTCTCTGAGAAAATTATACATAGAAGGGAATGAAGATGTCTGAATAAAGGAGGTGAAAATTTCATATGTACTTTCATGGGAATAAGAAGGGGTCAAAAAGGTGACATGACAGATATAGGTCCAATTAAAACAAACCTTCTAATAATGTGGGCTCTTAAATAGTTGCACATATAATAGAAAAGTTGTTGCATTTTCCCAGGAAATTTTATTTTATTTTTTTAAAATAACTTATTGCAAAATTGGGTAACACACAGTGTGTACAGTGTGCCCTTGGTATTGGGGGTAGATTCCAGTTATTCATCACTTACATACAACACCCAGTGCTCATCCCAACAAATGACCTCCTCAATGCCTGTCACCCATATTTCCCTCTCCCACACCCCACATCAATCCTCAGTCTGTTCACTGTAGTTAAGAGTGTCTTATGGTTTGCCTCCTCCTTCTCTGTTTGTAACTATTTTTCCCCTTCCTTTCTCCCATGTCTTCTGTTACGTTTCTCAAGATCCACATATGAACGAAAACATATGATATCTGTATTTCTCTGACTGACTTATTTTATTTAGCTTAACACACTCCAGTTCCATCCACGTCGCTGCAAATGGCATGATTTCGTTCTTTCTCATTGTCAAGTAGTATTCCATTGTATATATAAACCACATCTTCTTTATCCATTCAACAGTTGATGGGAATTTAGGCTCTTTTCATAATTGGACTATTGTTGAAAGTGCCTATATAAACATTGGGGTACACACGCCTCTATGAAGCAGCACTCATGTATCCCTTGGGTAAATTCCTAGTAGTGTTATTGCTGGTTGTATGGTAGTTCTATTTTTAATTTTTTGAGTAACCTCCATACTGCTTTCCAGAGCAACTGTACGAGTTTGCATTCCTACAAACAGTGCAAGAGGGTTCCCATTTCTACACATCCACACCAGCATCTGTTGTTTGCTAAGTTGTTGATTTTAGGCACTCTGACTTGTGTGAGATGGGTATCTCAGTGTGGTTTTTAATTTCATTTCTATGATGATGAGTGACACTGAGGATCTTTTCATGTGTCTCTTGGTCACCTGGATGTCTTCTTTGGAAAATTATCTATTCATATCTTCTCCTCATTTCTTAACTGGATTATTTGTTTTTCGGGTGTTGAGTTTGGTAAGTTCTTTGTAGATTTTGGATACTAACCCTTTATCCGATATGTCATTTGCAACTATCTTTTCCCATTCCATTGGTTGCCTTTTAGTTTTGTTGATTGTTTCTTTTGAAATGCAGAAGCTTTTTATTTTGATGCGGTCCCAATAGTTAACTTTTGCTTTAATCCCCTTGACTTTGGAGATGTGTCCAGTAAGAAATTGCAGTGGCTGAGGTCAAAGAGGTTGTTGCCTCATTTGTTCTCTAGGGTTTTGATAGTTCCCTGTCTCACATTTAGACCTTTCATCCATTCTGAGTGTTTTTGGTATGGTGTAAGAAAGTGGTCTAGTTTCATTCTTCGCATGTTGCTGTCCAGTTCTCCCTGCACCTGCACCATTTGGTAAAGAGACTGTCTTTTTCTTTTCCTTTATATTTTATTGTCAGGCTGGTTTCCATATAACACCCAGTGCTCATCCCAACAAGTGCCCTCCTTCATACGCATCACCCTTTTCCCCCTCTCCCCTACCTCCATCAACCCTCAGTTAATTCTCAGTATTTAGGAATCTCTTATGATTTTCCTCCCTCCCTCTCCTTAACTACTTTTCCCCTTTCCCCTCACCCATGGTCCTCTGTTAATTTTCTCCTGTTCCACATATGAGTGAAAACATATGGTAATTGTCCTTCTCTGCCTGACTTATTTCACTTAGCAAACATCCTCGAATTCCATCTACGTTTCTACAAATGGCCAAATTTCATTCTTTTTCATTGCCATGTAGTATTCCATTGTATAGGTAAACCACATCTTGTTGATCCATTCATCAGTTGATGAACCTTTAGGCTCTCTCCATGATTTGGCTAAAAAGAGACTGTCTTTTATCCATTGGATACTCTTCCCTGCTTTGTTGGAGACCAGTTGGCCATACATTTCTATGTATGAATCCAATTCCGGATTCAATATTTTATTCCATTGGTCTATGCATCAATTTTTGTGCCAATACCATACTGTCTTGATGACAGGTTTGTAGTGGACGCTAAAGCCTAGGATATTGATGACTCCCGCTTTGGTTTTCTTTTTCAACATTACTTCGGCTATTTGGGGTCTTTTGTGGTTCCATACAAATTTTAGGATTGTTTATTCTAGCTTTGAGAAGAATGATGGTGCAATTTTGAGTTGAGTGTGTAGATTGCTTTGGGTAGTATTGACATTTTAACAATATTAACTCTTCCAATCCATGAGTATGGAATATTTTTCCATTTCTTTGTGTCTTCTTCAATTTCCTTCATAAGTTTTCTATAGTTTTCAGCATATCCTGACTTTTTTTGTTTTTTACTAAGAAAGGATGCTGTATTTTGTCAAATGCTTTTCCTGCATCTGTTGACAGGATCATATGTTTCTCATCCTTTCTTTTATTAATGTGACGTATCACAGTGATTGATTTGTGAATATTGAACCAGCCCTGCAGCACAAGAATGATTCCCACTTGATCATAGTGAATAATTCTTTTTATATGCTATTGGATTTGATTTGCTAGTATCTTGTTGAGAATTTTTGCATCAATGTTCATCAGGGATATTGGCCTGTAATTCTCCTCTCTCTCTCTCTCTCTCTCTCTGTTTGTGGGGTAGGATTCTTTCTGCTTTGGATAGGTCAATGTTGTATTCCCTGGGAGTTCTTAATTAATTCTTGACTCTACATTCATGAAAGTTGTCCTATAATTAATTCTTGACTCTATATTTATATAAGTCATTGGTAAATTGGAACTCATCCAGAGAAAGTTGAAGTACAACTTAAGCTATGGCTTAGATAGAAAAGCTGAATAAATTAAAATGTCTTATTCTGGGAAAGACAAGACCCATACACAGTTTGATTATCACCTTCAAGCATTGAAAGTTTAATACGTAGGGGAAAAAATTGGATATTCTTCATGCACCCTAGATGTACATCTGGGAAGAATTAGGCAGACTCTATGAAAAATAATAGGTCAGAATTAAGCCAAGCAGGAACCTTGAGTGATCCTATCTTTTTAAAATTTTCTTTGAAGTGAGAAGGACACATGTAACAGTCAAAATATTAGAGCCTCCATTTACTAACCTGTGCCCTGTAACTAGCTTACAGAACTAGAAAAATGAATTTCACAGTGAAGTTATAGTATGTTTGAGAATTAAGAGCAAATGTGTCCCAGCTCTCATTAGATATAGCACAGCATCCTCCCTCCAGAATCTTATGACCCTTTGAACTTTCCTTCCATTCCCACAGCCCAGTTTCTAATTCTACAAGAGATAGGACATCATGATTTTCCATCAACTGATGTTTTTCTACTTCTTTAAACGTATATATTCCACTCCATATAGGAGAGCAGATACTTTAAATCAGCTTTCCAATCCTGAAATGCTGGAAATCTGTCCAACATTCACTTGAAGAAATTCCAACAAACTGCTCTCTTTTCTTTGAATGCCTTATTTTCCTATGTCAACCCTTGCCCCTCCCCTGGGAGGCAGTGTTGTGCAATGCAAAGAGCAAAGAAAGGCTTTGGATCTTATCATGGTGAGAGTCAAATTCCAGCTCAGTTTCTCACTGCCCATACAGATTTGACTAAATAACTTCAATTCTGGGAGCTTTAGATGCTTGTTCTATAAAATGGAAATAATACCATTCATAAGACAGGATTGTTGTAAGGACTAAATAAGACAGTATATATTTGGCACAAAGCTTGAGAAGTAGGCATCATTTAATTATTTTTATTAATATGACTACCTCCAACTCTTCCTTTAAATTTTGGACTTCAGTCCCTTGACTCACCCTGGGAATACCCTTAGCATTTGTTTCTATATCAACTTGTTATCATTATTTGAGTCTTAATATAGTTGCATGCTTGCCTACCCGAGAAACTCCAGGGGCACCTGGGTGGCTCAGTCGGTTAAGCGTCCGACTTCGGCTCAGGTCATCATCTCACGGTTGGTGGGTTAGAGCCCCACGTCGGGATCTGTGCTGACAGCTAGCTCAGAGCCTGGAGCTCTTGTCCTTGGATTCTGTGTCTCCCTCTCTCTCTGACCCTCCCCTGCTCATGCTGTCTTTANAGTTGCATGCTTGCCTACCCGAGAAACTCCAGGGGCACCTGGGTGGCTCAGTCGGTTAAGCGTCCGACTTCGGCTCAGGTCATCATCTCACGGTTGGTGGGTTAGAGCCCCACGTCGGGATCTGTGCTGACAGCTAGCTCAGAGCCTGGAGCTCTTGTCCTTGGATTCTGTGTCTCCCTCTCTCTCTGACCCTCCCCTGCTCATGCTGTCTTTATCTCTCTCTCAAAAATAAATAAAACATTTAAAAAATAAATAAATACTCTGGAGAAACTCCATGTCATCCTAAAAATACACCATTGTGGCATAGTCATCTGGGTCAGGGAAAACTGTGCTCTCCCTAAGCCATTCCGGGACAGTGTAAAGTTAGATTTCCTAATAAGTCTGGTTTTGCTTAAAAAATCCTGGAGTTAGGGTCTACTTTAAGCACTTGAAAAAGTTATTTATGGAATCCAACACTCTAAGTAAGCCTTATACTAACGTCCAGAAGGAGTCAGCAAGCAGTTATGGTGGGCTGATGTCCTTGTTCTAAAGGGGTGTTGACCAGGAAATGGACAATAGACGGAACTAAAATTGACTAATGAGCCATCCTTCCTATCTATGTTCACCAGAATACCTCTCTCAAAATCAGAACTGTCCACTGAGGAAATGGCATGATAAACTTATCATATGTTTTCTCTCTGAATATCATTCTGGCCATATTAAAAAATATATAAGCAGGTGCCTTGGGAGATGGGCATCAAAATTCCAAGTGAAAGTCCAACATT
>NW_027532405.1:21403-23791 GCF_008692635.1 Crocuta crocuta | reverse complement strand
AACTTTATTTTGATAATTATTTTATAATATATACATATATAAAGTTATCACATTGTAACACCTTAAATTTACACAATGTTTTATTTCAATTACATCTTATAAAGCTGAATTTAAAAAAAAAAGCTTGTGGATGAGTACATGATTATGAAATAAGGTCTTATCATCAGCTGCTTGAGAGATTCTATCACTGACAGAACAGGATCCTCAAGGCCAAATGATCATGATGTGGAAAAGCAGAGCTCATGGAGGCCCAAACCTCATGAGCTGGACGTTAGAGGAAAATTGTGATTATCACAGAACTATAGGATGGAAAATGATAGTGATGGTAAGATAAAGGAAAAAACATTTTAAGGATTTGATGATGTCCAACATGAAATAAATAAGATTGAGCAGCACACAGAGCATGGACATCTATCACTAGTCAAGACTCCCAGGACTAAGGGAAAGTAAGAAGAATTAAAAGAGAGTCTCTGGGAACATCCAATTGACCCTAGATACAGAAAGATAGCACCAGGGGCTACTCAAATCTGTAAATGGTTTTAAGACAAGNGCAGGATAAAAAAGAAATTCTTGGGGCACCTGGGTGGTTCAGTTGGTTAAGTGTCTTACTCTTGGTTTTGGTCATGATTTTCTGGTTTGTGAGTTCAAGCCCCAGGTTGTGAGTTCAAGCCTCTGTTAGCACAGAGCGTTTTTTGGATTCTCTGCCTCCCTCTATCTCTGCTCTTTCCACTCTCTCTGTCTCTCTCTCTCTCCCTCTCTGTCTCTCTTTCTCTTTCTCATCTCAAAAATAAATAAACACAAAAAAGAAAGTTGGTTCTGAAAGAAGAATAGACAAGTGGCATGGTTTAAAGTACACTGGCAAATCCATTCACCAAAAATCTTCCCCCATTCATACTACCGGATCAAAAATTCACCACTAGAGATTTAATGCTTTGGAGCTTAGTTTTCGAAAATTGCCTACTAAAATGCAGGGGTTCAATATTGGGCCTTGAATTCTCATATGATAAGACTTTAGTATATACCATATGGTACATAGAGATCAAGGTGGGCCAATAGGATGGGGCAGTTTTGGAAAGGGAACCTGGTAGATAAGAATATAAAAATATTCAGGAATGAAATTATTCTTCATTTGCATTTTTCTTCTTAACATGTTTCATGCTTTCCTCACTCACACTCATATACCTGTTATTATTATGTTGGTCTACGATAAAATCTGGCATAGAACATTGTTCTCTTACTGAAACATGTGAGCACTTACACACACATGCATATGGGCACACACACTGTATTATTCTTATCTTACTACTTAAGTACACTTAGCTACCCTGCTATGTCCTCTCCCCTTCATCCCCGCTATCCTACCTCTAAAACTGTAACTGTTGTTCAAAACAAAACAAAACCAACCATATCCATTACCTCTCCCCATGCAGACCACCAGTATATTGTTTTTACTTTCTCCTCTTGAAACTTGTTTTAACTCTTAGAATTTGATTCATACAATTCCACACTCAATTCTGGGCTGCTTGTTTCATTGACCACATTCCGTTTCTGTCTATTGTCTCATCTCCTCTGCTACCTAAGAAGCTTCATGGGAAATAGAAGTGGTGCCTAATCTTTCTCTGTTCCTCAGAGTACTGTGATAAAGCTTATTCCTATAACTGAACCCTCAAAATACTGGTCCTTACTTCTCCCCAATCTTTTACCCCATAGATACTCCCCAGTGTAATGTCCTACAAGACCAAATATTTGAGGACCCCAAAGCTCCTCCTTTCATGGCTTAATGAAAACTCGGGTTTAGGTTCCACACAAAGTACCATAAAAAGAAAAAATTCCAATTAATACATATATTTTTTTTTTATATTCCTTAGCATAGATACCTATACCCTAGTGGTTTTGGTGTTTGAATCAGAATGCCTATGTTAGAAGTATGAGTCAACCACTACCCAGCTCTTTGACTTTGGCAAAGTTACTCTTCATCACCAAACTTCACATTTCTTATCTGTAACAAGGGGATAATTGTGAGAATTAAATTAGGTAGCACCTTTCATGTTCCTGAGATTGTACATGCTCAATAACTATAGACATCATTAGCACTGTTGTCAATGTCACAGTTTGTAAAGACATCACTGTCTTTCAGAGCCTACATCAGCATTCCTGACTGGTGCACCCACTCAAGAAGACTTAACTTCTTTGTAAATCCCAATATTTCTTTAAACCATTTTCTCCTCTAAACCATTTTCTCCTCTCTACTGTTGGTCTCCTTCCAGTACACAAATATGTGTCCTTTCTCAAACAGCCTTGGCACAAACAGTATTCTGTGTCCCCTGAGTCACTAACACACACATTTCAAGACACCACTTGTGTGCAAAACAAACACACACACACAGA
>NW_027532405.1:14601-21395 GCF_008692635.1 Crocuta crocuta | reverse complement strand
CCACACGTCTTCTTCAGGGAGAAAAGATCTTGTATTTTACATACTAACTCTATTCGTTTTCTGGGGCTGCCTCAACAAAGTATCATAAACAGGGTTGCCTAAAGCAACAGAAATTTGTTGTCTCGCAGTTCTGCAGTTTAGAAGTCCAAAATCAAGGTGTCTGCAGGACATGCTCCTTTTAAAACCTATAAGGAGAGAATCTTTGCATCTTAGCTTCTGGTGGTTAATCAGCAATCTTTGGCCTTCATGGGTTTGTAGATGTATTCTATAACACCCCAACTTCTCATGGTGTTCTCTTCACATCGTCTTTCTGCATATGTCTGTCTCTGTATCCAAATTTCCCCTTTTTATAAAGACAATAAACATATTGGATTAAAGCCCACCATAATGACCTCATTTTAACTTATGTTTGTAAAGACTCGATCTACAAATAAGGCCGCATTCTGAAGTACTAGGGATTAAAAATTAAACATATCTTTTCGGGAAGACACAACTCAACTTGCATCACCAGTCTTCCATGTAAGAGTTTGCTTGGAAAAATAAAAGAGGTTTCATTACTTTTGTTTCAGAAATTTGTCTCATTTGTCTCTGTTCTATATCTTGACCAATGAGCATTGATGTAGGCACGGTTGTTATCCTTTCCAAAACAAGATAAATCATCTTTTAAAATACATGACAAGGAAGTGTTAACAAACCAGACACATCCAAGAGTTCTTAACTGTGAGGTTACTTTAAGCCTAAACTTTGTTGTTTCTCAATAGGGCTTCCAAAAGGGCAATGTAGCCGCTGTCCAGAAATGGCATCCTTTTCTAAGGAAGGAGAGAAGAGCTTTCNATTTTCAGGGGAGATATTTCTGAATACCTTTTCTCATAACCAATCTGATAACTAATATCTAAAATTTGGCCCTCATGAGAAGGTAGGAGGACCATGAGCAGACAAAAATCTCCACCTTCTATGTTTTGGCTATTGTTGAGAGTGCTGCTATGAACATTAGGGTTCATGTGCCCCTATGCATCAGCACTCCTGTATCCCTTGGGTAAATTCCTAGCAGTGCTATTGCTGCGTCATAGGGGAGTTCTAGTGTTAATTTTTTGAGGAATCTCCACACTGTTTTCCAGAGGGGCTGCACAAGTTTACATTCCCACCAACAGTGTAGGAGACTGCCCATTTCTCCACATCCTCGCCAGCATCTAGAGTTCTCTGATTTGCTCATTTTAGCCACTCTGGCTGGTGTGAGGTGGTATCTTTATGTGGTTCTGATTTGTATTTCCCTGATGAGGAGGGATGCTGAGCATTGTTTCATGTGTCTGTTGGCCATCTGGATGTCCTCTTTGGAGAAGTGTCTATACAATGGAATACTACATGGCAATGAGAAAGAATGAAATCTGACCATGTGTAGCAACTTGGATGGAACTTGAGGGTGTTATGCTGAGCGAAATAAGTCAGGCAGAGAAGGACAGATACCATATGTTTGCACACATAGGAGGATTAGGAGGAACTTATTGGAGGACCGTGGGGGAGAAGAAAGGGGGAAATAGGGGGGAGAGGGAGGGAGGCAGACCATGAGAGACTCTTGAATGCTGAGAACAAACTGAGGACTGATGGGTATGGGGGGAGGGGAATGGGGGTGATGAGCATGGAGGAGGGCACTTGTGGGCATGAGCACTGGATGTTATATGGAAACCAACTTGACAATAAACTATTAAAAAAAATCCACCTTCCATGTACCTATGGAACTCTTATTGTACCCTTCTTAATTAATTTTCTTTATAAGGAGATCATTTTCCAAAGCTCCGTCGTGCTGCATGAAGTCTGAACTAATGACATCTTTAATACCAAATTTTCATTGTTCACAAGCAAGCAACTGATAAGACTCTGACGGGACTGTGGAGACCCAAGGAGAAAATAACCAATGTATTCTACAAGGAGTTATTGTTCAAAAAGTATAAAAGTTCAGTTATGCAAGAATAAGTTCTGGAGATCTGTTGTAAAATATTGTGCTTAAAGTTATTACTGTGTTATTAACTTATATTTTAATTTTTTAAAAAATATTTTATTTATAATCAAGTAAGTATATATACAGTGTAGTCTTGGCTTCAGGAGTAGATTCATCTCTTACATGTGACACCCAGTGCTCATCCTGAAAAGAGCCCTCCTTAATGCCCATTACCCATTTATCCCACCCACCTCCAGCAAACCTCAGTTTGTTCTCTGTATTTAAGATTCTCTTACAGTTTGCCTCCCTCCTTTTAATCTTATTTTTACTTCCCTTCTTCTTTGTTCATCTGGTGAGTTTCTCAAATTCCACATGCGAGTGAAATCATATAATATCTGTCTTTCTCTGACTGACTAATTTCACTTCGCATAATACCCTCCAGTTCTATCCACGTTGTTGCAAATAGCCAGATTTCATTCTTTTTCATCACTGTGTAGTATTCCATTGCATATATACGTATACCACATCTTCTTAATCTATTCATCATGTGATGGACATTTGGGTTCTTTCTTTAATTTGGCTATTGTTGATAGTGCTGTTATAAATATTGGGATGCATGTGCCCCTTTGAATCTGCATTTTTTATTCTTTGGATAAAATCCTGGTGGTAAAATTGCTAGGTCGTAGGGTAGTTTTATTTTTAATTTTTTAAGGAACCTCTATACTTTTTTCCAGAATGGCTGCACCAGTTTGCATTCCTACTAACAAGGCAAAAGTGTTCTCCTTTCTCCACACCTTTGCCAACCTCTATTGTTTCTTGAGATGCTAATTTTAGCCATTCTGACAGGTGTGAAATGGCATTTCATTGTGGTTTTGAAATGTATTTCCCTGATGATGAGTGATTTTGAACATCTTTTCATATGTCTGTTTGCCATTTGGATGTCTTCTTTGGAAAAGTGTCTATTTATGTCTTCTGCGCATTTCTTCAATGGATTATTTGTTTTCTTGGGTGTTACAAATCCTTTATCCAATATGTTATTGCAAATATCTCCCATTCTGTCAGTTGCCTCTTAGTTTTATTGAATGTTGCCTTTGCTGAATGCACTTATTTTTTTTAAGAGTGTTGATACCATGTTATATGTTCTTACAATTAAAAAATGAATGGATTCTATACATGGAGTGTATATAAAGAAGATTATGAAAACTCCGATATTTAAGGCTACACCAGCCACTTGGGTCCACTGCATGAATTTGGAGTTAGTACTGCCCTCCTATTAGCAAGTTAGGAAAACTTGCCTGACACTGGGCTGCCGGGCAAAGTTTTGAACGGAAGGGTATGTCCTGTGTGCTATCAGTGAAGGGTAGCCACAAAATGGAGGCAGTCTGGTCACGTTTTTTCTTAGTATCTGGGCCTGGAAGTGGAGAAAGGCAGCTACAGGAGGGGTGGATGATAGCTATCTTTAACCAGGTGGAGCCTGGTTCCAGAGGGTAGGTCAATATGTGAAGGGATTAAGGACATGGACGCAGCTGATTCCTTCTTTCCAAGAAATCCTACGGGATTTAGTACATAATAAAGCATGTCATAGGATTGATCCCTAAAACTGAAAGTTGCCCATGTTCGCTGATGTTTGAATTCAGTTGTCATCACAAAGAATCAAGGGCCTCTTATTTTTACCTATTTTTTGCTTCCTTTACTCTATTTTTTTCCCTATAAGTAGACCTCATGTCAATTTAGGAGGTAAAGTCTTCTCTGTGTCAGTGAGAAAATGCCAAGTGTATATGTTCTGAGCACACTTGTAAAAATGCCTATTGTAGTACCTACCTGACAGATGAACGGTGGTAAATATGCAGGGTGTTTTGTTTTGCTTCACTGTTTTATTTTCAGTTCTCTACAGTAAGCTACAATTTAGGCACTGCTGTCTTAATATCTCACCTCTTTCAGCTATAGGCCAGCTCTGCTATCTGAAACATAGTTCTTGGGATTAATTAAAACTTTTTTGATGGGGCTTTAGCCCCATTCCTGTAGCTTCATCCTCATTAGCCTCTTGGCTCTTACTCTACTGTATTCACACTCAATTGCCCTTCAGTAAATTCTGGCCTAAGAAAAAACCTTCTATACCTGTATCAATTTCCAAAGTGGCTTCTGATATAAACCTCTGTTCTTAATTATACCTAAATCTGTCTTCTCTTTTGTTCAGAGTGGCCAGTACTCTAGACATCACTTATTCGTTGTACTGAAACCTTTCCTAAATCCTTCCCACTAAATTTTTCCTAAAAAGACTAATAAGCTTTGGTCATCTACCAGAACTAATTGTGTCTTCTGAAAGCATCAGAAGAGGTCACAACTGCCTTTAATCAAGACCCATTGTTAAAACAAACACACCTACCCCATCTCATTTAAGTCAATTTACATGAGAACACATTCTTTACTTTCCTGGAAAGACTGGAATTACATTATTTATAAAATCTCTCTCTCTCTCTCTCTCTCTCTCTCTCTCCCCCACCGTGTGTGTGTGGTGTGTGTGTCTGTGTGTGTGCGCGTGCATGCGCGTGTGTAGAAAGAGAGAAGGACAGAGAGAGAGAGAGAAAGAGAGAGAGAGACTTCAGATCACAAGAATTACAACACTGGATTATTTATTTTTTGGGTCTTAAAATTTGTAAGTTTTTTATGTACTTTGTTTTTTTAATAGTTTATAGTCAAGTTGGTTTCCATATAACACCCAGTGCTCATCACCACAAGTGCCCTCCTCCATGCTGGATAGAGGATTCTTGGCTGCATATTTTTTCAGTTCATCACATTGAAGATCTCCTGCCCTTACTTTCTGGCCTGCCAAGTTTCATTAGATAGGTCTGTGACCACTATGATAGGCTTCCCTTTGTATGTTAGGGCCCTTTTCTCCCTAGCTGCTTTCAAAATTCTCTCCTTGTCCTTATATTTTGCCATTTTCACTATGATATATCATGCAGAAGATCGATTCAAATTACATCTGAGGGGAGTTCTCCTTGCCTCTTGAATTTCTTTTTTTTTTAAATGTTTTTNGTTTGTAGCCATAGTTTCTCTGATGTCCTCCATGCTTTTTTCAAGCCCGGTGATTAATTTTGTGATTATTGTTCTTAATTCTTGTTCAGTTATGTTGCTTATATCTGTTTTGAGCAGTTCTCTAGCTGTCATTTCTTCCTGGAGTTTCATTGGAAGAGAGTTCTTCCGTTTCGTCATTTTGGTTAGGTATCTATCTCTTGTTACTTTTAAAACCTTCTTGTACACTCAGCCCCTGCGAGTTCTGCTGTATTAGAGAGGGCTCTTTTGAATGTTCAGATCCTGTCTGTTCAGGAAGTGTTCTTTGGATGGTGTCTCTTGGTTTCTTTTGTGGAGCGTTTGGTTATTTTGTTTCCCTACTGGTAGTGGTATTTGGGACTCTCCACCGTGTGTAGTTTGGCTTGTTTCTTGAGGCAGCCCTGGAAAAAGAAAACAGACAACCACAGAGGGAACACAGGTATACAAACCCACAGACAAAACCAATAAACACTCAAACCCAGGCTCAAGTAAAAACAGCTACAACAACAACAAAACAGCTATCTGGAAGGGATGGACGTGGTTTGGTGTAGGCTGGTCTTGTCTCCACTGTGTCCTCTGGCCTCCCTGAGGCCCCTCCTTGGTGGTTGTGGGGAGAAGAATGGTGTCGCCCCAGTCCCTTCTAAACCAAGCGTTGCAAATCACTTCTTCAGTCCGATCTCTCTGTGCTGAGGATGTAGCCAAGGTGGGCTGAGTTCTATGCCCCACACCTCACCTGTTTCCAGGTCCCAGTTGGCGGGCTTTGTTATACTGTCCTGAACAATCCTGCAGGTCGTTGCTTCCCTGTTGCCTGGGGATTGAGTGGTGGGTGGGGGAAGTGTTACAGCCTCAGATCCGCCGGAGTCAAGCCAGGATACAACCCAAATGCGTTCAGGGAATGTAGCAACTTCAGGTTCATAGAGTCCGTGTCGCTGTAGCGCTCCGTGGCTGCATCAGCGCGCCGCTGCGGCTTTACCGGGCGCCGGCACAGCTTCTCTGTGTAGCCGCCGCAGCTGCTTCAGCAGGCCACTGTAGGGCACGCTGCTGCTCCTTCACCTGGCGCTGGGACAGCCTCCACAGGCATCTGTCTCTTTCTCTTCCCACACTCCTGTGACTCAGTGTCCTACGACTTCAGGCCTTCTCTGTTTGAGAGATGGGTGCAGGCGAAATTACAGAGCTCCTTACTTCTCCACCATCTTTCCTCCAAACTCCTATTCCAGTTTTTTAATGTACTTTGGATACTAACCTTTTATCTGATAATGTCATTTACAAATATCTTCTATTCCATAGGATACTATTTAGTTTTGTTGACTGTTTTCTTTGATCTGCAGAAGCTTTCTATTTTGATAAATGTCCCAATATTTTTTTTTATTTGTTTTCCTTGCCTCAGGAGACAGAGCTAGAAAGATGCTGCTATGGCTGATGTCAACGAGGTTACTATGTTCTTCTCTAGAATTTTAATGGCTTCCTGTATTACTTTTAGGTCTTTAGTTCATTTTGAATTTATTTTTGTGTATGGTGTAAGAAAGGGGTCCAGTTTCATTCTTTTAGACATTTTTCCAAGGAAGACATTCAGATAGCTAATAGACACATGGAAAGATGTTTCACATCACTTATCATCAGGAATATACAAATTAAAACTATAATGAGATATCATCTCACACCTGTATGGATGGCTAAAATTAACAACAGGTGTTGGCAAGGATGTGGAGAAAAGGGAACACTCTTATAGTGTTAGTGGGAATGCAAACTGGTATAGCCACTCTGGAAAACAGTAGGGAGGCTGCTCAAAAAGTGAAAAATAGAA
>NW_027532405.1:9036-12378 GCF_008692635.1 Crocuta crocuta | reverse complement strand
TCTCTTTTTCTCAGTTTCTTCTTTTTCTATAATAGTGTCTTCTAAATCACTTATTCTCCTTTCTGCCTCTTCAATCCATGCATTGGATGCCTCCAGTTTATTATGTATCTCATTTATCCCATTTTTTAATTCATCATAACCATTTCTCAGTTCCACATTGTTTGTAGCCATAGTTTCTCTGATGTCCTCCATGCTTTTTTCAAGCCCGGTGATTAATTTTGTGATTATTGTTCTTAATTCTTGTTCAGTTATGTTGCTTATATCTGTTTTGAGCAGTTCTCTAGCTGTCATTTCTTCCTGGAGTTTCATTGGAAGAGAGTTCTTCCGTTTCGTCATTTTGGTTAGGTATCTATCTCTTGTTACTTTTAAAACCTTCTTGTACACTCAGCCCCTGCGAGTTCTGCTGTATTAGAGAGGGCTCTTTTGAATGTTCAGATCCTGTCTGTTCAGGAAGTGTTCTTTGGATGGTGTCTCTTGGTTTCTTTTGTGGAGCGTTTGGTTATTTTGTTTCCCTACTGGTAGTGGTATTTGGGACTCTCCACCGTGTGTAGTTTGGCTTGTTTCTTGAGGCAGCCCTGGAAAAAGAAAACAGACAACCACAGAGGGAACACAGGTATACAAACCCACAGACAAAACCAATAAACACTCAAACCCAGGCTCAAGTAAAAACAGCTACAACAACAACAAAACAGCTATCTGGAAGGGATGGACGTGGTTTGGTGTAGGCTGGTCTTGTCTCCACTGTGTCCTCTGGCCTCCCTGAGGCCCCTCCTTGGTGGTTGTGGGGAGAAGAATGGTGTCGCCCCAGTCCCTTCTAAACCAAGCGTTGCAAATCACTTCTTCAGTCCGATCTCTCTGTGCTGAGGATGTAGCCAAGGTGGGCTGAGTTCTATGCCCCACACCTCACCTGTTTCCAGGTCCCAGTTGGCGGGCTTTGTTATACTGTCCTGAACAATCCTGCAGGTCGTTGCTTCCCTGTTGCCTGGGGATTGAGTGGTGGGTGGGGGAAGTGTTACAGCCTCAGATCCGCCGGAGTCAAGCCAGGATACAACCCAAATGCGTTCAGGGAATGTAGCAACTTCAGGTTCATAGAGTCCGTGTCGCTGTAGCGCTCCGTGGCTGCATCAGCGCGCCGCTGCGGCTTTACCGGGCGCCGGCACAGCTTCTCTGTGTAGCCGCCGCAGCTGCTTCAGCAGGCCACTGTAGGGCACGCTGCTGCTCCTTCACCTGGCGCTGGGACAGCCTCCACAGGCATCTGTCTCTTTCTCTTCCCACACTCCTGTGACTCAGTGTCCTACGACTTCAGGCCTTCTCTGTTTGAGAGATGGGTGCAGGCGAAATTACAGAGCTCCTTACTTCTCCACCATCTTTCCTCCAAACTCCTATTCCAGTTTTTTAATGTACTTTGGATACTAACCTTTTATCTGATAATGTCATTTACAAATATCTTCTATTCCATAGGATACTATTTAGTTTTGTTGACTGTTTTCTTTGATCTGCAGAAGCTTTCTATTTTGATAAATGTCCCAATATTTTTTTTTATTTGTTTTCCTTGCCTCAGGAGACAGAGCTAGAAAGATGCTGCTATGGCTGATGTCAACGAGGTTACTATGTTCTTCTCTAGAATTTTAATGGCTTCCTGTATTACTTTTAGGTCTTTAGTTCATTTTGAATTTATTTTTGTGTATGGTGTAAGAAAGGGGTCCAGTTTCATTCTTTTAGACATTTTTCCAAGGAAGACATTCAGATAGCTAATAGACACATGGAAAGATGTTTCACATCACTTATCATCAGGAATATACAAATTAAAACTATAATGAGATATCATCTCACACCTGTATGGATGGCTAAAATTAACAACAGGTGTTGGCAAGGATGTGGAGAAAAGGGAACACTCTTATAGTGTTAGTGGGAATGCAAACTGGTATAGCCACTCTGGAAAACAGTAGGGAGGCTGCTCAAAAAGTGAAAAATAGAACTGCCCTTTGATCCAGAAGTTGTACTGTGAGGTATTCATGCAAAGTATACAAAAATACTAATTTGAAGCAATACATGCATCCTGATGTTTATAAGCCAAACTATGGAAAAACACAAATGGCCATGGACTGATGAATGGATAAAGAAGTGGTATATACATTTGATGTAATATTACTCAACAACAAGAAAAAAAAGAATGAATCTTGTCATTTGCAACAATACGAATGGAGCTAGAGAGTGTTATGCTAAGTGAAATAAGTCAGTCAGAGGAAGACAATTTCCATATTATTTCACTTTATGGAATTTAAGAAACAAAGCAAGTGAGCAAAGGGGGAAAGAGAGAGTGAGAGAGAGAGAGAATCAATCCAAGAAACAATCATTTTTTTTTTATTTTAAGAACAAAAAGGCTTTCTTTATTGCCTGCGACTTAAAACTGGCTTGCAGAAAAGATTAAATAAACATAGGAATACCAAATGACATTTTCAATCCTTAAATTTCCATCCTGACAAATCTCTTGTCATCATGAGAGATTTCTTTAATTGATTAAGTCATACTTCTTCAAAAAACTAGTTAAACTTGCAAATGGAATTTTGCCCTAGTTACTAAAACTTCTACCATTACCTTAGTAACCTAATATATAGCTATAAGATGTCCTCTGTGTATATGCTTCAGAATTGGAAGCACAAAGTGTGGGCATGAAATGTTATAAAATCAAGAAAAATTGCTACCTCTTGAAACGTTTTAGATGCCATAATGATTATCACTTAATGATCATATTCTACGAGTCAGCTATCATAATTGATGCATTAGGCATTTAATGCTTCCATCAACTTTGTGAGGTAGGAAATATTCACATTTAACACATAATAAAACAAATTCAATAGTGCCTTTTGCTCAAGTCCCACAATAGTATATGCTGCTTTATGTCACTGTCACTCCACTTTATTAAAGAGGTAGGATTAATAATCAAAATATAACCATTGTCAGATCATATAAAGAAAACTATATGCAAAGTGCTGACAAATGGTTCATGTAAGAGTCATCATCCCAATAGAAGAGAATATTTATTTGGATCTCAAAGAAAATGATGGGCAAGAATTGGGAGTGAAAATGATATTCAGATCACAGAAAGGTGTTAGCAAAGCTGTTGGGACATGTATAAGAAAGATACACATTTTATCTGAAGAACCCTGACAGGAAATGTCAAGAGATGAGGCTAAACTGGTAGGGTGTAATCGTGGGCTGGAAGGCAGTACATGTTGGGCTACACAGTTAGATTTGATTGCAGCTAAGAGAGAGTTTTTAAAGCAGGGGAAAGATTTGTTAAAAAATTAAGTTTGAGAAATGTTTATAATAATATGCAGG
>NW_027532405.1:7918-8549 GCF_008692635.1 Crocuta crocuta | reverse complement strand
TGGAATTGAGAGGAAAATAACTGGAGTTACAAGGTGTATATGGACGCGGTTTTTAAATTTTTAATTTATTTTTGAGATACAGACAGGGAGAGGGGAAGAGAGAGAGGGAAAGAGAGAGAATCCCAAGCAGGCTCTACTCCGTCAGCACAGAGCCCAGTGTGGGGCTTGAACTCACAAACTGTGAGATCATGACCTGACCCGAAACCAGAGTCAGAGCTGAACTGACTGAGTCACCCCAGGTGCCCCTATGGAAGGTTTTATTAGATATTGGAACTTAGAATTCTGAGTCTAAGAGCAAAGAGAACCAAATTTGAAAATTTGTATTGTAACAGCAGCATATATTATGTATAGTAGAAATATACTTCGATGAATTAACAAATTAAAAAATACTATAGAATTAGATACTTTATTTTACATAAAGAGTAAGGGAAGAATCAATGACAATCCCAAGCTTTTAAACATTGTAGTATAAGAAAAATAGATGCCCCACTGCTATTATTACATAACTGACAAAGGGTGCCATTTTGGTCTCTTTTTTAAATTTAAATTTTCAATTTAATTTAATTCATTATTTTATTTATTTATTTGTTTGTTTGTTTATAATTTACATAGAGAACAAACATGATTATCG
>NW_027532405.1:3733-7771 GCF_008692635.1 Crocuta crocuta | reverse complement strand
ATGATTATCGGAGGGGAATTTGGATAGGGCAGTGGGTTAAATACATGATGGAGATTAAAAAATGCACGTGTTATGATGAACACCCGTGTTGTACGTAGTTATTGAATCAGTAAGTACACCTGAAACTAGTATTACAATATATGTTAAATAAGTGGAATTTAAATAAAAACTTAAATAAAAAGGATCACAGCACTGTACTTGTTTAATACTTTGAGGTCCATAGAGTCTGTTTTGCAAGTATTCAACTCTACCACGGTAGCACAAAATCAACCATAGACAATATGTAAATAAACGGGTGTGATTATGTACCAAAAAAACTTTACTTCCGAAACCAAGCTCTGGGCCAGATTTGGCCTACAGGCCAGAGGTTGCTGACCTCTGCATCTAACTCACCAAAACAGCAAAATATTTTTTTTAGTTTGATGTAATAATCATCATCATAATAGTGATGATGATGATGATGATATGATGATACATAACTTTTATTGAGTACTTAATCAGCAATGGGCCCTGTACTAAGCTCTTAACATGTATTACTACATGTAATACTCTGAAAAACTCTTTTTTTTTTAATAGTTTATTGTCAAATTAGTTTCCACATAACACTCACTGCTCATCCCCACAAGTGTCCTCCTCCATGCCCATCCCCCCCTCCCCCNAGCCCAGCTATTAATTTTACCATTATTATTCTAAAATCTTGTTCACTTATGCTGCTGATATCTGTTTTGAGCAGTTCATTAGCTGTTATTTCTTCTTGGAGTTTCTTTGGAGGAGAGCTCTTTTGTTTCATCATTTTAGTTAGCTCACCCGGTCTTGTTAGTTTTTGTGACCTTTTATGCTCTCTANGGATGAGTCAAAATTGAAAATAGAATGAACAGGCAGAAGGGATAAGAAGCTTTTTTCAAAGAGCTAAAGGTTACAATATGGTTGGATAGGTGAGAGAAGAATGCTGGTATTATCCAGACAGACTATATAGTGTAATAACTCCGGAGAGAAATTGATGAAATGTCGGTAGGTGTAGAATTTACATCTACAGAATGGACTATTTGTGATTGTTTAAGCATGTTGGTGACCGGAGTTAATCTGGTCAGTGTTCTGGGGAAAAAAGAGAGAAAAGAGAAAGAAGAAGAAAAAAAGAAAAAAAATGGGAGGAGGGCAGCTCTCAAGCAGGGATGGGCGTGGCGTGATCCAATGCCTCAGGCAGGAGTTCTGCCTTGGGGGTTGTGGGGAGGAGAGTGAAGGTGCTCCAATCCCTTCTTGAACGAAGCGCTGCAACTCGATATTTTGGGTGTGTAAACTCCCCGTACCAGGGGCGCAGCCAACGTTGGTTGCAGTCTTCAACTCAGGCCAGTCCCAATCTCCAAATCCCAGTCTGCGCGCCCCGCTGAAATTGCCTTAGACACAGCGTCCCAGGCAACCCCCTCAGGGCAATTCCAGGCCCCCTGCCGCGCTATGGGGGTGGAGTCAGAATCGCTGCTTCCTTCTCTGGGTCAGGCTGGCGAGCATGGGCGGGAGCTTGTCTGCTGGGTGCACTGAGCCCGCTGGAGTGAGGAAAACCAGGTCCCTCTATGCTCTTCACTGGAAACACCAACTCACAGGCAAATCTCCCAGTTTTTAGCTTTCTGCCTTCCCTCTAGAGTTCAAGCCCGCCAAGAGCTCATACGCCCGGAGTCCGCGCGCGGCTCTTGCAGGGGCCCAAGCCGCCAGGAGGACAATGGTGGCAGGCGTGCCGCTACTCTAGAAGTCCAGCTGCCAGGAGCCAGCACAAAGAAGCAGTCTGTGTGCTCAGCCCCCCTGGGACCAGTTGGCGCGAAGGGACCGGGCGTGCAGGTATTTGGCGCGCAGGGTGTTTCTATGACCCAAGGGGAGGTTTTTCCTCCGAGCGGAGATTTTTCTGTTTCGGACTCTCTCTTTTTCCCCTCACTCCCAGCAGAGGGGGATCGCCTCCCTGGAGTCTCCAATCCCGGCCCGATTATCTTCCCCAGTTCGCACTCACGTTAGAAGGCTTTCTCAGTGGATTCTGCGTCTTTTTCTCCCAATCTCTCAGGTTTTGTAAGATTTCCAATGGCTTCAGATCTTTTCCGTGTGAGGTATGGGCGTGAGTGCAAGTAAGGAGCTCCTTACTTCTCCGCCATCTTGCCCCTCCCCCTACTCCCAAACCACAGATAACTTTAAATCATATTATATTTCTTTCAGATATCTTGAAATCTGAAATGCTCATCTGTATTTCATATTATACTAGTTGCTGGACCCTATAGCAGACCTCATGTTCTATTTTGTTAATTAAAAAAACTCATATTACTATATCACATTATTTTCCTATTTCAATAAAATTGATTCCCTTTATAATCCTATGTGCTTTATTTTATACATTTTAAAATACTATTCTGAAAAAGGGCCAGAGAGGTCTGAAGCAGAAAACATGTTAGGATTCCTAAGATTAGAGGGTTGGCTTAAATGACTTCTAAGTTCCCTCCAACGCTGAGTTTCTAGGATTCTAGGAAGCTAGAATAGATGGTAAGGAGGCATTAGTTTGAGAAGTAGGAAGTCTTATTGATGGAATTGTGAATTGCTGCTATGTAAAGGCAAAAGACTGAAGGAAGGCTTTGAGAAAACATAACCATTTAATGGAATTTGAAGATAGGGCAAATGAAGTCTACAGTCCTTCCTGTTGTGAAGAAAGCAGAAAAGACTTCAAACTTAAAGGGTTTCCATTCAAATGGCAGCTCCTTCTAAATTAACATTTTACGAGAGTTAAACATTTGGAAAAAGCTCATGACTGGAAAATAAAAGAAGGTATTTGAATCATGGAGGGAGGAAAACTCTATAAAACAAAGATATCACAGCCAAATATGCCTAGGTAGACTTTAGAATGGAGCTAGGATGATTCTTAGCTGAAGGATTGTCCAGGTGGACAGTGGGCACCGTAACACTAAGAGCTACAGTACTTCATGTTAGCTCATTTTTCATTCACAGCAAGCCTGAAAGAGGGAGGAAAGTTGTTTTTAATTTTATGTCATTTTGTAGTTTTAGGAAACTGATGTTTTGATGTTTAAGTTCAATAATTTGTCCAAGGTCAAACAAGTGGTAAGTAATTAAACTAACATTTAAACCCAGGTCTGGTTAATTGTATAACCAATGCTATTGAACCATAAGAATACGGTTAAACCTTCTAACGTTTAAGATTCAAATGCAAGCTCTTTTTACTACCTGTGTATCTTTTGTCAAGTCAGAACCTCATCTTTAAAATGGAATCAATGATACTAACTTTGAAAAGCTGCTCTGAGGAATTGAGGGGGTAAACGTAAAGTGTTGAACATTAAAAGCCCCAAGTAACTGTTAGCTTTTCCTAAAGCGTGTGCATAGGGGGTGGGTGTTGGTAATGATTAAACAACATGATGTGTGGGGCGTCTGGGTGGCTCATTCAGTTAAGCGTCTGACTTCAGCTTAGGTCATGATCTCATGGTCTGTGGGTTGGAGCCCTGCATCGGGCTCTGTGCTGATGGCTTATAGCCTAGAGCCTGATTCAGATTCTGTGTCTCCCTCCTTCTCTGCACCTCCCTAACTCGCATTTTGTCTCTCTCTCACACACACAAATAATAAACATAAAAAAAAAAACATGATGTGTAAAGTGCTTAACCCTGAGCCTGACCAAGTAGTGAGCTACATGAGGTCAGAAACCATGGGTGTTTTCTTCACTGAATTCTAAACACCTAAGCACCTTAGAACTAGAACTAATGCATAATATCCTCGCCAGCATNCAAGGGGGAGAAGAAGGGCGGAAATGGTGGGGGAAAGGGAGAGAAGCAAACCATGAGAGACTTTTGAATGCTGACAAAAACTGAGGACTGATGGATGTGGGGGGAGGGGGGGATGGGCATGGAGGAGGACACTTTGGGGATGAGCACTGAGTGTTATGTGGAAACTAATTTGACAATAAACTATTAAAAAAAAAGAACTAATGCATAATATGAATGAATTGAAGAATGCATAGATTATTCTATTTAATAATAATTTTTAAATAACATTATATGATGG
>NW_027532405.1:908-3685 GCF_008692635.1 Crocuta crocuta | reverse complement strand
ATGCAAGGTAACCAACTAATCCCTCCCTCTCTACATCCAGTCTATCAAGCAAGACCTGTCAACTTTACCCTTAAAAATATATCCTTAAGAGTGCCTGGATGGCTCTGTCAGTTCAGCTCTGACTCTTGATTTTGGCTCAGGTCATGATCCCACTATTAGTGGAATGGAGCCATGTAGAGCTCCACACTGTCCTGTCAACACAGAGCTTGGGATTCTCTTTTTCCATGTCTCTCTCTGCCTGTTCCCCACTCATGTGCTCGCACTCTCTCTCTCTCTCTCGCTCTCTCTCTCTCTCTCAAAATAAATTTTAAAAAAGCAAACATATCCAGAATTTGACCACTTCTCACTGCCTCCATTATAATAGGCCAAACTGTCATCTCTTGTCTGGACAACTGCTTTAGTAGTCTTCTTCCTGGTCTCTCTACTCTCATTCACCCTCCTACAGTCTGTTCTCCTCACAGAAGCTAGAGTGATCTTTTATACAACACAAACTGGATCATATATTTCATCCACTTAAAAGCAGCAATGTAAGTACACTTAGAATAAAAGTTCAACTATTTACCATAGTTGACAAGGCCTCTCATAATGTGGTCAGTGCTTACCCCTTGGGTACTGTCTCCTTATGATCCACTTCCTGTTTATCACATCCCACTCACTCAGGCCTTCCTAAAAGTCCCAGAATCCTCTCTGCTCATTTGTATTTTAGGACCTTTGTCCATTCTGTTCACTCTACCTAAAATACATAACAAGCTCCCTCACCTCATTCAGGTTTCTGCTGAAATATCATTATTCAGAAAAGCCTTTCCCTAGCATCCCTTAGAAATAAAACACACCTCTGCCACTCTTTTCCACCTTATCCTACTTTATTTTGTACACACTTAAACACTACCACAAAAGTTATATTGATTTATTTATGTCTTTACTATGTTTCTACAAATAAGGAATAAGCTCCACGAGAAAAGGATATAACAGTTAAGAGTGCATATTCTGATACTGTGTGTTTTGGATTTGAATCCTGACTGACTTCTTAGATTCATTGCCTATAGGTGTATGACCTTAAAAAAAGTTACTTAACCTTTCTGGTTTTTAGTTTCCTCATCTGTAAAATGGATGAGAATGACAACTGTCTCACAATGGTTTAAAAATAAAAAGAAGTGAGATAACACCATACAGCCGAAAATAATGTCTGGCACAAAATAAATGATATATGTTAGTTATTGTTATTATTATTTTCTCCATCATAGCACTTGGATGATCTCTTGGTACATAACAGATATTTAATAAAAATTTGTAGAATGATGATACATGCGCATTGTAACTCTTATTTTCAGAATTTCATGATTCTGTTAAGTGTTTGAAGAGCATAGAAAAGTCGGTGTTACTGACTGTTATCTCCAGACATGTCAGAGTATTGGAAACTGACAGGGTGGATGAGAAAGTCACTCAGAGGGGGACAAGAAAGATATAGAGATAAAGACAAAAATAAAGGAAGAAAGGAAGAGAAAGATTTTATTAGGAAGGGGTGATATATACACACAGTGGTAAAATATTTTTCAGTTAAACCTACTCATCCCCTCAATATGAAGCCCTCCCCTATTCTCAGTAAACAGAATATCAAGTAAAACAAAGTGCTGCCCAGTTGGGAAATGCAGTTAAAAGAATCCTAATCCTTTTCTATCTCCAAGATTCTGAGATTCAGTAAAGGCACACCAGTTTTCCCAGTGAAAGCTAAGACACATGCCTAAATACCTGGGCAATCACAATTGTGTATACAAAGATTTTAAATAAGAAATAGGTTGGGTGGGATGAAGAACTTCTGAATTATGAATGGGTAAAAGCCTAAATTCTCTCCTTTTTAAGAAGAAGACAGCCTCCATCTTTCCCCTCTTCTCTAAAATCTCCAGTCACAGGCTGGCTAGTGGCAATGGTGGTAGGAGGGTGCTTTTACCATTTGGTAAAAAAAAGTGAAGAAAATTATAGGACATGACCTAACTATATGTCCCTTGCTTTTGTTCCCAGAAAAGTGAAGCAAATGAGAATCTGAGCCATCCAGAGACTGTATTATTTATTGTTTTGTCACACTACCTTTTTGCCACAATCTGGGGCAATAAGAAGCAAACTGGCCATTTAAGTGTGGGTTTCCTTATTGGCTCTCTATTCCGCTCCATTAATCTATGTGGTTATTTTTGTGCCAGCAACATACTGTTTTGATTATTATAGATTGGTGGTGTATCTCAAAATCTGGGATTGTAATACATTGAGCTTTGTTCTTTATGAAAGTTGCTCTGGCTATTCAATTCCTGTGTTGTTCCATAAAATTTTTTGAATTATTTGTTCTAGTTCTGTAAAAGGTACTAGTGATATTTGCATAAGGATTGCATTGAACCTTTAGATTGCTTTGAAGAATATGGGTATTTTAACAATATTTGTACTTTCAATCCATGAGTATGAAATAACTTTCCAATGTTTGTGTCATCTTCATTTGATTTCACCAATATTTTACAATTTTTGCAGTACAGGTGTTCACTACTTTCGTCAAGCTTATTACAAGGTATTTTATTATTTTTGGTACAATATTAAATGAGATAATTTCCTTAATTTTTGATAATTATTAGTGTGTAGAAAAACGACAGATTTCTATATATATTGATTTTCTATCCTGGGGCATCTGGGTAGCTCATTCGGTTAAATGTCCAACTTTATCTCAGGTCATGATCTCATGGTTCATGAGTTCGATCCACATGTCAGGCTCTGTGCTGACAGCTCAGAGCCGGGAG
>NW_027532405.1:0-890 GCF_008692635.1 Crocuta crocuta | reverse complement strand
CCTGCTTGGGATTCTCTCTCTCCCTCTGTCTCTCTGCCCCTCCCCAGCTCATGTTCTCTCTCTCTCTCTTCCTCCCTCCCTCTCTCTCTCAAAAATAAATAAACATTAAAACTTTTCTATCCTGTGATTTTTTTCTGAATTAATTTATCAGTTCTAGTAGATTATGGTGATGTCCTTAGAATTTTCTAAGTATAGTATCATATCATCTGGAAATAATGAAAGTGTTATTCTCCCTTAACAACATGAATGACTTTTTTCGTCAGATTTCTGAAGCTAGGACTTCCAGTACTATGTTGAATAAAAGTGGTAAGACTGGACATCCTTGATCCTGATCTTAGAGGAGTACGATGTAACCTGTGGGTATTTTATATACGGCCTTAGTTATGTTGAGGTTTGTTTCTTCTAAACCTATTTTTTTTTTCTTTACAAATGGTTTATTGTCAAGTTGGTTTCCAAATAACACCCAGTGCTCATCCCAAGTGCCCCTCTCCGTGACCATTCCCTTTCCCCCCACCACATCCATCAGTCCTCAGTTTTTTTCAGCATTCAGGAGTCTCTCATGGTTTGCCTCTCCCCCTTTCCCCCACAGTTTCCCCCCTTCTTCTCCCCTAAGGTCCTCCATTAAGTTCCTCCTAATCCTCCTATACGTGCAAACATATGATATTTGTCCTTCTCTGCCTGACTTATTTCGCACAGCATAACACCCTCAAGGTCCATCCCTGTCGCTACACAAGGCCAGATTTCATAGTTTCTCATTGCCATGTAGTATTCCATTGTATAAATAAACCGCATCTTCTTGATCCATTCGTCAGTTGATGGACACTCAGGCTCCCTCTTGTTTTGGTTATTGTGGAGAGTGCTGCTATGAACACTGGGGTCCATGTGCTCCT
>NW_027532404.1:6492-8272 GCF_008692635.1 Crocuta crocuta | reverse complement strand
GGTTTCATTCTTTTGAAATATATTTAGACTTGCTTTATGGCCAAATGGGAAAGGGGAAAGAGGGAAACAAACCACAAGAGACTCTTAACAATGGAGAAAAAACCAAGGGTTGATGGGGGGAGGTGGGTGAGAGATGGGCTGGATGGGTGATGGGTACTAGGGAGGACACTTGTGATGAAGATTGGGTGTTGCCTGTAAGTGGTGAGTCACTGAATTCTACTCCTGAAACAATATTGCACCCTTATGTTAACTAAAATTTAAATTAAAAAACTATTAACTTTTGGGGCGCCTGGGTGGCTCAGTCAGTTGGGCATCCGACTTCGGCTCGGGTCATGATCTCACAGTTCGTGGGTTCGGGCCTTGCGTCGGGCTCTGTGTTGACAGCTAGCTCAGAGCCTGGAGCCTGCTTCAGATTCTGTGTCTCCCTCTCTCTCTGACCCTCCCCTACTCATGCTGTCTCTCTCTCAGAAATAAAAAACATTAAAAAAATAAAAAAAACTATTAACTTTTTAAAACATATCATGTATTCTTAAAAAGAACGTATCCCCAGGCACCTGAGCCCTACATAGGGCTCTGTGCTGGCAGCTCAGAGCCTGAAGCCTGTTTTGGATTCTGTGTCTCCCTCACTGTCTGTCCCTCCCCCCACTCAGTCTGTCTGTCTCTCTCTACCTCTCAAAAATAAATAAACATTAAAAATTTTTAAATAAAAATTTAAAAAAGTGTAGAGACAGTTTATAGTTAGTATCTCACTTTGTTCTTTCTCATTTCTTTTTTTTTAAATATTTTATTTTATTTGTGTGAGAGAGACAATGTGAGCAGGGGAGGGTCAGAGAGAGGGAGACAGAATCTGAAGCAGACTCCAGTCTGTGAGCTAGCTGTCACACAGAGTCCCACATGGGGCTCGAACCCACAAACTGTGAGATCATGACCTGAGCCGAAGTCAGATGCTCAACCAACTGAGCCACCCAGGCACCCCATGTTCTTTCTCATTTCTGAATAGCCTTCCTCCACATTTACTTCTATAACCCCTTCCCTTCCCTCGCCAGGCTTTTGACCTCTTGGGCTTCCTTTATTTCCTCAGGCATGAAGTAGTTTCCTGCCCCAGGGACTTGTTTTTTCTGCCAAGAATACCACTTTCCCCCCACTCTTCGTTTGGATGACTCCTCATTCATCCTTAGGCCTCACTTGCACTCTCACGTCCTCAGTGATGCTAGCTTTGTTATTCCTTATCCCATTACTGCCCTTATTCCATCCTATACGTATCACAAACAACTTTTGTCTACTGAATATAAGAACAGTTTTCCATCACTCACTTGTAGATTCCAGAGGTCAGAGATGTGGCTTGTTTTTTGCTCCATTAGCACAGTGTATAAACAAGATAACCAAGACAAAGGTCTGTTGAATGAATGTCTAATACAGAAGTCAGTCTCTGTATAAAGCATTGAACTATAGAACAGGCCCCATTTTCAAAAACATTTATAAGAATGCCTATGCATCCTTCATGTTGCCCTTTGTTACATCAACCATGATTTCAAAAACAAAAACAAACACAAGGGTGTACTATGAATACAGTCCTGGATTGGCAGGCCTATAGGAAACTAAAAATAATGCAGTTGTGATACGTAGTTTTATGGTGTTGTGACTTGATACATGTAGATAGCTTGAGAAGCTTAGAGAACAGAAAGTTACCAAATGCCTCAAACTATCCATTCATGTATTAATTCATGTATTCATTCATTCAACAAAGATATGCTTAATCAGCTGCTATACTTTCAAATGC
>NW_027532404.1:0-5721 GCF_008692635.1 Crocuta crocuta | reverse complement strand
GTGGGTTCAAGCCCCGGCGTCAGGCTCTGTGGAGCCTGATTCAGATTCTGTGTGTCCCTCTCTCTCTGCCCCTCCCCTCGCTCACTCTCTGTCTCTGTCTCTCAAAATAAAATAAAGACACAAAAAGACTGCTAGGAATTTTTTTCAAATAAAAGTCTACTATTCAATTTCCAAACATATCGGGAAATCCTAGCTATCACTTCTTCACTGATCTAGGACATTTACAATTATGATCAAATAACATCCTCTGTTGGTTTCATTCTTTTGAAATATATTTAGACTTGCTTTATGGCCAAATGGGAAAGGGGAAAGAGGGAAACAAACCACAAGAGACTCTTAACAATGGAGAAAAAACCAAGGGTTGATGGGGGGAGGTGGGTGAGAGATGGGCTGGATGGGTGATGGGTACTAGGGAGGACACTTGTGATGAAGATTGGGTGTTGCCTGTAAGTGGTGAGTCACTGAATTCTACTCCTGAAACAATATTGCACCCTTATGTTAACTAAAATTTAAATTAAAAAACTATTAACTTTTGGGGCGCCTGGGTGGCTCAGTCAGTTGGGCATCCGACTTCGGCTCGGGTCATGATCTCACAGTTCGTGGGTTCGGGCCTTGCGTCGGGCTCTGTGTTGACAGCTAGCTCAGAGCCTGGAGCCTGCTTCAGATTCTGTGTCTCCCTCTCTCTCTGACCCTCCCCTACTCATGCTGTCTCTCTCTCAGAAATAAAAAACATTAAAAAAATAAAAAAAACTATTAACTTTTTAAAACATATCATGTATTCTTAAAAAGAACGTATCCCCAGGCACCTGAGCCCTACATAGGGCTCTGTGCTGGCAGCTCAGAGCCTGAAGCCTGTTTTGGATTCTGTGTCTCCCTCACTGTCTGTCCCTCCCCCCACTCAGTCTGTCTGTCTCTCTCTACCTCTCAAAAATAAATAAACATTAAAAATTTTTAAATAAAAATTTAAAAAAGTGTAGAGACAGTTTATAGTTAGTATCTCACTTTGTTCTTTCTCATTTCTTTTTTTTTAAATATTTTATTTTATTTGTGTGAGAGAGACAATGTGAGCAGGGGAGGGTCAGAGAGAGGGAGACAGAATCTGAAGCAGACTCCAGTCTGTGAGCTAGCTGTCACACAGAGTCCCACATGGGGCTCGAACCCACAAACTGTGAGATCATGACCTGAGCCGAAGTCAGATGCTCAACCAACTGAGCCACCCAGGCACCCCATGTTCTTTCTCATTTCTGAATAGCCTTCCTCCACATTTACTTCTATAACCCCTTCCCTTCCCTCACCAGGCTTTTGACCTCTTGGGCTTCCTTTATTTCCTCAGGCATGAAGTAGTTTCCTGCCCCAGGGACTTGTTTTTTCTGCCAAGAATACCACTTTCCCCCCACTCTTCGTTTGGATGACTCCTCATTCATCCTTAGGCCTCACTTGCACTCTCACGTCCTCAGTGATGCTAGCTTTGTTATTCCTTATCCCATTACTGCCCTTATTCCATCCTATACGTATCACAAACAACTTTTGTCTACTGAATATAAGAACAGTTTTCCATCACTCACTTGTAGATTCCAGAGGTCAGAGATGTGGCTTGTTTTTTGCTCCATTAGCACAGTGTATAAACAAGATAACCAAGACAAAGGTCTGTTGAATGAATGTCTAATACAGAAGTCAGTCTCTGTATAAAGCATTGAACTATAGAACAGGCCCCATTTTCAAAAACATTTATAAGAATGCCTATGCATCCTTCATGTTGCCCTTTGTTACATCAACCATGATTTCAAAAACAAAAACAAACACAAGGGTGTACTATGAATACAGTCCTGGATTGGCAGGCCTATAGGAAACTAAAAATAATGCAGTTGTGATACGTAGTTTTATGGTGTTGTGACTTGATACATGTAGATAGCTTGAGAAGCTTAGAGAACAGAAAGTTACCAAATGCCTCAAACTATCCATTCATGTATTAATTCATGTATTCATTCATTCAACAAAGATATGCTTAATCAGCTGCTATACTTTCAAATGCTACGTGTCAGCCAATACACACTTGAGGCCTTTCCAATCCATCAATTTGGTTTATATTCCTTCATTTTATATGACATTTATCTTCCCTCATTTACAAAACCATAAGTCTTTGTAGGGGCTTTTATCATGTGTTGTAGAAATAGGGGTACACATAAATAGCACACAAACAGCAGACCTGGCTACTCAGTCTTAACCACTCACACCCGCCAAGCTTGAATAGCCTCAAAGACCCTTGCAACACTCCTCTTCAGGCAGACACTAGTGGTCATGAGGGATAGCACCCAAAAGGAACCCTAGGGGTGCCTATTCTGGGTGGAAGAAAGAGCCACAGCTTTGTAGTCAGACCATACTGTATTTGACTCCATGTAGCAGAAGAATAATCTGTGCCTGGTTACTCTGTCAGATATAAATAATCCTACCCACTTTCTCTTTGGTAAGAGAATTAAGTGAGATAATATATTTGAAACATCTGGCACACACAGGGTATCCAATATATGCTTTTGATGCTATTAATTTCCCCCCAAGTAAGCCTCATAGGGTGTTTCACATACAGTGATGGCTTAATAAGATGGGCTGGCATGAACGGAAACCTTTCTGAAGCAAGCACAATGGGTCACAAAGACTGAAAAACAAGACAAGGGAACAACAACAACAACAACAACAACAACCCAACTTCCTCCCTGCATCCCCTATATCCACATAACACATTCTATCTCATATTCTTTCCATACACTTAATAAAAAGTATGGGCAGCAGGAGATGCTCAGAGAGTTCTTGATTGAAAATCCTAAGACTGCATCTTTTGTTTAAGGGCTTTTCTTAGCTTGACCTGATTTTGCTCCAGAGGTGAGGAATGTAAGATCTGGTGGCATATTTGGGGCATTTGGGGAGTCAGAATCAAAGGGTGGGTAAATACCTGGTGGGGGTTGGGGGAAGAAGGGGGGAGAAGGGGTGAGCAGCGGGGAAGCTTAAGCCTTTGGAGTCAGCGCCAACCCCTGCAATGGGCATATGGTTCCGGAGGAGACCCTGGCCACTAGCAGGGAGAGGTGGCCACAGTGTAAAGGGGCAAAGGGTCCGGGTGGGAGGGAGGCAACCGAGATCCCAATTCCAGGGACTTGACAGCTCAGGGAGAGAGAGAGGCGGCTGCTCGAGGCAAGGCTTTTGTTCTTGCCCCCCACTCTCTGTCTCCACCTCACTCCGCTCACGCACTCCTTACCTCCCTCACACACGGCGGACTCACACATGTCCCCCACCCCTTTCGGCAGCCTGCCTTGTTAACCTAGAAACTAGGATCCGGAATCCTCCAAACCCAAGACTCGGGGGCCAGGGCTCCCGGGCCTTATTGTGTCTCAGATCCGCTTCAATCCTAGGCGGGAGGGGACGGCGAGAGGGTGAAGGCGGCAGAGACCACCCCTCACATACATACACGCGCTCAAATCCACCCCTGTACGGAGCCCAGCGCCCCCTCTCTGCCGAAGTTGGCTTCCTGGGCGACCTCCCCCAGCGGAGACGCAGGGATGGGGATGGGGAGCGCCATTGCCAGGGGAAAGGTGGAGAGGGAAGAGGAGGGAGAGCGGCGCCTGGAGGGGAGGCGACGGGGCGGGGGAGGCAGCCCACCTGGACATGTGCTCCCTTTGCTGCCGGTGAGCTTTCTCCAGCCCCAGCTTGGTGAAGATGCCTACAAGCACCATGACAGCCACCGCTCCACAGATGGTGTAAACGATCAGGTTGAGCTTGTCCTTCGTGAGGTCGTGCAAGGGGTCGTCCTTGAGCTCGGGTGGGCTTGCCAGTGTTGAGCCACAGAGTAGTGTCTTAGTTGGTGCAGGTGTTCTGGTTCAGTTGTCGCTTCTCAACTGTGCAGCAGAACTGGAAGCCACAAGTCCCGCAGCAGAAGATGAAGTCGCCCGAGCTGCGACAAAACCCAGTGGCCCATGACATGGAAGTAGCCCCGGCAGAAGTCCCGGGTGGGCGCCCGGGTTGGGGGTGCGTCGGAGACCCTCTGTGCCGTCGCCGGCCTCTCCGGAGGCAAACCCGGAGCGGTAGCCCAGCGCCGGCACTACCATGCTGCCCAGCTGCTCCGGCTGCCAAGGTCCAGCTGGTTCCTGCTCCCGGCACAGGCGTGCGAACACCTCCGTGAGCAAGCAGCGGAGGAACACCTGGAGGCCTCAGCGCATCATGTCTCCCAGTCCCGGCTCGGCCGCCCGGCCGCCACTGGAGCTGCTGCAGCCGCCTGTTGAGGTGCAGTCAAAGTTACTGAGGCTGCTGCCGGGGGCTGCGAGCCGCCGCGTGCCTCAAATGTGGAGAGCGGCACAGGGCGGTCGTGGTCAGCTGCCACTGCTCTCTGCTCAGCCCGCTTTCGCCTCCAGCGCACCGCGCTCTCCGGCCGGCCAGGAAGAAGCGCGTCTGGCCGGGCGTGGGGAGGATGAGCAGGGGCAAGTGCCTGGGTGCAGGACCGGAGGGGTAAGGGGGTAGGCGGGGGCCGGGGAGCAGGGGAGAGTCGGTCTGTCCGCGCCTGACCCTCGGCTGGCGGCTCCGGACTCGTCGCCCTGCGCTCGCTCGCAGGATCCTTCTCACTTGTTCAGCTCGCCAGGTGCGCTGGAGAGAGCGAAGCAACACTTGTGGAATGAAGGGAGGGCAAGAGGAAAGGGGGAGGAGGTGGAGGGCGGGCAGAGGAGGGAAGGGCGGGAGATCAAGAGGGGCAGAGGCGCGGAAGAGGCGACTCTGATGAAGACAAGTTGGGGGGCTTGGGGCGCTGAGTAGGCTGGCGAGAGGAGGGAGCTTTGGCAGCCGCCTAGGCTGAAGGCATCCCTCGGGTTTCCCAGCACCTGGAGAACAGCTGCAGGAATCCCAGCTCCCTCTTCTGGCGGGAGGCGTGGCTCAGACATGTTACCCGCGCAGAAGTGGCTTTGCGCCTGGCTTTTTCAGGCGTGTGTGCCCAGGAGATGCTGTTCGAATCTGCCCTCCGGGGAAGGGGGGGCTCGGAGGGGCTAGGGGCAGACTCAGTGGCTTCCACTCCATGTCAGACTAGGGCACAGTGTCATCAAGATAGTCCCTCCATGGTGCATGGGGCCACTTTGCCCTTCCCTCCACCAACTGCGCCCCCCAGTCAGGCGCGCATCTGGGATGGTTCTACACCCTGGGACTTATCTAGGACCGAGGCTGAGCTGGGAAGGCGGGGTGGCAAGCCACTGGCCCGGGGTTAACCACCCCAGGGAGAGGGCCTTGGGATGAACTGAATCAAAGACGCCCAGGGGATAGGGAGAGGCAGCAGACCAAGCCAAGGCAGGAGCAAGTCCCACTTCCCCGAAAGTCTTTCCTTGGGACTCTCCTAAGCCCTAGGACCTGCCATTTTCTGTCCCTCCAGGACTTCCGAGCATTCCATGCGTTCCACAGGAGAGCACAGCGAGGCGCCGCCACTGCTTGCCCAGAGCTGGTGCCGCACAATGCCTGGACACACCTAGCCTCAGCCACCCTGCCGCGCCTGGAGCCCTCGCGTGGGTCTCTGGAGACAGCTGACCTCTGTGCACACGGAGACCCCCAGACATCCTCAACCAATGTGGCTCAGTCCGGCCTTGCTTCCTTGGCCTCCAGCTGCCCGTAGCCTGTCAGCATTTCCAAATCTGCCCTTTCACGCAGGAATCCGTTGGCCCTCTCTCATTTCTCCCACTTATTTCCTCTGCTTGACTTTGA
>NW_027532403.1:2963846-3093053 GCF_008692635.1 Crocuta crocuta | reverse complement strand
AGAAATGGAAGGGATTTCAGGAAGAAAGAACCCCTGGGTGTTCAGACTCTGAATACGCAAGTTTGAAGTATACTGGAGTCAGGGGCGAGGGTGGGAGTTGGGGTTGTGGGGAGGAAGATGGATAAAAGTAGGGAGTGTAAATACCATTCTGACCATGGAAAAGATGCCCCAGTCAGTGACCCACAACCTGCCCTTTCCATCTTGGCATATCTTTACCTCTGTTCATTCAATCACCAGCATTTTGTCTACAGGAAAACAAAAATTGAAGATACTTTAAAAAATAATTATACCAATTTTCTGAGGAAAAGTAGAGCTTCTAAAATGGGACGAAGCCCACAAAATAATACTAGAATTCCCATTCTAGTATTTGGACCTTCCTCTCCACAGATTAAAGTCTGCACCTACAAAAAGTCTGCTTAGCCAAATTTTCCGTTCATATACGTAGAGGTCACTGGGAAGCCATCCTACATACATAACAGCAGAGAAAACTCATGTGACTGCTCAGAGCAATCAAATTAAGCTATTCTAAATTTTCCCACCAAATTCACCAGAAGGGTGGCACAGCATGGATCACATGAGAATGCAAGGTCAAAATGCCAATGCAGCCTGGAACTTGGCCACTACCCCATAAATTTGAGATGATAAACTCCTCCTACTAACAAGTCTATTCTTATTCCAGGAATAAATTCATGCCCTCCCAGTAGATCTCTCCTTCCATTTTCCACATAAAGTTTCAGAACAGGTAACAAATGTTTCCCATCTCCAAATTATTCTTCTCTGTGTCTATCTATCGGAGGGTTCACAACCAGTGCCTGGGCTGGTTGTTTTATTCCTTCTTCAACAGCTTGCACCAACTTCTGCATTTTTCAGTACTGGGTCACATTGGGGTAGCACAAACTTTAACACCTTCAAAGCTGGATTGCTCCCAACCCTATGGTCTTATGTGTCCCATTTTTACAAATGTCCACAAAACCAGCCTTTTACCTAGTGAATTGAGTAAACTTTATAGACGGCTCCAGGACAAAATGCAAACTTATGTTTAATTCTCAGCAACAACACACCACCAACAGCATTCTTAAGCCAAAGTTCATATTACATGGGTAAACTACAACCTAAACCCACATAATTGTTACCAGCCATAGGCTATACCAGAGATAGTATTATTGAGTGGAAAAATGTAGACTATGAAGAACAACAAAAGCATTTTTCCTATTGATGAATTAGGGTGGATTATTGGAAAAATATCACTTCCTCAGTTAAAGGCAGCTGAAGGCTTAGAACCAAAGCAGGCCAAATGACCTACTTTGGCCCTTATTCTCTAAACACCTGGCCCTCACTCTTTTCCAATCCAGAAAGAAAACCTCATTCAACAAAAACAGCAGTGCAGAAGTATTAGAAGATAGAATAGGAAAGCTGAGGTTTTCCCACAATACCACAAGACTCGTTCCTTCCTCCACAGGCCAGGGGAATAGTCAGGCCAGCTTACTTCACCAACTGTGAGAAGAGAATGCTCACAAAATGCCAGGGTCTACC
Organism: Crocuta crocuta; assembly: GCF_008692635.1. Taxonomy (NCBI): domain Eukaryota; kingdom Metazoa; phylum Chordata; class Mammalia; order Carnivora; family Hyaenidae; genus Crocuta; species Crocuta crocuta. The sequence goes on along the minus strand of NW_027532403.1, from coordinate 3,091,520 downwards.
AAAGAGATTATAGAAATCAAAGCAGTGGTTACTTGGGGGAGTAGGTATTAACTGAGAAGGGGCAACAGAAAACTTCCAGGACCATGGGAATGTATATGTTTTGATCTGGATAATGACTACATGTGGATACCCATAAGCAAAAATTCTTCAAAATGTTCACTTAAGATTTGTGCATTTCACTGCATATAAATTATACCTTAAGAGAAAAGAAAGGGGAAAAAAAAAGAATTCACCAAGAGACAGAGTCAAACTTGCTTCCAATAAGAAGTACCCTCGGACTTTCCTTAATTCTCCAGATTTCTGAAATCTCATAAATTCTAAAGAAAAAATCAAGGAGCAGCCAAAGAGAGGAAGACAATGATCTCAGAGCAGATTTGTTTCCATCTCCCCTCAACTTCATGGAAAAGCAACCAGAAAAAAAGAGAGACAAAAAAACCAAGCAGAGTTCTACTAAAAGAAAGCAATTCCTATACTCTCACCCACATGCATCACAATTTGGATCTCACAAAAGGAAATGCATCCAAAAAGTCATCCACCCATATATGCACAGTGACTTCAAACTTTTTGTTGGAATCAGTGAAGGCTTTATTCTAGGGAAACCTGCCCAAAGAAAGCTGACAAGTCCACATGTGCTGTTCTAGCCCTTAAGTAACCTTCCCTCAATGCACAGTTTCACAACTAAAGTTCAATGCACCTGACCCACAAATTTACTCTCAGGCATGTGCCAAATGATTTTCTTTTTAACAAGGTTCTTGGCATCACTCAAACTGGGGAAATGATGACTATGAGGGTATTAGTTAGGACTAACAGAAAGAACACAAGGAAAAAGCTTTATTTGATATTTTTAAATATTAAGGCATTGCCATACCCCCATTCCCCAATATTTTTTTCTGGCTCTCCACCTTGCCTTCTCACCCACAAACCACCACCACCATCTAGACACCTAGATTGTTCTGTCTCCTTGACTAGGGAAAAGGATATGTCTGGAGATAATGAGGTTTAGAGAGGTTCAATCTTAGATTTAGGATTTTAAAACGGGCCATTTGGAAGTTAAAAAAAAAAAGGAGCTATGATACATACAACATACATGGGAAAATACATGATTAGTTGGAACAAAATGTCATAGCCTCACCCCACTCCGACCTTCAGCCTGGAAAAGAGTTCTCAGGCAAAAAGAAGTCTCCGTCTTACTTGCAATGGAATCACAGAAGTGTAAATGGTGTCTAGAGGGTCCCAGAAAGAGGAACCTTGTCTCCACCTCTTGGGCTGAGTTCTGGGAAAGATTCAAAACCCGTATAATAAGCTGGTAGTCTCTGGGACCCATTGTTCAGGCAGACCCTGTGGAAATGGCAAGGTGATGCAAGGAGAAATCGCGGCATGGTGTACCTAGGCAGATGGCACCGAGGACAACATTATAGGCTCCCCAGTGCCCCAGCACTGCCTGAGAACAGAATGATTCCCATGTCCCTCAAAGGAGCATAGCAAGAGAGATGAAAATGAAGAGCCTGTGGAGATGGGAATGAGGAACTTCTAGGCAATGGTATGGACTGATCTCTAAGGACTAGATAGGATGATGGCTGTTCCAATGGATGTCATTGTCAACAGATGATGTGGAGGACCACATTGGCCCTCTGCTTTCCCCTCGACTAATCAGCCATGGTCATTGCTATCCAATAGACTCCTTCTGTGCAACTTATTAAAAAGAACATCAAAAAGTGTATACTGCTTAGTGAATGGAGCACAAGTTAGGTTTCAGCCCCTTTGGTTATTCACCCCACCCCCATCCCCCAGCCATGGTACTTGAAAAATAGAACTCAGATGGTCTTGCCTCATAAACTTGTGCCACATCACCTCCAAACTTGGCAGAAAAGTTAAGATTAACCTACCTCCAGAAATTTATCTAAAACTTCAAGTAAAATAAATCTGTAGCAAAATAAAAAGCAATATTTAAAAAAAAAACCCAAAACTATAATTAAGAAAACTCAACAATGTCCACCTGTATATGAAGCTTTCCTTTGCCATAATATTTGTTTTGGTGATTAGTCTATTACAAAATTCTATCTCACATCGTAATTATGTTGTCTAATTTATTTTTTCCAATTTTATTGATATATAATTGACATATTGCATTGTGTAAGTTTAAAGTATACAACATTATGATTTGATGCAACCATGGAGGGGAACATCTAGCCCAAATTCTGAGTTTTATTAACAAGAAAACTGAGAACAAGAGAAAGTTATATTTGTATAGGATGTAGGAATCTTTAAATCATTTTGACATACCTTTGATTTTTTTCTGGAATATCCCTGCTTCAATGGAACAAAAACTGCTACCCTCTGTTTAAAAAAATGGGATAAAGAGGTGATAAAAGGGGAAGCAAGAGAATCAAACTTTAATTTTCAAACACAAATATCCATTGACATGGGGAAAACATGTGATGGGGCTCTCAGTGATCATTTTCTTCTTTACATTTTTCTTTTTCCTTTTTTTTTATATTTTACTTATTTCTGAGAGTGAGAGAGAGAGCGAGCATGAGCAGGGGAAGGTCAGAGAAATAGGGAGACACAGAATCTGAAACAGGCTCCAGGCTCTGAGCTGGCTGTCACTACAGAGCCCGACGCGGGGCTCGAACCCACCAACCGTGAGATCATGACCTGAGCCGAAGTCTGACGCTTAACCGACTGAGCCACCCAGGCGCCCCATCTTCTTTACATTTTTCTACGGATTTGTAAAATGTGAAAATTCCTTTCACACTGAAGAGAGGGAGACTTAAAATTAATAATACATTAATTTTTAAGTACTAGTTATTTATTTCTTTTTTTAATGTTTATTTATTTTTGAGAGAGAGACAGAGTGCAAGCAGGTGAGGGGCAGAGAGAGAGAGACACACACACAGAATCCAAAGCAGGCTCCAGGCTCTAAGCTGTCAGCACAGAACCCGACGCGGGGCTCAAACTCACGAACCCTGAGATCATGACCATGGTTGAAGTCTGACTCTTAACTGACTGGGCTAGGCGCCCCGTTAGTTTTGCATTTCTAAAATCTAATTACTGGAGTGCCTGAGTGACTCAGTCAGTTAAGCATCTGACTTCAGCTCAGGTCTTGATCTCACCAGCAGTCTCCCTCTCTCTGCCCCTCCCCCACTCAGGTCTCTGCTTCTTTCTCTCTCAAAAGTAAATAAACATTAATTTTTTTAAATCAATAAAATTTAATTACCAATTATTTATCTCAATAATGTAAACCATTTGAAAGGAAAAAGGGAGAAAATGCCCTAAAGTAACTTCAAAGAGATGCAATGCAAATGTTTTCTTTCTTCTGTCTGTGTTTTCCAAGTTTTCTTCAAAAATACATATTAAATTTTTAATATAAAAATAACCTTATTTTAAAAGCAAAATTCCTAAGTGAGTATTTTTTTAGTATACAAATGACAATGTCTACTTCCCTAGCACATTTCTCAAAATATGGGTTTTTTTATACTATTGTTGGGATAAAATGCCAAGTAATGATACACACACACATAATTTTTTAAAGAAAATTAAAAACAAATAATTGAAACCCATGTCCTTGTGACTCTGATGCAGTATAGACATCAGGATCAAGTCAAAACCTGCAAATTATACCCTTACCTGAGGCTTTTTAACCTCCCTTCATGGAGAAGTCACTTCCCTCTCAGAACCTCAGTTTTCTTGTCTGTAAAATTTGCCTTGCCTTTCTTTGCAAGGAAACTGAGATCATCACAGCTACTGAGATCATCACAGCTACTAAGTTTCCAAATGAGGAAAAGAACTCAGAAGGTTTGATTGTAACACTGAGGAGGCACTTTCAAATGTGCTATAAGGTTCCAATGATACTCTCTTTTCACATCCTGTGATCTTATGTCTTAAGATGGTGATGACATCCTAAGATTAAAAAAATTTAATTTGGGGAAAAATTAAAAGAACAATTCATTAAACCATCAGAAAAACATATCACACAGGACTGATAACATAGGGAAGCATTGCCCTTCAATTGGGGAGCACAGGTACGAAATGGAAGCTTCACAGCAAATGATGTTTAAAAAAAATGTTTGGGGAAAACCTCCACTTCTCTTTCATGTTAATCAATTAAAGTCTGTCCTCTGTATTTGCCCATGCTATCCAAAGTGACCTCAAATCCTCTACATACCTCTGACCCACTAAGAAACATTCATAAAACAAAAAATGAACTATCAGGACCTCATTAAAATAAATAGCTTCTGCTCAGCAAAGGAAACAATCAGCAAAACTAAAAGGTGGATGACAAAATGGGGGAAGATATTTGTAAATGACATATTAGATAAAGAGTTGGTATCCAAAATCTATAAAGAACTTATCCAACTCAACACCCAACAAACAAATAATACAATGAAGAAATGGGCTAAAGACATGAACAGACACTTCTCCAAAGATATCCAGATGGCCAACAGACACATGAAACAATGCTCAATATCACTCATCACAGGAATTACGAATTAAAACCACACTGAGATACTACCCCACATCTGTCAGAACGGCTAACATTAACAACTCGGGCACCAACAGATGTTGGTGAGGAGGCAGAGAAAGAAGATATTTTTTGCACTGCTGGTGGGAATGAAAACTGGTGCAGCCACTCTGGAAAACAGTATGGAGATTCTTCAAAAAATTGAAAATGGAACTACCCTATGACCCAGCAATAGCACTGCTAGGTATTTATCCAAGGGATGTAGGTGTGCTGTTTCAAGGGGACACATGCACCCCAATGTTTATAGCAGTGCTATTGACAATAGCCAAAGTAAGGCAAGAGCCCAAATGTCCGTCAACAGACGAATAGATAAAGAAGATGTGGCGTATATATATACAATAGAGTATTACTCGGCAATCAAAAAGAATGTAATCTTGGCATTTGCAACTACATGGATGGAACTAGAGTGTACTATGCTAAGTGAAATTAGTCAGAGGAAGACAAATATTACATGACTTCACTCATACGAGTACTTTAAGATACAAATCAGATAAACATAAGGGAAAAGAAGCAAAAATAATATAAAAACAGGGAGGGGTACAAAAACATAAGAGACTCTTAAATATGGAGAACAAACAGAGGGTTGCTGGAGGGGCTGTGGGAGGGGGAATGGGCTAAAAGGGTAAGGGGCATTAAGGAATGTACTAATGAAATCATTGTTGCACTATATGTTAACTAACTTGGATGTAAATTTTTAAAAAATTAATTTATTAAAAAAGAAACATTCCTAAGAGAAGTCAACTTTAAACACAGGAGTTAAAGTACCAAGTAATACTACCAAGTAATTTCTTGCATGAAACAAGAAATTCTAAATCTTCTTTGTCAAGTATGTGTAAAATACAGAAAGGTTCCTTTAAACTGCTAGAGCTAACCCCCAGTGATTCCTTTGACAGAGGTCATTTGTTTCCCTTAAGGTATTCCGATGTCAGGAAGCCTGTTTCATAACATTAAAAAACTGAGACAAAGGCTAGCACTGGTTTCAGAAAAGAACATTTGGACATGATACTTAACAAAATAGCAGAATAAACATTTTTGGTAACAATATTGATATTGCTCCCCTGGCCTCTCTTCCATCTTTTTGTTTTTTTAGGGCAAAGAATAATGTAATCATAATTCAGAATATTGTGAATCCAGAGAAGGGAAATGGTCCCATGGTTTTAATAGTATAACACAACAATTATAATTTTTGCCTAATATCCTGTAGTATTTGTTCTAGATCATTTTGAAATTTTGAGGATAAAATCTTTTCTAAAGATAAAAGAGCCCTTGATAGAAATAACTGGCTGTTGTAAAACTCACTATCTCTTTAAATTCCTTCATCTCTTGGGCGCCGGGGTGGCTCAGTCGGTTAAGCATCTGACTTCAGCTCAGCTCATGATCTCATGGTTCATGAATTTGAGCCCCGCGTTGGACTCTGTGCTGAGAGCTCAGAGCCTGGAGCCTGCTTCAGAGTCTGTGTCTCCCTCTCTTTCTGCCTGTTCCCTGCTCACACTCTGGCTCTCTTTCTCTCTCAAAAATAAAGATTAAAAATTTTTTTTAAAGAAAAAGTAAATTCCTTCATCTCATTTTAGTACAAATGAGAAAATAAAGCAGCAGGAAATTTTTAAAAACAGCCCTCAGTATTGAGAGAGAAAACAGATTCTTATTAATGAGATTTGGAATGAGTCCCAATCTCAAGCTTCCCAGTTACAGCGGACTGGACCAATATACTTGATGATATTTTATCATTGGAAGGCAACGGGAAAATAATCTGGTCCAACTTTGCAAGTCTCAAGTTTAAGAAACATTACCTATTTCAGATCTGAGCATGGAGACCTTCTGAGTGCATGGAGACCTTCTGAGGAAAGGAGAAATACTTATGTCTGTGAATAACTCTTGTGAAATTCATTGTCCAAGCATACCTCGTACAACAACAAAAAACCAACAGTAGGTATAGCACGGTGTCCAATTTTCAGATCAGGGAACTGAAATGGAAAGAGTAAAATGGAAATAAATGGACAAGTTCAGAATTTACCCTGAGAATTCTCCTGTCCCTTCCTTTATTTTTTTATGTTTTATTTTTTAAATTATGACACACATTTTGTTTGCTCCACACAAAGGACCAAGTACCATGTTTACACTGACGGCCACAGGCCAGAAAGGATTTGTTTAGATTTCACCTGAATTAAGAAAAAAGAGCTAAATTTGGACACATAAATACATAATCTTCCCTAAACTGTTTGGTTCATAAACTATACCTCTTTAAAACCCCAAGGACTGCTTAGTCATATATATGCATATACTTGAGTATACTACACTGTTCCAAGTAACAAATATTTCATCAAAATAAACATAACAGATATTTATGTTTAATAGAAAAATATTTGAGCATGAAACTCCAAACATTAAAAAAAAAATTAAGACATCTAGTGCCAACAAAACTCAAAATGGGTATGTTTTCATTCCCTTTTCTTAAAATGATGCAGCTCATAGTAACTCACACTTCTGGGGGTCCAAATTTGTAAAGGGGTTCACCAGCATAAATTTAAGCTCAACATCATGTTTATAATGCCTACCTAAATGTGTTAGCTTATCTCAGGAAGTTATGTGTCTTTCTTTTTTCTCATCTGTGAAATGAATGTACAAGACAGTATCTGTTTCAGCAGGATTGAAAATTGTTCGCAGTGTGACTGCCTTCACCAATGGCTTTCCCTGATCCACCGGAGAAGACGATTTCACTGTCAGTGAAAGCAACATCAGCCCTCCTCTTCATACCATGCAGTCTTGCAGTCTTGTCGGGTTCTTATTCCTTTCAAACCATTTCCAGCTTGCTATAAAATTTGCTCCCTTCATCTCACTTGCAGTAGATGGCCTTATAGGCCTCAAGTTCTCTTCCTTCTTTATATCCACACCCTTTGTCATGGAATCTGGCAACTCCCCTCTTTTCTATGGCAAAGTATATTTCTCCCCCAACCCCAATATTTTGGACCAGCATGTGACTTGCTTAAGCTTATGCAATGATAGTGGATGGGACATGTCCAAAGGCATAAAAGCCATATGAATGATTAGGGTTGCTCTCTTACACTTCAAAGAGGAAGATGCCTGGAATAGCCTAGTGGTGTAGGGAGAGAAAGAGAAAGTCATAAGGATGACTCCCAACTCACCCCAGATGCAAGAGCAAGCCCAGCCAAGGCTCAACAGAACCACCTACTTGAACCCAGGCCAGATCATCTGACCCCAGCTGGCCCATAATAAAAGTTTACTGTTATATGCCACTTAGATTTTGTAACAGTCAGTTACACAGTGTAATTGTAGCCGTATTTAACTGATATATCACCCTTTCATTGTATTACTTACCTATTGCTGTGTAACAAATTATCCCCCAACTTATTAATTTAAAATGACAGTTATTGGGGCTCCTGGGTGGCTCAGTCAGTTAAGCTATCGACTTCGGCTCAGGTCATGATCTCACGGTTCATGGGTTTGAGCCCTGTGTCGGGCTCTGCTGACAGCCAGCTCAGAGCCTGGAGCCTGTTTCAGATTCTGTATCTCCCTCTTTCTCCTACCCTCCCCTGCTCATGCTTCTCTCTCTCTCTCTCTCTCTCTCTCTCTCAGAAATAAATAAAACATTTAAATAAATAAATAAACAATGACAGTTATTATCTAATAATTTCTGTGATCAGGAATTTGAAGAGTCTTAGCGAGGTGGTTCTGACTCAGAGTGCTTCATGTGGTTGTAGTCAAGATGTTGGCAGGGCCTATAGTAAAAAAAAAAAAATAAAAAGCTTAACTGGGGCTAGAAGACATGCTCCCAAGATGGTACACTCACAAAGCTTTTGACAAGGTGCCTCAGTTCCTCACATGCTTTTGATAAGATGCCTCAGTCAGTGGCCATGTAGACCCTTTACATAGGCCGCCTGAGTATCCTCAAGGCATGGTACTTAAGTTCTCTCTGTGAGAGAAAACACAAAGGAAGCCACAATGCCCTCTAACCTTGTCTCCAAAACTGTATACTGTCACATTCGCTTTACTATATTCATTAGAAGAGAGCCAGGAAGAGGAAAATTAAGCTCCATCTCTTAAAAAAGAAGAGTAGCTAAGACTTTGTAAACATATTTAAAAATCACCATAGATTTCGTTCTATATGTTCCCCTTACATTTAAGACACACTTCATTCCTTTCGAAGGCTTTCAAAAGTCTCATCCCATTATACCGCCAACCGAAAGTCTAGACTCTCATCGTGGAAATTCCGTTTTAGTGTCCTGAGCACAGCTCTTTGAGTTCAGCTCCTCTTTACTCAAAAGATCTGTGTACTAAAGAGACCAGTTACCTGCTCCCATCTCTATGTTCAATATACAAGGTGAGACAGGCCTGGGAGAAAAAGTATAATCATACTTGGATTTTTAAAAATATTCAAGCAACATGACTTTTAGTTTCTTTCTCATCAAATCTTTAGGGGACATATTATTCCTGTTTTACAAAAGAGTAAATAGATTTATGAATTCATAATTAGCGACCAAAAGGCAACCCCTAGTGAAAGGACAAAATAATCATAAAGAAAAATAAGTAATCAAATCACTGGAAATGTGGGTAAAATTGTTCATTAATAAGATAGTGGGGAGGCCAGAATGCTTAGATTATAAAAGGCTTAATTAATCTTGTTCTTTGACTGTTTAAAAGACTTTCTATATGACCAGCTGCAAGCCCTGAGAAGATATCCATTACTGCTTTACTGGTATTACCTGCTAGAACAGTGTTTTTATAGTATAGAATTTCTGCTTGGAATTCTACTGAATTCAAGATTATCAACAGACCAGGTGTGAAATCAAGTGTCATATTTTTAAATCATGTAGAGAGATACACCATAGTTTATCCATTCACAGTACAAGAATGATATGCAGGTAGAAAGGAATTGGAAAAGTACTTTTGAACATTAGGTTATGTTAAATAGGTGCTTTACAGGGGTGCCTGGGTGGCTCAGTCGGTTAAGCATCCTACTTCAGCTCAGGCCATGATCTCATGGTTCATGAGTTCGAACCCTGCATCAGGTTCTGTGCTGACAGCTCAGAGCCTGGAGCCTGCTTCTTCTTCTTTTTTTTTTTTTTCTTTCACAAACCTGATTTATTCTTCACTATCCAGGCACAGGGTTACAAAGTGAGTTATAATCCACTGAAGCTTGAATTAAATTCCCTGGGAACAAACCTAGACATGTTTTGTGTAATTTTTTTTTTCCATAAAGCATATGAAACAATTACCTCTCATNATTTCTGCCTGGAGCCTGCTTCTGATTCTGTGTCTCCCTCTCTCTCTCTCTGCTCCTTTCCTACTCATGCTCTGTTTCTCTCTGGCTCTCAAAAATAAATAAAAGATTAAAAATAAGTTAATAGGCATTTTATTTACACTGAGAGATGAAAAGGCAGAATAGTATTCATTTCAGGTGGTTACAGTTCTCCAGGTACAGAAATCCTTCTGAATTATATACATATCATTGCATACAGTCTGAATTGATAAAAACGTATTACCAAACCAAGTATATTCATAGAAATGGATCTTTCATGTTAGCCCCCAAAATGAAACAGCCTCCTGTGTATTTCTTCATTGCTTTTGAATGTCTTTTCTTTTTTATGGATAGCAACTATTGCATTTAATTTAAAGTAACCAGTAATGTCCTCCCTTCTCCCTCTCTCCTGCCTCCCTCCACTTCTGCCTCCCTCCACTTCTTTTGCAGACCAGCATGGCCACCAGGAGCATGACAGCAAGAGACAGGGCAACATGAGAGATTCTACTGTTCCCTACACTGGACAGCTTATTGGTAGAAAGATTAATCTCTGAAAAGACTGAAATGGGTTTCAAGATGGCGGAAGAGGACCCCCTATGTGCCCCCAATGACTTTTAGGAGCTGCAGAGGAAGCTATCTTTGTTAACGGAGTCCATCTAGAATAACTCAAAGGTCACGATGAACCATGGAATCTACCTCCAAACCCAAGAGCACACTGTACACACTGTATGTTAACCAATTTGACAATAGATTATATTAGAAAAATAAATAAATGTGAAATGCATACCTAAAAAAAATAGAGTAACTCAAAGGTCAGTTTCCAATTCGGACATATAATGGAAAATTCCAAAATAACACTAACTTAAACACCATAGAAAATTATTTCTCAAGTAGAAGAAATTTGGAGGTAGGTCAGGAATGGTTCTAGTTCACCTCCCTGCCATGTCTAAATTGTGACCTTTGAACTCATTGTCCAAGATGACCATTAGAGTATCAGCCATCGTATCCACATTCCAGGTAATAGGATGGAGGAGGGAGTGGGAGAAAGACTTTCAAGCCACCTCTGATTTAGGAGACTCCTTGGAAGTCACACACACACATTCCCAATTATATCAGTCTCATGACTACCCGACAAATGCAATAGCTAGATAGAGAGGTGGCTCTCAGACTGTGCCACAGATATCATCTTTTTTTTTTTGCTTTATTGTTAATTTTGACTTATCTGTTATATTGAAAATGAAGGGCTAAAGACTACTTTAAGATTTGAGTATTGTTGAGTCTTGCTGGCTGGATGTTGGGTGTAGAGATGGGAAATAAATAGGATATGGGCATTAAGGAGGACATTTCTTGGGATGGCACTGGGTGTTATTGTAAGTGACGAATCACTAATTTCTATTCTTGAAATCATTATTAGACTATATATTAACTAACTTGGATTTAAAAGGAAAAGATTTGTGTATTGTGTTCCACTAGAAATTCAGTGTCCAATAGAAATGTGGTATCAGCCACATATGTAATTTAAGCCTTTCTAATAGCCACATTTAAAAGAGTAAAAAGAAGCAGGTGAAAATGATTTCATTTTTTATTTTATTATTTTATCTTTACATTTATTTATTTTTGAGAGATAGAGTGAAGCAGAGCACAAGTGGGGTAGGGGCAGAGAGAGAATGGGACACAGAATCCGATGGCTCCAGGCTCCAAGCTGTCAGTACAGAGCCTGCCACAGGGCTCAAACTCATGAACCGTGAGATCATGACCTGAGCCAAAGTCAGATGTCCAATCAACTGAGTCACTTAGGCGCCCCATAAATGATTTTAAGAATATATTTTACTTAGCCTAATACAACTAGAATATTTTGATATGTAATCATTAAAAGTTATTAATTAAAATAAAATACAATAAAGTAGCCTATAATGCCTAAAACCAGCTTAGTGAAAGTTAAGATAATGATAAATAGGAAAAAATGTTTATAGTATATATGACCAAAAAAATGGTTAATACTCAATACATAATGATCTCCTCTATAAAAAAGAAAAAAATATGTAAGTTCAAAAGTCTACAATACTGTTTCCATTTCAGTTGTTTCATTTTTTAAATCTCACATAAGTGTTCCTTTCCATACCTCCCACTATCCCATTCATCCAACCATTCATTCATTCATCTGTCCATGTATTTTATTCAACAAATAATCTTCATCTGTAGAATCCCTATATAAACTTCAATATGGTAGGAGATGCCATTGTTGTCGCATATACATCCCTTGGAACCTGTGACTATCAGACCACAGAAGTATGCCTATCTTGGGGTGCCCTAGTGGCTCAGTCAGCAGAGTGAACGACCCTTGATTTCTGCTCAGGTCATCATCTCATGGTTAGTGAGATGAAGTGTCATGTCAGGCTCCATGCTGAGCATGGAGCATGCTTGGGATTCTCTCTCTCCTGCTGTCTCTGCCCTTCTCCACCTTGTGCTCTCTCTCTCTCTCTCTCATAAATATATAAGATATAATACATATACATATGGTTAATATATATGGTATACACACACACACACACACACAAGTTTTCAATAGAATTATGCCCATCTTGAGGGGAAGGCCAGAAGTACTGATGAGTTGATACCTCTGGAAGCAACCCTTAATCAAAGGTGATCAATTGAAGACGAAGTGCTCATTCCCTAGAAGGGATAGCTGGGAGGTACACAGCTCACTGTTTCCCCAGTGGTCACCTGTGGGATTGAATCCTGACTGCTCCTTATATACATTGGCTTCCTTCCATTCCCTAACTCTTTTCCATTCCCCTACCAGTGCTTCCTAAAATTACTTGTCAGCTCCTTTTCTCAGAGTCAGCTTCTAGGAGAACCCAGTTTAAGAAAAAGTCTAACTTAAACTTGTTCTCCACAAATGCGGAATTGCCCTCCCAACTGTGTTCTCATAGTACTTATTTCTATTGTTATCATTGCACATTTCATTTGTTGTTATATTTTAAAGGTTCTTATCTCTCTTCTGTTTTAGATTGTAAATTTCTTCAGAACAAGAATCTTGTTTACTTATTGTCTACCTCACATTGAATGTCACATTTTCCAATAAAATTTATCTTTTTATTCTTTTTTTAAATTTTTTAATGCTTATTTATTTTTGGGAGAAAGAGAGAGATGGAGTGTGAGTCAGGGAGGGGCAGACAGAGAAGGAGAGAGATTATCCAAAACAGGCTCCAGGCTCTCAGTTGTCAGCACAGAGCCCAACGCGGGGCTCAGACTCAAGAGCCATAAAATCATGACCTGAGCCAAAGTTGGATGCGTAACTGACTAAGTCACCCAGGTGCCCCCTTTTTAAAAAAGTTTTTATTTAAATTACAGTTAGTTAATATACAGTATGCAATATTGGCTTCAGGTGTACGATGTAGTGATTTAACACTTGCATAAAACACTTGGTGCTCATCACCACAAGTGCACTCCTTAATCTCCATCACCTATTTCACAATCCCCCCAGCCACCTCCCCTGTGGTAACCATCAGTTTGTTCTCCATAGTCAAGAGTCTTTTTATTTCTTTTAGATTTCATCCACATCATTTTTAAAAATTATTTGGTCAATATTGTCCTTTTTCCTTGAACATATTCTTCTTTGTCTTGTTCTCATGAAAGTATGTTTATTGAGTATTCTTTGGAAGCCTAGTATATAATTGTTGGGGGAGGTCATTGAGAAGACTTGACTACCAGTTATCCAGTGAGCTGGACCCTGGCAATCAGAGGCACCTCACTCCCTCTTCAATCCTTGGAACATGCATATTATTTGTCTTTCCCACTCCCAGAAGCTTCTCCAAGGACATAGCTTTGAGATAGGCATGTGGTCGTTGAAACCACCTGGACAGTATACTGTTAAAGGCTGTTTATGATAATTTTTAAGATTTAGTGGTTGGGGGTGGTGTGTGGAGATCTATTCATTTTGCTATGCCCAAGATAACCCTCTTATATGAGTGGCTTGCCTCTTTCTTCAGTCTCTCTCTGCCCTCTGAATTTGAGGGCCAGTTTCAGAATACACCCAAAACCAAGAAGCTGACAAACCAACAATAATCATGTTTTGTGTCTTTACTATGAACACTTGTCTTCTCTAATTTTAATATCTATCAATCAACTATACTTTACTTAAATAGTATTTAGGTATTTAAATCCTTACTTTTTTCTGGTTGTTATATTTTGAACTGACATGGGTTACTAATGTCTATTACCATTAACATATTTCTGTCTAGTTCCCTTTCTTTCTCATGAACTTGGCTTAAATGAACATTATGGTTATCTCATTATATGCCTAGATAGTCACAATTTGTATATCTTCATTCAACTCATTAACATTATAAAGTACCTTACTTATCTCTTAATTTCAATTATATTTTGGTCATAGCCTCTATTCTTTTGTTCACATTAGTCTGTTAGAATTGTGTGCATTTTTCATTTTTTAAACTTCCTAAATTATTTTGTTATGGGTATATGCATTGTACATAGCATTCAGCTGGATTTGATTTTGTGATCCAACCCGTTATTAAGTTCTATGAATTTATTGCTATACCTTCCTAATGAATTGAGGTTTTTATCATTATGGAATGCTATTGTTGTCGCATATACATCCCTGGGAACCTGTGACTATCAAACCACAGAAGTATGCCTATCTTGGGGTGCTCGAGTGGCTCAGTTAGCTGAGCGAACGACCTTTGACTTCTGCTCAGGTCATCATCTCCTGGTTTGTGAAATGAAATGTCACACCAGGTTCCATGCACTGCACTGCACTGCACCCCAGGAGGCAGGGTTCAAATTCACAAACTGAAATCATGACCTGTGTCAAAACCAAGAGTCAGATGCTTAACTGACTGAGCCCCCCAGGCTCCCCTGCTTTGTAATTTATTTGGAAAATCTCTGCTTTGTAATTGGAGTGGGAGTTTTTTTCACTTTTAAAAAAAAAAAGTTTACTTATTTATTTTGAAGGGGTAAAGGGCAGAGAAAGAGAGAGAAGAGAAAACCCTACCAGGCTTTGGGCTAACAGAACATGCAGAGCCCAATGCGGATCTCAAACCCACGAACCCTGATATCACAACCTGAGCCAAAACCAAGAGTCAGAGACTCCACCAAATGAGCCACCCAGGCACCCTTATCTGGAGTGGTTTGATTATAAGCATTTAATATAATTATCAACATGGTTAAGTTTAGATAAACCATTTTACTGTTTTCTATTTTTCCCATCTAGTTTTCATTTGTTGGTTTATTTTTCTGTTTCATTTTTCCTGCCTTCTATTGAATTATTTGATTTTTTTAGAATATTTTAGGAGTGCCTGGGTGGCGCAGTCAGTTAAGCGTCTGACTTCATCTCAGGCCGTGATCTCACAGTTTGTGGGTTTGAGCCCTGCTTCAGGCTCTGTGCTAACAACTCAGAGCCTGGAACCTAGATTCTGTGTGTCCCTTTTTCTCTCCCCTGCTCATGCTCTCTCTCAAAAATAAATGATTATTTAAAAAAAATTTTTTAAGAATATTTTAAACTATCTATGCACTTGTAAACTGTATCTGTGTGTGTCAGTTTTTAGTGATTATGGTAAGGATTACACTATACATCCTCAACATTTTTGCAGTTGATCTAGAGTTAAAATTGTACCATTTGATGTAAAATGTAGAGACCTTACAGCACTGGAGATCCATTTACTGTTCACTAGCCTTTATTCCACAGTTGTCATATGTATAACATCTGCATGCATTATAAACCATACATGACAATGTTAAAATTTTTTATTTAAGTATTAATATATATTTTAAGAAATTGAGGGGAAAATGTTGTATGTTTACTCAGATATTTATGATTTATGCATTTTCTCATAAAACAGAGGTCTGGAAGAAACTAGTAGTACCAGAGTTGGTTCAATGGCCCAAGAAAGTCATCAAAGACTAGAGTTTCTGTTTTCATTATTCTATCATGCATTCACATGAGATTGGTTTGGACACAGACTCGTCCCTTCATACACACACCATAGCTGGCAAATATGAGGAATCCTCCTTTGTAGACATAGCAAGATTCAGCTGAAGAATAAGAGTGTTTCACTCAATACTTTCCAAGACCCATGTGTATGCCTTTGAATTAAGAATCCTAAGAAAATATCTGGCAGTGTATTTGCATCCTCTATTATGGGGAGGCAGGCTCTTTGGTAAGGAGATAAGGAAGAAAAATCGCTGCTGGGTAGGAAATCAATAGCTCCTGCCATTCCCTCTTACATCTATTTATTGGTAGTGGCTGCTAAAAGTGCTATCTTTATAAGAACTGAAGACTCAATTTAGAAGAATTGAAAACTGATCAATATGCAAAATCTGCCATGTATATGGGAAAGCAGAATGCTGGGCATGGTTTTCTTCCATTGACCTAAAATATGTCTCTTAATCCTGCAACTATGGCCTTTAACACTATATTTTGAAACCCTCACTGCTTTAGAAATCCACTCTCTGAATTGAAATCTTAGTTTTAGTACACACTGTTATTTAAGATGCCCATCTGCCTCTAGAACTCTGCTCTGCATTGATGATTAGCTTTCATATCCAACTTTAGGTTCAACTAGATACAAACTCCATGTTACTCATTATGGAATAAGAAGAGCCCGTCTTAACTGAACTGAACTAGTATCTCAGTATAAATCTATATAGAGTTGACCCCTCCCCTCATCTGGTCCCCATACTCCAGCATATTGCCTGAAGCATAAAACTTAGTATAAAGTAATTAATTATTAAAGATAACACTTCTGAAAATGTTAAGGAAGATCAGTTGCGGTAGAGAAAATTTCCTGGAGACTCTCAAATTACTTTGCATACTTCAAAGCCAATGCTGATTAAGACCAGATTTGAAACACTGTTTCTGTTTATTAGACTACAGAATATTTTTAATATTTAGTGAATTAGTTTACTGTATCCTAGAATAGCCAGAAAACATCAATATGTTTATCAGTAAATGCATACAACTAAAGCCAACAATTACTATTTTAAGTATCAGCTAATAAATCAAATTCATGAACAAGCTTTCTCAGCTCTGATAAAGTTAACATTTGGCCTGGCTTTAACTAACACATAATCCTACACATAATACATAATAACCATAATATGTTTTTTCTTCCTTATTATGTGGTTTTCTTTTTTTTTCTTGAGAATTCTTTTCCTACGTGTTTTGGAAAGGAAATGCCAAGGATTTTACTCTTGGGAATTAGAAATTATATATCATATACTTATATTTTATTTGAAACTTTGAAAATGAAAAGAAAATAGTGGGTGTATGATTGGAGGGAAGGCTAACATGTCTCCTAAAAATGAGGGCTAAGGTTGCAGAATCGTGAAACAGGGTTGATCTCTGTCCACTTCTGTGTTCCTTGACGACTGTGGAAGTGAGTATTTAGTGAAACCCACACTCAAATGACTATAGGTATTTTAAGCAGAAAGGAATTGAATACAGGAAATTAGACACTGACAAAATTTTTGGAGAGCCTCATGCAGAGGTTCCAGGCTGCTTCCAAGAATGAGCTTGGAATGAGCTAGAACATAACAGAGTGGAACTGCTGGAGGAGCTACTGTCCCTGAGGCCACCACAGGAATCACGGGGTCAAGGGCACACCACGGCTGTGATCCAGGAATGGAGACACAGGAACCAAGTTACTGCCATTACTGTTACTGCCTCTGCCACAAAGGCATATATACCCAGGAAGCAGAAGAATTGACACTGGAAAAATGTTGCAGAAAAATCTGCTAACTATGAGAAGAAAGCTGAAAAGGACAGGAACATAGCCACCAGCTACTTCTGCAATCATGTGATTCAAAAAAAAATTATACTAAGAAATATATGGGTTTTATTCTCATTCCTGGCACAGAGCTCCTAAAACCCCTGCTTTTCCTTAGTGATAAAGATGATAAAGTTATCATTTATTATTCATAAGAAACCCCTTTCAATCACACCTGAGTTTATATTAATGAGGTGACTTTTGGATAGCCTCCGGACAAGTGCTGGTTGCCAGGGGAACCAATCAAGTGATTAGACTGTTGGAATTTTCACACACACACACACACACACACACACACACACACCCTCTGAGAAGCTCCACACCCTTCCCTCATACCTTCCCCACTTCCATTTCTTCCATCTGGAAGAGTTCTTGAGTTGATTCCTTTATAACAAACTAGTAATCTAGTAAGTAAACTACTTTCCTCAGTTCTATGAGCCATTGCAGCATATTATTGAACTTAAGGAAGGGGTTGTGGGAGCCTCCGATTTGCAGCTGGTAGGCTGGACTCACAGGTAATAACCTGGATTTAAGATTGGCACCAAAACTGGGGTGGGAGGGGAGGTGCAGAGTCTTCTGTGACTTAACCTTTCCTTCACCTGTGGGGTCTAACACTATGAGGAGGGGGATAGTGTCAGAATGGAGTTAAATTGTAAGACATGCAGTTGATGTCTACACAGAATGGAAAACTTATTTATTGTGGGAACACCCACACATGTGGTATGAGACATACAAAGTAAAGTGTAGAGCAGGGAGAAACAGTTTTTCTGTACAAACTTCTTCCTTCCGAGTGTATCATGACTGCATCTAATAGACAAAACACAATTTGCATCCAGACTGTAAACGCAAAGGAGAGTGGTCAATGTGGTTTTCAGCTTCCCAACCTCCAGTTTACATAAAAGTGTTCTAAAAGGAAAGTAAACTGTGACTGAGCAGGCCATTCTTCAGTATCTATCACAGTCACTGTGTCACAATCCTAATATACTGTATTTATACATTCTGAAACTATACAGTGCCATAAAAATGTGATGGGAGTTAGTCCCTTTGGGAAATAAATTATTTTAAGTAAATCTATTCTACTGAAAGCAGAGGAAATGCAAGTAGTGTTATCTGGCAACTTTGAATATCAGTGAAATGATTAATCACATAGTTTCCATTTATTCATGAGCCACTGCGACACAAGGCCAGATTTCCAACTGTTTGATACTACAAGGAAGGAAATCAAAAGATCTGATGGGTATAGGGTGCATTTGATTATGAAAGAAAGTGTATCAAAACCTGTACCCCCACTAACTTTATTCATTCTTTCCCATGGGGGTGGGTATCAATCCAGGAAAAAATGACCTCTGGATTACATCACGTAAAATCTGGAAATTCTAAAATACTAAGTAAAGTGCTGTTATAGACTGAATTATGGCCACCCAAAGATAGCATCAAATCCTGATCCCTAGACCCTGTAAATATTACCTTATATGGCAGAAGAGTCTTTTTAGATGTGATTAAATTAAGGGTATTGAGGTGGAGAGATGGTCCTGGTATACCCAAGTGGGCCCAAAATGTAATCACATTAAAAATTATAAGAGGAAAACACAGGGACATTTAACATAGATACACAGAAGAGATGTGCTATGATGACAGAGCAGATAGAGATTTGAAGATAATGGTTTCGAAAAGTGGAGTGTTGCTACATGAGCCAAGAAATGCTTGCAGCCATCAAAAGCTGGAGAAACCAAGGAACAAACTCTTTTCCTGTATCCTCCAAGAGAGCATGACACTGTGTACACCTTGATTGTTGCCCAGTGATACATGGCCTCTAGACCCACGAGAGAATAGATTTCTGTTTTATGCCACCAAGCTTATGGTAATTTGCTTCAGCAGTCATAACACAAGTATTTACAATGACTGAAATATCAGAGCATACTAGGTCAGTTGCTTAAAGCAATCTTCTCCTTTGCCACGTTGCCACAAAACACCAGAGTGTGCCAGGTATATAAACAGTGTGGGTCAGAGAGATAATACAGTGATCAAGGTCACACAAGGTAGACAGTGATGCAGCAAGGTTTTCAGTTTGGGTTCTTCTGGTACCAGAGGCTGTGCACTCAGCTACACTGACCCCTGAAAACTGGGATGAAGGCTCCTGGTCTCAGCCACTGGAGTCATTTTCCACGCCACTCCTGACATAGACATTGGTTTCTTCCTCCATGTCTCCCTCCTCCTCACGCCCACACCCGTTCAGCAGTGAAATTCTATCCAACCTCACGTACAGTTCTTGAATCTACCTCCTCTTCCCATGCCATTGCCACTCCATTAGTTCATGCCTCTATCTTTGTTCCAAATCATGGCAATAGTTTCTCAATTCTGTGTACTTTCTCAATGGTTCACTGTTACCTAGGGTATAAAGTCCAAGACCTTAACATGGCACAAACAACCTCCATGATCTGGTTCCAACTTCTGCCCCAGCTTTGTTTCTCCCCCACACCCAGTGTTCTAGTTACACGCTGAAGTTTTTTTTGTTTTTTATGTTTTTAATGTTTTTTCATTTACTTCTGAGAGAGAGAGAGAGAGAGAGACAGAGAGAGACAGCATGAGCAGGGGAGGGTCAGAGAGAGAGGGAGACACAGAATCCGAAGCAGGCTCCAGGCTCTGAGGTGTCAGCACAGAGCCCAACATACAGCTCAAACCCATGAACATGAGATCATGACCTGAGCCAAAGTCGGACGCTTAACCGACTGAGCCACCCAGGCGCCCCCACACTGAAGTTTTTATCCCTCTCCCATACACAAGGCTTTCACAGATGCATGACTTTCCCTGTTATTCCTTCTGCGTGAAATGAACTTCCTCTTTTCTACTAGCTGTCACTCTTACTCATTTTTCACAATTCAGTGAAAATGTCACCTGTCTTTAAAAGCCTTTCCCGACTCTTCCAGGCAACCCTCGATGCTTTCTCAAATAACATGTACCACAGTGCATACGCCAACTGGATCACAAATTCCTCAAGAGTAGTATAGAAATATTATGGACTTTATATTCTGGTCCAGTGATCTCCAAGCTAGGGCGTACAATACCTGGTATGCATGAAGAAAATATTAAAACTTCCATTTAAAGTTTTACCTTATAATTGTCTCCATTTTGATTTATCTAATGTTTTATAAAATATACATAGTATGTATCAGTAGCACATGTATATAACTTTAAAAAAGAAATAGATATGGGGGGGTATGATGACTAATGGTTTTTAACCGATAGAAAAACACAATAAAATGTTTGGCAACCACTGGTCCTGCCTATTTGAGGGGGTTTAATAAGTCATCCAGACCCAGCAGATGAATTTCTTTATTTCCTAAGAACCAGCCTCTCCACACTTGGCAGATACTCTATAATTGTTAAACGAGTGAATACAAGTACATGAGGAATACGTTCTTAGCATGCATGTTGTCATGGAGAAATAAAGTGCAGTCTTTTGCTCTTAATGGTCTTGAGTTAGAATCCTGAATTTCACACTTTATAATTTTGTGTCTTTTGGTAAGTCACTCATCATTTTGAACATCAGTATTCTCATCTGTAAAATAAAGATAATACAGCAAGTCACTTGCAAGAATTGAAAGGTATAATGAACGTAAGCTGCTTAGCATAAGGCCATACTCAGTACTCAGGGTGCCTGGGTGGCTTAGTCTGTTATGCATCCGACTCTTGGTTTCGGTTCAGGTCATGATCAATTTCGTGAGTTTGAGCCCTAAACTGGGCTCTGTGTTGGGATTCTCTCTCTCTCTCTCTCTCTCTCTCTCTCTCTCTCTCTCTCTCGGCCCCTCCTTCACTCACGCTGTCTCTGTCTCTCTCAAAATTAATAAATAAACTTAAAAAATATATTTCAAGGGTGCCTGGATGGCTCAGTAAGTTAAGCCTCAGACTCTTCGTTTCAGTGCAGGTCATAATCTCATGGTTTCGTGAGTTCAAGCCTCACATTGGGCTCTGCACTGGCAGAGCCTGCTTGTGATTCTCTCTCCCTTGCTCTCTGTCCCTCCCCCACTCATGCTGTCTCTCTCTTTCTCTCTCTCTCAAATAATTTTAAAAACTTCTTAAAAAAAATTTTTTTAAAGAGAACTTACTACTTGAAGCAGTGTCTGCAGCTTTGTGTGCAAGTTAGCCCAACAGAAGTCCCTTTTGCCTTGTAAGTCCACCCTTACTTCTACCAAAATTACTTTGCCTTACAGTCACCCAAGGAAAGACTTATCTGCTTAGACGTGAATGTATTACATGATGAAATACAGATAATTTTAAAGCCAGGGGAGAATCTTATAAAGCCAAGGTCATTCATGACTGCCCTCCCTTTGCCACACTGCAAAAGATGTTTCCTAATTGAAGTTATTTTTTCAGGGATAGACCTTTGTGCTCTCTGAGCTACCTGGGTTGAAGAGTGTTATTGCTCCTAGATGACTTGCAGGTGGGAAAGGGATAAGCCTTTTTTATTAGCCATGGAAAGCAAGTCTCCATAAGCAGAAGATCATCGTCTTCTGTGACCTGTGAAACACAGCGAGATCCAAAGGAACTTTACAATCTCAGAGAGAAGAGGCATGGAGAGAGAGATTAGTTAGGCTGTTAAATCCTGAGTGAGAAGAGAGAATTGGGGTGGAGTAGGAGGGCTGTTTAATAAAGTGCCAACCTATGAGGTTCCCATAGGGTTGAATTTTCCAGGCCCCCAGAGATGGACTGGAAGTTGTATGGCAGGAGTCTGGGGCTGTCCTTGCACAAGGCTTCTTAAAGGGATTATGACGCGTTCCAGTACAGGTACTAGATGTTCAGCCACTGAGTCCCAGTAGGGATGTGAAGGAAAGACAGAGAGTAGGTCAGGTCAGCCATACCAACCGGCCTCAGGGCCCCACCTCACCCTTCCATTCCTGGGTTAGTAACTTCTCCTCTGGGAAGTCCTTCTTGATCCTCCAGTACAGGGAAGCTTGAGTTCTGAACGTTTGCCATCTCCATGGAGGTACCGTTTGGGGTCTGCTTCCCAAATGTGCCTTTCCCAAAGCCCACTCTCCAACACCACACCGGGCATGGAAAAGGCTGGTCAGCCTATTCATAACTGCGGTTTAGTTAATGGCACTATTCAATTTAGAAACCTGGGGGTCACTGGTGATTTCCGGTTCTCTTTCCTTCCAAAGAGTCACGTCTTAACCATTTGACTTCAGATTTTTCCCCCAAGTCTGTGATCTCTTCTCCACATTGTCATAACGTTACATAGCCTTCAACATTTTTCTCCCCAAATGTAAAATTATTTTTCTAGTCTCCGGTCCAGTCTCTAATTTGCTCTCACAGGGTTTTTTTCGGGAATGCTGGTCCTGTGACCCACCTCTCAAGCTGCTCGAATGACTTCCCACCTCTACATAACTATTGCAAACTGGTGGCCCCTTGGGTCAGATCTGGACCACAACAGGTTTTGTTTTGCCTCAACAATGATTTGTTTGAAAAGAAAATTAATTTCTCTCCTATGTTTAAAAATCTTAACATGTCACACACTTACATATATGAACATATTTAATTTTTCTTAAGAAATCCAAGCTCCAGGGGTGCCTCAGTGGCTCAGTTGGTTAAGTGTTCGACTTTGGCCCAGGTCACGACCTCACAGTCGGTGATTTCGAGCCCCACGTCAGGTTCTGTGCTAACAGCTCAGAGCCTGGAGCCCACTTCAAGTTCTGTTTCTCCCTCTCTCTGCCCCTCTCTCACTCACGTTCTGTGTCTCTCTCTCAAAAATAAATATTTAAAAAAAATTTTTAATTAAATAAAATATAAAAGAAAAAAAGAAATTAAAGATCTGGCAACCCTGGACCTTCATTCAAACAAGGCCACAGTTGGCCACAGCTGCTGCCTTCTTTAGATGGGACCTAATTCTCAAGTTCAACACAATCCTCACCGTGTCTTATTGTCTATCCACACTGAGAACAAGTGTTAGCTGCCATTTGTCCTTACTTTTGTTGTGTTCTTTCCTTAGAGTTAAGAGAAAGTGAAATATTCATATATTCATGTTCATGTTAAAGTTGGGAAAGCAAAAGATACACTTGAAATGACAATGAATTTGGAAAAACAGGAGAAAACATAAATTTCTGTCAGAAGTGAATGCATACAGAAATACAATGTGTCTGAGTCAACATAATTCCATTTTCTTCTTTTAAAAATTTTTTTTTACATTTATTTATTTTTGAGAGACAGAGCACAAATAGGACAGGGGCAGAGAGTGTGCAAGAAACACAGAATCTGAAACAGGCTTCAGGCTCCAGGCTGTCAGCACAGAGCCTGACAAGGGCTCAAACTCACAAACCATGAGATCATGATCTGAGCCCAAGTTGGACGGTTAACTGACTGAGCCACCCAGGCGCTCCAATAATGCCATTTACTTCATAATAACCTGTTTACTTCATTCATTTGTTACCTAATCCTAGTTCTCCTAGGATTTGTGTTTTTGACTCTGTCTTCAAGGATGGAGCCATAACCTCTTAACATGACACACAGGGCCTCTCACCTTACCACCTCTTGTTTTGTCTTGCCCCATCTCTACCCCATGACTGATATTCTTAATTCATTCTTCCCAGACAATTGCTATGCATGGGCATAATAAGAGCAACCACTACTGAGTCTTTTCTATCTCTTAAAAAGAGACAGGTGTAAAGATGGGTCTATTTCCCAAGGTTATTTGTTCCCCTAACCACTAAAGTCTTTCACAAGCAAGACAACAAATCTAGAAAATCTAAATCAAGGCTTTAGAATACACTCATAATTTAGTACACTTAGAATTTTGTGCCTGGTACTGTTCTAAGTTCTTTATACAATACCCCTAAGAGATAAGTTCTGTCATCCCATATCATAGCTGAGGACATGGAATCTTAGAGGAGTTTAGGAATTCCAGAGATGACATGGTTATTGAAAGGCTCAGGCAGGAATTGAATTCAGGTCTATCTTATACCAATGATCTTGACCTCAGCTCCTCCTCAAAAGCGTTCCTTGGTCTGTAACGCACTTCTCTGTTACCAGCTACATGAAATTTTTACCAATTCTTAGTGATTCCGCTTAAATATCCTCTGCTACATAAAATCATTTCTTCAGATACATCATTCATTCCAATAAATACATATTTATTGAGTTCCTATCAAGCATAATATGTGTAAAGAGTTTATCTACCTGGCACATAGTAAGTGAAAAAGCAATCTATATTAGCCCCTACTACACAGTTACACTACATTGTGATCATTTGGAATTATTTTACCTCTGAAGGCACTCATAATCTGGAAGGAGACAAGTGTGACTGAAGAACGCTGAACCCATTATATGTGGGACAATGAATTTTACTTTGAAAACTGTAAGAAAATGAACAAACCTAAAAATTCCTTTTTAACAGCGTATCGGGGGTTTCAGCTAGATTTGAACACTAAAGTCTGAATGAATATTGAAATTCTTTGAATAGAGTAATGCTCGAGAAAAGAACTTGCAGTGATTGTTGAAAATATCTACCCACTAGAACAGAGAAAGAAAAGAACAATAAAGTAGGGACCCAAGTGAGGACAAAATAAATAAGCTGATGTTGGAGGGATCCACATGGAGGCATTATGCTTTAGAAAATGCCAAAGGCAAAGATTTTGAAAACACGCTGAGCCTACTTTTGCACTTTTGTAAATTGAGGATTTGATTTTTTTTTTTTTACATTTATTTATATTTGAGAGACAGAGAGAAACAGAGTGCGAGCAGGGGAGGGGCAGAGAGAGAAGGAGATAGAATCTGAAGCAGGCTCCAGGCTCTGAGCAAAATGTCAGCACAGAGCCCAGCACAGAACTGGAAGCCATGAACCGTGAGATTATAACCTGAACCAAAGTCAAATGCTCAACCGACTAAGCCATACAGGTACCCCATGAACTGAGGATGTAAAAAAAAAAAAAAAAATCCTATTGTATGCTAATGTTGTAGGAATTAAACTAAGTAAGGTAGTCTATGTGAAAAGCTTTATTCTCTGCATGTCGTTTGGTAAGTCCATCTAAAATATGTATTTCTTGCTCTTTAACACTCCTTTCTGAATGCTAGTTTCCAGCTCGTCTATTTTTTTCCTTTTGCAATAGTTTTGTTGAGATATAATTCACATACCAGACAACTCACCCATTTAAAGTGTACATTTCGATGGTTTTTAGTATATTCACAGAGTTGGATAGCCATCATTACAATCAATAGAATATTTCCATCACCTCCAAAAGAAACCCCATATCTTTTAGTTATCATTCTGACATTTATGCTTCCCAGCACTAGGCAATTACCAAACTAATTTCTGTCTGTATATATCTGCCTATCCTGGACAATAGATAGAATCACACAATGCAAGATCTTTTGTGACTAGCTTCTTACACTTAACACACTGTTTTCAAGATTCATCTATGATGTAAGCATGGATTGGTACTTCATTACTTTTTCTGACCAAATGATATTCCTCTGTGTGGATGTACCATATTTTGCTTACCCATTCATCAGTTGATAGACAACTGGGTTGTTTCAACCTTTGAGTTCTTTTCTTTTTTTAAAAAATTTTTTTTTAATGTTTACTTATTTTTGAGAGAGAGAGACAGAGCACAAGCAGGGGAGCGGTAGAGAGAGAGAGAGGGAGACACAGAATCCGAAGCAGGCTCCAGGCTTGGAGCTGTCAGCACAGAGCCTGACACGGGGACCCACCAACCATGAGATCATGACCAGAGCCAAAGGCAGCCTCTCAGCCCGACTAATCCACCCGGGAGCCCTCTGGTCTATTGCTTTAAACATCCACCCTTTACAATGTGTTCCTGATTCTGTAACTGTTGAAAAAATGCACAATTATCTTGCCTTTTAGTGAACAAATTCCTCAGTAATGCCTCATTATATAAAGAATGAGATCCAAACCTTTAAAGTCAAAATGATGCACAGGATTTTAAGCTTTGACTTTTGACCAACTTTCTGGTTACCTCCCACCACTCTGACTCTTACATCCAAGACTTCAGGTAAACTGAAATTTCCCAATCACGGGCAAACTCTCTAGTCAGACTTGAAATTGCATGCCTACTTCTTGCTCTCACTATTTTATATGACCCTTAGCTTCTTTAACTGTAATATGAAATCCTGAAATCTGTATTGCAGAAATGTTGGTAAGGTTAAGTAGGATACAGTTGAGATTAAGTGAGGTAAATTAGGGTTAAGCAAGACTCAGTTTACTGTTCTCTTGGTGGAGACTTTGCTGAGCGGCCAGCAGCAGGGATTTCCAAGTATGAACTTCCAATGTTTTTAGATGAACAGGCCCTGAGAACAAATGCTTTTGCAAAAGCCACATGACCTCTCCAGGCCTTAATACCTCATCATTCATAGCATGGGGGTGGCTGGCTTGCACCGTGTCTCACAGTTCTCCATGGGACTGAGATAAACAATCTCAATCTCAATCTCCCCAAATCTTTCTTTGGCTTTGGAAAGCTTTTCTTTCAGTGTTGCTTACTTCCAAATCCCTTTTTAAGCCACTGTTGCATCTGTTAATCATGTCCAATCTTCTTTATATTATCACAAATAATCCCAATTTTTTCCTCCTCTACATCGTGATTGAAAAGTCAATTTTGAAAACTCAAAATGNGGGCACTTATGGGGATGAGCACTGGGTGTTATATGGAAACCAACTTGACAATAAACTATTTGTAAAAAAAAAAAACTCAGAATGATTAGACAGTGCACACAAATTCATGACACCCCATAAGTCATTAGACTTTATAACTGGAATTCTATATTATTAATTTAAAAAATATGGTTCACAGCTTCAAAACCCAAAAGTATAAGACTTTGAACAAAGAGTCAGACATGAATAAATCAGTGTGATCTTGGAAAACCTACATTTGGGAAACTACCTTACTCAGTTGACAATTTGGAAATGCTATTATTTTCTGGTTGGCCCTTTATTTTAAGGTCATCTTATTTTCCAAATTAAATCCAATCTCTTTAAAAAACTTCTCTCACATTGGTTGAGTAAGTACAAGAGTTTTCTACATAGTCTAATTGAGAAAGACTCTGGGTTGGAGTTGACCTGGCTGAGAGAAATCTGCCGCTCTGACTACCTGCCAGACTCACAGAACAGGAACCACAGACGGTCAGGGGAGGGATAGCAGAGCAGTCTGAGGGGCGGCCAATTTGCGAAGTCATCTCCCCGTTTCCTCCTTTACCTGCTAAGAACCACAACACATTAGAGCTGGAGGGGACCTTACTGATCCCATCACCCAATATCCTCATTTCACGAAGGAAGAAACTGAGGCCCAGGAAGAGGAAGGCTCTTTCCACCATGCCACAGTTTTCCCCTTTCAAGGTGTCCATCTTCTGACAAGCAGCTGAAATGACTTCTCCTTTCACGTCTCATCTGCCTTCATTTGGGGCTCGTAGGTGTCTCTCCCTCTCAACCTCCCTCCTAGCCTCTCTTTCTCCCTGCTATCTTTTCTTACATTTTTCCATTTCCATAAAACACAGCAAAAGGATGCATAAAATACCTCAAGGTCATAAAAACAAGGAAAAGAAAAAATAAGGGTAAAATTATAAAAAGAGAGGAATGAGCTTGAAAGTGTGTATTATATTAAGCTAAATACTTGCTACAGGGGCAAGTCCCCAATTTGCCTCCAAGTGTTCTAATGGTGAAGATATGATACACAGGATTCCTTTTAATAGATCAATTACTTAAGGTGACATGGTTATTCTTCATACTGACACCAGATGGAAATATTCTTCAGAGGTTCCACATAAGAAAAACACTGGGGTGTTTTTTCCCCCTTTAGATTATCTGGCCTGGAACAGGCTGAAAAGATAAGCCTTTAGAAGTTTGACTGATATTCACTTTTATAAGTCTTAGCCCAAATCACAAAGGTGGTAAAAGGTCATCCTAAAACTTACATGAACGTAACCTCCCTGCTTGTCCAGATGCCCAGGCACTGTCTACTACTGTCCTGCTGCGATGTGCCCAACAGGTGAAGATTGGATCATGGTGAGAAAGACACCCACTGAGACCCTCACCTTTCTTGAGATTTCCTGTATAGTTTGAACCAGGACACATCAGACAGATAGTAGGAAAGGGTCTGGGTATTTCTTAGTAATTCAAAGAAGTTTATTCATCATGAGATGCTTTTCATGCATCTTCTCTCTTTCTATTAACACAGATAATGAGGAGTAAGTTCAAATTCCTAACAGCCAGGTTATTAATACATAAATCCATATATATAGAGAGAAAGATCGGGGTGCCTAGGTGGCTCAGTTGGTCGAGTGTCCAACTCTTGATTTCCGCTCAGGTCATGATCTCACAGTTCAGAGGTTGAAGCCCTGCGTCCAGCCCTGTGCTGATGACACGGAATCTGCTTGGAATTCTGTCGCTCCCTCTTTCCCTGCTTCTCTCTCTCTTTCTCAAAATAAGGAAATAAATTTTAAAGAGAGAGAGAGAAGGAAAGATCATCATAATAATATTGTAAAAGTTAACTCTCTAGGTTTCCCTTCACATGCAAGTTGCCCACTTTTCCTCCAGGGGCGCTATGGCCTTGATAGCAATAATGAGAAATCGGCTTTCATGATCAAATAGTATTTTTTAGGTTTTGATTTATATCTTAAATAATTTTTTATACTAGAGAATAGTTCTGTGTATTGAATGTGTACAGGGGAAGTGTATCAGAATACATCTGAAATAAAGAGAGCACAAGAGAGGTAGAAGTCCATCAACTCACTGATCTTTCCCAGAGAGGAAAGGCCCTGAGTCTACAAACTCCAAGACAAACTCCTTCCCTGGACCTCATTGCCTTCTGCTACTCACTACCAATGTGAAGCGTCTTGACTTGCAAACTCAGACGGTTCCAGACAGAAACAGTCTTCAATGTGGAAGGCACATGCTCACAGTGTTGTGCAAACCCCAGGGACAAAACTGGACTTTTGAGCACCCATCACATTCTCTTCTTACATTTCCGTAAGTCAAATTTATTCCTCTTGAACTGCTGTGCTGATTGCTGTTTTAATCAAATTTTTGTAGGTATTCATTTTGGAGTGTGACTCTATTTCTACCTAATCATCTGCACTTCTCTTATTTACATGGGATACTTGATATCTTTTATATTTACCTCAATTCCCTCCAAGATCCATAAGGAACATTTGTCAGTATGATGAGATCTTTTAAGACAGGTCTATTTGCGCTCTCTCTCTCTCTCTCTCTCTCTCAAATTAAAAACAAAACAAAACAAAACATATCCATTTGGTAAAAGGTCTAAGGTAACCTAGGTCCACCCTAAAATGCAAGGTCAAGGGATGGAGAGATTCAGAATTCTGAGAGGAAGATTGGGGATACAACCTTGGGTGTCCCGTATTTACCAACGGAGAGCAGTGGGCGACAGGATGAGAAAGTAGGTGCCTGGTTGAGCTTGTCCCTCTCCCTGCCTGGGAAAGGGCTTAGTCTTGCCAGAGTCATAAAGGAAACCCTGAGTCTCAACATCATTGTTCCAACCAAAAACCTTGTGAGGAGGTGGACAGCCATCTTTGTTCCGTCAGTTTTTGCTCAGGAAGGGGTTGAGTGTTTAAAAGCTCCTTGGGGGGCACCTGGCTGGCTCAGTTGGTTAAGCAGCCGAGTTCGGCTCAGGTCATGATCTCGCAGTTTGTGAGTTGGAGCCCCGCATCGGGCTCTGTGCCCGATTCTGTGTCTCCTCTCTCTATACCTCCTCTGCTTGCACTCTGCCTCTCTGACTCTCAAAAATAAATAAACGTTAAAAAACTTTTTTTAATATTAAAAAGATGGCTTTTTTAAAAACAATGCAAATAAAAAATAAAATAAAAGCTCCTTGGCCTCTTTAGTTTGTAAATAAATTATGCCTTTGCAAAATAATTCATCCTAGAATTTAGAATTTTCAGAGAGGTCTAAAGTGAAAATGTTCAGAAACCAAATAACAATTTTTCTCCTCTATGGCAGTTATCAGTTTACAGATGAGTTTTTAATTTGCAATATTAAGAACCCAAAAAGACATTTCTCTTTTACATAATCATGTGCCATCCATCTTTTGGAAAAATATCTCCAACAAGAGCTATGCACCTCTAGGGTGATGTGGTGGTTTGCGGTCATTTGTTAGAGCAGTTCTAGGAAACTAATACAATTAAAAAACACCACTCCTGTCCTGAAGGAAATTTAGAATCCCCCACATGGAAGTGGATGGACCAAGCAGGACCTTAAGACCTGTGCTAACAAGAGCTTTTCAAAAGCATAAGAAGAAAGGGAGTGAGAGATAATCTCTGTGAACAAGAAAGGCCTCAAGTATGGAGTAGTTTGTGAGTGTCCAAAGAGTTGACAGGTAGAAATGGGGAGTTGTGATGGAAAGGTATTCCGAGCAGAGGGAATTATGGGACAAGAAGAGCCCAAACTTAAGATGCTCAGAGGATCCCAAATGGTTCAGGTTGAGTAAATTCCACCTATGGGATAGAGTTCTGGAAAAGCAGCTTAGTATTATTAGAAAACCCCAGAAACAATGTGTATATTTTAACATATTTCAGTGCCAGAGAAATTTTGAGCTGGTATCAAGATTATTCAGCCTAGTACTGCTATTTTGTATAGAGAAAAGGAAATTAAAGGATGGCTTTACTTTCCCAAGATCGGATAGCTAGGTTTGGAATAAAGTCAGCACTAAAATCCAGATCTTTTGTTTAGTAATTAAGTTGTCTTTGCAATAATTTTCTGTCTTTCAAATATTCCTTACTTTCTGGCCTAATTTTTAAAACTTTTACTACTAAATATCAATTAACGGCTACATTTTGAGCCCCAGTTGTTTACATTCAATATTAATTACCTATCTGGGTATGGGTTAGAACACACACAATAAATCTTTTCATAAAAATTCCTAGTGGTGTTCCCGGGCACCCTCCCAACCTTCCCTTCCATCTTTCCCAAACTTCAACAGCCCCTAAAAAAGCCTAAAAAAGTAAGCATTTAAAACGTTTAATTTCTAATATTATGGTACATATTAAAAATTTCAATATAGGAAATGAAAAAAGGAAAGTGACCCATTATCTCACTACTCTGCTAATTCCTATTGGCTTTTTTTTCCATGAAATACAAACAACACCATAAAAAAAAAAAACTCAGATACCTCAGAAAAATAAACAGTATAAATAGTAAGTGGAAACTCTCCTTATTTTTTTAATGTTTATTTATTTTTTAGAGAGAGAGAAGCAGGGGAGGAGCAAAGACAGAGGGAGATACAGAATCCGAAGCAGGCTCCAGGCTCCGAGTTGTTAGCATAGAGCCTGATAAGAGGCTCGAACTCATGAACCAACTGTGAGATCATGACAAGAGCCGAAGTTGGACTCCCCGACTCAGCCACCCAGGCGCCCCTTCGAACTCTCCTTATTTTGCTGCCAGGTCTTTCTCCAAATATACATCACCAACAAATTCTTCTTTGTGTTTCCAGAAAACAAAACAAAACAAAACAACTGAACAAACAAACAACAAACGTGCAGTTGTAGATGTTTTTCTCCGTGTAACACTATACATAATGTGCTTCCTTGCTTTTTTATTTTTTCTTAAAGATAATCTGGAATCTTTCAATATTACAACCTACAGAACTATTCCTTTTAAAAAAGCTTTATAATATACCATTTTAAGGATATGCCATCATTTAGTTAAGCAGCTCCCATTATTTCCAGTGTTTTGTTATTACAGTGTTGAATAATATCTCACGCATACAACTAGAATGTTTTTCCAAGTATATCTTCAGAGTAAGTACCTAGTTATAGAAATTATCTAGGAATTATCATGCAAGATTCCCCACCTAACAACCCTTTAATACTCCCTCTCTCCACTGCAGGTAGGATCTAAGCCAAATATCTTATCTTGATTTACCAGGGTATCCAGACATGGACTGTCTGTCTCTTTAGCCTGGCAGTTACTCTTAATTTATAACCTGGAGAAACACCACCCGTTAGTCCTTCAAACTCATTTCTTACCCCAGGGCCTTTGTACTTGCTCTTGCTTTTTATAACCTGCTGTGAGAGGTGGCTGCCTCTGTCATTTTGGTTTCAAATCAAAGATTTCTCCTCTGTGAGGCCTAAAGAGCTTAAATGAGCCCTTCACCTCCTTCACTTCATACTGATTTATTTTCATCTTAGCACTTCACTCTACATGAAATTGTTCTGTCTTCCCCTCTGAAATATGAGCTCCAAAAGAGCAAGAGCCCTATCTCTTCTTCTCCACTGAGTCTCAACAGCTCAGAAGAGCACAGGCTCAAGGAATCTCTGGTGAATAAATGGTCAGAGGATAAATGGGTTTAAAATGATCAGAAAGATGGCCAAATTGCTTTCCAGAAAGGGTTGCCAGTTTTTACCACCACTGACAGTGCCTGAGTACCCTGGAAAGTGCTTAGCCCTATGAAGCATTTACCATTTTTTCTAATAGTCCATTTTATTTTATCATTTTTTAAGTTTCTCAACATTCATTTTTTCTCCTTTTTTTAAAAAATGTAATTCACTGGGGCACCTGGGTGGCTCAGTCGGTTAAGCGTCTGACTTTGGCTCAGGTCATGATCTCACGGTTTGTGGGTTCGAACCCTGCATTGGGCTCTGTGCTGACGGCTAGCTCAGAGCCTGGAGCCTGTCTTCAGATTTGGTAACTCCCTCTCTCTCTCTGACCCTCCCCTGCTCATGCTGTCTCTATCTCTCTTTCAAAATAAATAAATAAATAAATAAATAAAATATTAAAATAAATAAATAAATAAATAAAACATTAAAATAAATAAATAAATAATGTAATGTATTATCAAATTGGCTTCCATACAACACCCAGTGCTCATCCCAACAAGTGCCCTCCTCAATGCTGATCACCCACTTTCCTCTCTCTCCCACCCCCCATCCGCTCTCAGTTTGTTCTCAGTATTTAAGAGTCTCTTGTGGTTTGCCTCCTCCCCTCTCTGTAGCCATTTTTCCCCCTCCCTCTCCCCCATGGTCTTCTGTCAAGTTTCTCAAGATCCACATATGAGTGAAAACATACGGTATCTGTCTTTCTCTGCCTGACTTATTTCACTTAACATAATACCCTCCGGTTCCATCCACATTGCTGCAGATGGCAAAATTTCATTCTTTCTCATTGCCGAGTAGTATTCCATTAGATATATAAACCACATCTTTATGCATTCAGCAGCTGATGGACATTTAGCCTCTTTTCATAATTTGGCTATTGTTGAAATAGCACTGCTATAAACCAAGTACATCAGTATTCCTGTATCCCTTGGGTAAATTCCTAGCAGTGAGGACCCTCCACACCGTTTTTCAGAGCAGCTGCACCAGTTTGCATTCCCACCAACAGTGCAAGAGGGTTCCCATTTCTCCACATCCTCACCAGCATCTATAGTCTCCTGATTTGTTCATTTTGGCCACTCTGACAGGTGTGAGGTGGTATGTCTGTGTGGCTTTGATTTGTATTTCCCTTGTAATAGTCCACTTTAAAGGTAAAAAATGGAGACCTATCTCCTTTTTTGGAGTAATTTTTCTTTAGACACTGTTAAGAACAAATCAGATATTTGTTTCTAACATAACCTCACATCCATCTTAGAAAAATAAACAGGCAATTAAAACTGTTATTTAAGTAAGAAACATAGTGTGAATTTTTCATACTGGTTTAAAAATTGATGTGATGACCGGTAAGAGTATGGAATTTGAACATCAATCTTTTTAAGACAAAAAAAGTCTTATCCTTATAATATACAGTAAAATGTTTGCTGGAATTTTATTCTTTTTTCACTTCCCTCCCTTTTTTCATGGATTTAATCAACCATTCATTCACCTTACAAATATTTATTGATTGCTTACAGTCCCAGGCACTAGTAAAATCTTTATCTCTCACCCATATTCTAGGCCAAGCATTTTGGCCTGGGTTTTATTTTTATTTATTTATTTATTTTCGACGTTTTATTTGTGTTTTAGAGAGCATAAGTGGAGGAGGGGCTCTGAGAGGGGGACAGAGGATCCCAAGCCAGGCTCTGGGCTGACAGGTAACCTGTTGTGGCACTCAAACTCAGGAAGATCACAACCTGAGCCCAAGTCCCAAGCTCAACTGGGAGATTAATTTACTAATCAACCAGTTTAGCTCTTGGATTTATGTAATATTTTACTGGACTTTGATCCTTTTAAAAAAATGTTGCATTTATTTTTGAGGGAGAGTCCGAGGATGAGCGGGGGAGGGGCAGAGCCAGAGAGAAGGAGGCACAGAATCTGAAGCAGCTGACAGCTCAGAGCCTAACATAGGACTCGAAGTCTGGGAACTGTGAGATCATGACCTGAGCTGAAGTTGGAGGCTTAACTAACTGAGCCACCCAGGTGCCTCAGTTGTACTGGATTTTTCCAAGCTTTCCTTAATTTCTTGTTATTTCTTATTACTCTTTTAGAGATATTTCTCCCAGTTACCCCTTTTCAGTGGTTCCAAGCAACCTGACTTTGAAAATACCCTCTTCTTGGACTAGAGGTGTGGTGGGGAAATGTGCACCCGAAAAAGGGAATTTTCTTCTTGGTCCTAATGTCCACCTAATTTTTAAAGCATAGGTTCCTTATTATATTTTAAGCTTACAATTACATCCATAGATTAATTATTAGATATCTCCATGTCATATATCTCATTTTTCTAAACTTGTGGAGAGTAAGTGGAGGAACAAATGGAGTAGAAAATCCTTTTCCTTCTGAGAAGAGGGGGTGTAGGTAGACACTGAGTTTAGGACATTGCTGAGATACTGGGGGTTCAGTAGGGTGTCATCATTACACTCAGCCTTCCCCTCAACACGATTCTGTTGCACCTACTCGTGAGATATATAAAACAAAAATTTCTTTTTTTTTTTTACAAATAGTTTATTGTCAAATTAGTTTCCACATAACACCCAGTGCTCATCCCCACGAGTGCCCTCCTCCATGCCCATCCCCCCTCCCCCCCACATCCATCAGTCCTCAGTTTTTGTCAGCATTCAAGAGTCTCTCATGGTTTGCCTCTCTCCCTTTCCCCCACCATTTCCGCCCTTCTTCTCCCCCTTGTTCCTCTGTTAAGTTCCTCCTAATCCTCCTATACGTGCAAACATATGATATTTGTCCTTCTCTGCCTGACTTATTTCGCTCAGCATAACACCCTCCGTGTTGCTACACATGGCCTGATCTCGTTGTAAAACAAAAATTTCTTATGCGTTTAAATAAAGTTTTTGCATTGGACCAGTTGGTCCAGTTCTTCTATCTGCTAACTTCCTTCCCCACTTTGTCTCAGTTCATTAACTCTACCTCTCCCGGCACCCAAATCTTCCACCTATCTTCTCTCCCTCTCCCGGCTACTAGTCGGTCTCCACTTTCCACCTCTTCATCCTCCGCATCCCCAGTCCGCTGGTGACTGAGCACAGCTCCGCCGGCTGCCGCGCCGCGGGTTTACGTGAGTCAAAGCCGCGGGTGGGGGACCCCCCGGGGTAGGGCAGGGGCAAGGAGGTGGGAAGCGCATTCCTTTCACGTGCGATCTCAGAGCAAATCTGCCTGGAGTTCTGCTGGCGAGAGGGCTGGCAGGTTTTACTATTTCTTTCTCGTCTGGTAGCCAGGCTCGCGGGTNCTGCGCCCCGCACGCCGAAACTACATTCAAAGGCCAGGCTAGGCTGCCCACGAGGTTGGGATTGGGGACTGGGGGTGACCTCGGGGCGACTCCCTCCTTGGCGCCCTTCCTCCCCTCCCCTAGTCACCTTCGCGTCTGCAAAACAGCCCCTCAGGGCTAGAGGTCTCGCTTTCTCTAGCTAAGGGTTAATTTGCCGATCGCACGAGGGGGAGGAGATTTCCCTGTAGACAAGTAAAAAGGGTGATGGACAAACGTGCGGGCACTAAGACCGCAAGGCATTCATTTCCTCCGACGGTGGTTGCGGACGCCGGGAGGAGGAGAGCCCCAGAGAGAGGAGCTGGGAGCCGTGGCACAGGCAATGCTCAACCCTGTATGTAGCTGANGGGGTGGGGAACACAGACAGGAGAGCACTCGAAATCAAGCGCTTTACAGATCATTTTATTTTGTGTAGAGAACACGTAGCGACTCCGAAGATCAGCCCCAATGAACATGTCAGTGTTGACTTTACAAGAATATGAATTCGAAAAGCAGTTCAACGGGAATGAAGCCATCCAGTGGATGCAGGAAAACTGGTAGGTGATGCTTTCGCGTGATACTCTTCCCGGGAGCCCTGCGCGTCTCCGCGGTGCGCCTTCATGTCGGTATTTTCTGTCTGGGGCGTGAACGGAGCGCCGAATCGCGGGCAGCAGAGAGCGGGTGGCCGAGCCCTCGGGTCTCCCGGGTGCGGGAGCCACGGGGGCTGCATGAAGCGCGTGGGTCTGTGAGTGCCCCTGTGTGAACCGAGGCCACACATACATCTTCAACAGATTATATAACATAGAACATACGTGTGTCTATAGGGTAGATGTCTGCGCGACAGGGAAGGCGGGAGAGATGCCACGGTCCTGATTCCCTACCTGTGCAACCTTCTAGTTTTCATCTAGATTCGGGTTTTCTCCCTCGGCCTCCGGCGAGCTGAGCGAAAGGCAGTGGAGGAAGGACCCGATGCCCTGCTGCGTTTAACCCTCTCTCGCCTGCGCTCCCTGGTCCTCGCCCTCTGCCCGTCCCTCGTGTCCTTCCTTTCTCCTTGCAGCCCTCCCACTTCCCTGCCCTACTCTCTGCCGCTCCCTGGCCGGATTTCTCCTTTCCCGGACCCCTTTCCCCGCGCGGATCCCTTTCCGGTTTCATGAAGAGGCGGAGGCGACGTGGGGGTGGGGACAATGAAAACGGTACTAAAAATGAATGAACCCGAGTAGAGCCACGCCATTATTAAGTTTCTGTTTCACGGAGACGCCTTTTGGACACGCTCCGTTCTAATTCAGTAGGAAGCTGTTGATCGGAGCTGAGACACAGATTAAAAACCCCTCGGTCCGCAGAGTCCTTGGGGGCTTTTCCCCGGACAAACTTCCAGTAGGGAAAGAGTCTTTCTTGTTTACTGTGTTCCTTCCGCCAGTCCTTTTGAAAATCCCAGTGTGGGAGGCGATCCTATGTCACCTTGCAATATTTAACAGGGGTGTGTGTGTGTGTGTGTGTGTGTGTGCGCGCTCGTGTGCGCGCTCATCTGCCTCTTCCTTGTAGACAGCTACTGTGGCAGACATTCCCTTCCTCCCTTTCAGCCCGGGTCTGTCGATCCGTAAAGTGCAAGCTCAACGCACCCGGGAGCGGGGCAGTGGCCTGCAGCCTCCTGGGTGCTCGATGGGAGGGTCGGGCAGAGGCGCTCTGGCGCCAAGGGATCCCGCCGGCCGCCGCGTGCTCTAGCGCGCGTGCCCTGCGCCGTCACGACCCGCCTGCCCTCCCCCATCTCATCAATGGGAAACCGGAGACGCCGGCGCGCCGGGGGTCGGGGCTGGCTGCTGCAGCCGGAGGGCGTGCCGCGGGCCGGAGCTGGTGGAGGGAGGTTCAACTTCCTTTACTCCGGTTCCCAGGAGTTGTTACTGGCCCTGGGAGGCTGGGCCGCCGCGCCCGCCTCCTCCCGTCCGGGTGGTTGGCCCACCCGAGGCCCACTGGCCATTTGAGGCTGCTTCGCGGCCGAGCCCGCCCCCTGCGCCCTACACGCGGGCTGGGCCCGGCGCGCCCGCACCCGCTGCGGCTTGGCGGGGCACCGCACAGGATGAGGGGCTTGCGGGGGTCTGAGGGCCGCGTCCGGCCAGACCCGGAAGCCAGCTGGGGGACACGATCTTCTCTGAAGCTCAGGGAGTGCGGCAGGCACATGGGGCGCGGGGTGGCGCCCTTCCTGGCCGGGCGAGGCCGGAGGGGGCCGAGGGTGGGTCCGGGAGACGGTTGAACCGCGGAGAGGCTCGATTCTGGCGGAGGGCGCACACTGAAGGGGCTCGGCGCTTGGGGAAGCCGACCCCGCTCCGCCCCGGCGGCCTGGGGACCTATCTGCGGAGGCACTTCCTCCTCCGGCGTTGAGGGTGGCGCTGAAGGCGGGGTGGGGGCGGTGGCCCCAGGCCGCAGGCTCTGGAAGCTGCGCGGCGGGCCAGCCCAGGGGTCGGGTCTTCTCTGCAGCTGTTCGTCGTGTTCTCTTGTTCATTCAGCCCATCTTCTTCCCCCATCAGAGCTGTGTGCTCTGTGTTTTCCACTCTGCCTTGTCTCCAACTTGCTGCACCTTTATTGAACCTGCCTTTCGGGAGCTGGCGTCCCCTTCCGGTGGCTGCCCCCATTCTCCGTGGGCCAACCCTCCCTTGCACCAAAGCGGTGGACATTGCCTTTTATTTACTGTTTGCCTTTTCTCTGAGGCCACTTTCTGGTGCTTCTCCAGGTAACCATTTCCCGCCTCTTTTCTCCATTCACTCAACAAGTACACATTGAACCAGACAGGGCCTGGCCCTCACCAGAGCTGAAAACGGCAAAAATGCGCTAAGCTGTTTTCTCCTGTTGAGCTCTGACCAGGGCTTCCTACTAGCTCTTAACAGACCTTTCTAATGGCAACGTCTTTCCTGGCTTTTGTTTATATACATGAATATTTGCGTGTATGTCTGTGCCTCCTACCAGACCGTCAGCTCTTTAGGGCATGGTTCTTGTCTCATTCCACTCGTGATTATACGGAGCACGTGGGAGAGTGCTTTGTACGTGGCAGATGCTGGAGAAAATGCCTATCCATGAGTTAAAATGATGATTGGTGCCCATTTTATTGCCAGCACTACCTGTTAATACCTGAAGCTTAACAGGTTTGGCCTTCCCTCTACATTGGAATACTACCTAGTAGTTATATATTGGGATTTTTCCCTTCCTGACTTTTTCTTTGTTGACCCTATGTTCTTAGCTTGCATACTGCAGTCAGAAAGCCCTGTTAGCTGTTACTCTTTCCTTGCAGGTCTACCTGACCTTGATTGTCGTACTTTCTCCTTTTACCCCAGAGGATGTGCCTTTCTCCCATTATTATAGGGCCCAATTTTATAAAACCCTCCTCAGCCAGAATCCCAGCAGCAAAAAAGTCTTGAGCAAGGTGTTAAGAAAATGAGTTTTTTTTCATTTCCCTTGTTAATGGGAGGAGGAAGCTCCATAACCAAGGCTTAGACCCTCTTGGGGGCAGAGGAAGTTTAGGAAACCAAAGCCTTACCTTTTCCAGGATTTAAACATGGTTTGAACTAGTTTCTAGAGGAAAAACACAGTGTTGTGAAACATCTGCTCTGTCTTTTGAGCAGTCATTTGCACTGGTCCTTAAAAATGTCTTAGACATAGCCTCAAACAAATCTTATTAATTTGGAGATTTAGAATTACCTCTCAGAAATGAGCTACATGGTCTTTTGAAGTATTATGAGAAAGGCCAGGAGTGCTGTTTTGTCAGTACGCTGTCTGTACTACTTAGTATTATTTAAGAGAAGCTTAAATAAGTGTCGTTTATTAAACATGTCCTATAATCCCTATTCATTCTTATTACATATTAGTGTTATGATCCCCTTATTTTTGGAATAGTACTTGTACAAACACCAAAGTGTTCAATTGTGGCAAGTTTACCAAGTTTATTGTTGCTTTAAGAAATTATTAACCCTATATTCATCCTAAACACAGGATAAATACTATAGACCTTTTTAATTTTCTAGCAAATAGTGTCATGTATAATAAATTAGAGAAGCAATTGAAATGCAAAGTAATAAATATATTCCCTTGAAGAATCACCCTGAAACCTCATCTTGAAGCTACATATCAAGTTAAAAATGCCTTGAGTAATATTATCCAGTATATGATATTTTATTAGACTAAGTAGAGGTAGAGCAAAATGCATGCCTTTAGCCTCAATAGCCTTTTTGACTCCCAATTTTACACTGAAAAGCCCCGTGATTTTACAACATTGAAAAGAAAGGCATTTTGTTCCTTAATGAGATGCCTGGCCTTTACCTGTTATTTTCACTAATAGCTGATTTAATTTATAAGTGCTGCTTGCAAGGAAGCGAAATCACGTAGTGACTGGTAAGGCAAGGCGACATAAAAATTCATTGAGTGAGAAGGGCAGCTGGGCTCTGCCTTCTCTTTCAGCAGCCTGCCAGGTTTGTGCTAACAGCGGTGGATGCTAGTTGCTCCAGTTGTAATTGTCTGGCCAATGATGATTATCTTCTGATGTCGGCTGACACCGTGTTCACCAATAGGAAAGCAGGAGGCCTGTGCTGACTGCTGTAACATTATGGATGTGAGGTGACGTCATCACAGGCCTTGCCTAGAACCTCATGAAACCCTCCCCCGCTCCCCTCTGGCATCCTTCACATATCCAGCCTTTCACACTGCTTTGTATATTTTTCTGACTTTCTCCTTTCCTCTCCCCCCACGGTGGTGTTGGATATAAGGGTTTTATTGTTTATATTTTGTGCTCTGTATTTTAGGGTCTATAAGATGGTGTAGGAAATTTTAGGATTAAATATTATCTAAGAAAACCTTCTTACCTACACATTTGTTTTCACTAAGGGAAAAAATGAGAAGAAAAACTGTTTGAAAGGAATTGTATATCTATACCTTTTTATGTGCATTTTAGAAGGTGACATGATGTACAATTTCCGTATTAAAGAACATAAAAACATTGTAAGTCTGTGTGAGTATATTACTCAATACAGCATCATTAAAAACGCAGGCATAGTATTAAAGCTGTTGTTTTTTTCTGTAGTGACAACTGTTCTGCATCAATCCCTAGAATCCTTAATATCTGCTTTATTCATTTATAAGAAAAATGGCTGGAGAATAGTGCAGTCTGCTCTCATGAAAGAGGAAAAACCAGAGTCTCATTTAATCTGCCACTACAGCAAATATAAATCTGGTCAGCTATCTAGGAAAATACTATATCCACATAATACTCCTGTTTCCTTCCACTTTAGGGAATCACAGCTCATATTAGCCTTAGGATTGAAAAGTCCTAAGTGTGAGGAATTTAGTGTGTCATTCAATAAACTTTAGAAGCACTGGGATATTGGCCTAATATGCACTAGTTTAAGAATAAGAAGACTGAGGGTCGCCTGTGTGGCTCAGTTGGTTAAGTGACCAACTTTGGCTCAGGTCACGATCTCATAGTCCATAGGTTTGAGCCTGCGTTAGGCTCTGTGCTGACAGCTCAGAGCCTGGAGCCTGCATCAGATTCTGTGTCTCCCTCTTCTCTGCCCCTTTCCTGCTCACACTCTGTCTCTCTCTCTCCCAAAAATAAATAAACATTAAAAATTAAAAAAAAAAAAAGAATGAGAAGACTGAGAAAATGCACAAAGAAGAGAAATGTGACCTACTTTACGGTGATAGAAAGTAATGAAGTGTGTGGGAACTGTGATCTGAACTTTCATGTATCTTTTTAAAAATGATGTATCTTCATGCAGTCCTAAACGCCAAAGTGTTTTAGGATTCCCAGGGATACTGGAAATTATTTTATGACCAGATATTATCCATCTCTATATTAGCATTAGTTATAAATAGCATATGATGTAAAATTTTTACATAAGGCCTTTTGTTGAATGTTGTGAAGAAGGCTTGCTGCTTGTTGCTTTTAATGTTAGATGATGATGATTCTAAAGGTATCAGGATCCCATCATCATTTAACTCCAGAATCAACCCACTCCAGATCTAAGAGTTCCTTCGCATACTCCTTGAAAGAAGATTCTTTCAAGTTAGACAGTGGAGAAGCTGGTGGAAAGGTGGGGGGAAGGGCAGGTGAATACTTAGAACTGCATAAAATAACCATCCAGTCAGTCGTTAGCCAACAAAGCAAAATGGAGTGTGGTACTATTCAGTTAGTTCAATAATTCATCTTGGCTTCGATGATCTGCATATTTTAGGTCTCAGTGTTTTCTAAAATGAATGATGTAAACTTATCTCAGCGATCCACTTAATTGTTCGTGTTATGGACATAGGTGAGCTGAGCTGCCCTGTGTTACTAAGAACCAGACAGAAGTCCACAAAATTTCCCTTTAGCTATTTACCTTTTCCTGGTCTATGTTCTAGTCCCTACCTTCAAATCTGTCTGCCCCCATTGACTTTCCACTGACTTTTGTTAAAAGAGCACAGTCGTTTACTTAGAAAAATAACTACCTATACCATGGATATTGTATCTATTGATAACCTTAGAAAATCGGAACAAAAATATAACATGGCTTGATTGAAATGTTAAGGCCCATAACTTTGTCCTTTGCTATATTCTGATTGTGTGTGTAGACAGGCGGGTACAAATGTGTAACTTTTGGCAGTTACTAATAGAACTTAAATAGCCTCCCTAATTATATGTAACTTTCAATAATTTTATTTTAGAAATAGATTTGTCCTTTTAAAAAAATGATTGCTCTAAAGTAAAAAAATGAATTTGTAGTTTTAATCTTGCTGAGCAAGAGCCATTCCAAAGCATTGGGTCCATCCATGTAAATTCTCTTACGTTCAAGCTTCTGTGTTTATCCTGGTTTATTTTTGTACTACAGTTTTTAGTTTTAAGGTTTTTTATCCTAGTAAAGGTCATTTGGAATGAGAAATACTTTTAAGAGAAACTTCTGTTTAACCAGTCACTCACAGTGATTTTTCTAAAATTTAACTTTAAGCTTGTATGCTACGCCCCTCAAAAAAATGTACACGTGAAAAATATTTTCACTTACCTTGGCTGAGATAAATAAGCCATGCTGATTATAAGCAATTTTAGCAATTTTAAGGTGTTGTTAATAAAATGTAAAAAGAATTTTAAGATCCTAGGCCCACTCTAACTGGGGTAATTCGTCACTACGTCTTCAGGCGTAGTGAGTTCAGGGGAACTAAATGCTTTGAAGTTGAGAATTTTATGATCTTGTTTTAGAAGGCTCGATGGGGGGAAAAAGGGCTANATTTACTCCTGAAACCTTTTTTTTTTTTTTTTTTTAATGTGTGAGGCTTCCATTGAAGTTTTTGGGTGTGTTAAGCATTTAAAAGCCGGACTAACAGTGGTTATCATTACAATAAGAGAGAAGGAAGCTCAGTAAAGGTCCTGTAAATATCCAGGTCTATAGTTTCCTCTAATTTTATGACTTTTTCACAGACTTGATTTAAATATCTTTAAGAAGTAGGGTAGATTTTCTTTATTCTCAAGTAATGATACTAATAGTTGATACATAGTTGTTTACTGATCGCAAGTATTCTTTTAAAATGTTTTACATATGTTAACTGTTACATCCTCCCAACCACCTTTGATGTATTATCTTTTTGATTTTTTTTTTTTTTTAACAAAAGGAAATGAGGCTCAGTGTGCTTATACAAGATGGG
Organism: Crocuta crocuta; assembly: GCF_008692635.1. Classification (NCBI taxonomy): domain Eukaryota; kingdom Metazoa; phylum Chordata; class Mammalia; order Carnivora; family Hyaenidae; genus Crocuta; species Crocuta crocuta. The sequence goes on along the minus strand of NW_027532403.1, from coordinate 3,047,685 downwards.
ATTTGCAAGTAGGGAAGGAATGGGCTCCAGGTCCAATGAAGAGTGTCACTGAGGCCCCAATCATCCCCTTATTTGAACCCCGTAACAATGCACTTGAAAGTTTGCAGCACTGTAAACACGTAAGGAACTTGTGGTTTTAGTCAGTGACCTCCCAAGTGCCTCTTATCTGCTAAATGTTCCCTAAGGGATCCTGAACACATAAGGCCAGAATATGAAAAACACCTATAAACATTGTAACAAACATTAAACTATATAGATAAATACATAATTTAATCATTAAGAAATATTTCCTGAACATGACTTGTTCATCTATCAACACTGTGATGAGTAGAGAAAGCCATTTCACCTTTATTGATGCTACTATCCTAAAATATTCCAATTTTGTCTCAAACTATGACACACAGATTTGGAACCTTTCTTATAAAGCATGCCTCTGTCTGATTCTCTTCCATGAGCCTCATACACTCGGCTTGGTTCTAGACTCTGGGAGTCCGTGTTTCCACCTGGCCCTGCCTGCAGACCAATTTTAGAAGCTATTGGTAAAGAGCCACCCACTGTTGACGGAAGAAAAAAAAATGTGTGGGTCGGGGATGTCTGTATTCTTTGAGGTCAGTTCCTGCAGTGCGGAGAAGTAAAGAGTACCAAGAAGTTAAGAGTACGTTTATTTGTTTTATTTATTAGTTCAAAATTCTTTATCTCATTCTAAAGTGAGAACTATGGGAGCAAGAAAAGAAATCATTAGAATATGTAAAGATGCAGGAAATAAAACGTCTTTAATTCTTAGCCAGAGGCACCACTGTTATTTTGCCTCATTGCCTAGGCCTTGTTTCCAAGTGTTTTACATACTTTAAATGATTCAGTACTTACCATTGACAGAGTGAGTTTCTTATTTGTGCCAGGGACTGTGTTGGGTGCTTTATCATCTCATCTCATTACAACTTTTTATGTTGTTTATGTTTCTCTTTACATTATAAATATCTCACTGAAACCTCTCCATAGTATATTTTCCAGTGGCAACTCAATATTTTATTGTTTGAGCTTTAATTATTTACCATTTTTGGGGTTTATTTTATTCTTGAGAGACAGAGAGTGAACAGGGGAAGGGCAGAGAGAGAGGGAGACACAGAATCTGAAGGAGGCTCCAGGCTCTAAGCTATCAGCACAGAGTCTGACGCAGGACTGGAACCCATGAACCGCAAGATCATGACCTGAGCTGAAGGCCCCGCCTTACCGACTGAGCCACCCAGGCGCCCCTGAGCTTCAGTTAACTTAGATAACCATTGTCTTATTGTTGAACATGTTAAGTTTCTAGTATTTTGCTATTAGAACTAGTCCTCTGATTGCATATTAATTTTTTTTACTTATCTGATAATTTTCTTTGTATAAACCTAAGCTATAGCATCCAGAGGGATTACTTTTTTTAATATCTTTTAATTTATTTTGAGGGAGGGAGAGTGAGAGCATGGGTGGTGGAGTGGCAGAGAGAGGGAGAGAGAGAACCCTAAGCAGGCTCCTTGCTATCAGCACAGAGCCTTTTGTGGGGCTTGATCTCACAAACCATGAGATCTTGACCTGAGCCAAAATCAAGAGATGTTTAACGGACTAAGCCACCCAGTTGCCCTGGGGAATTACTGGTTTTAAGGTTCAAGATCCCTACAGCCTGGTTGATGTCTAGAAAAGTTGAATCAATTTACACTCCAGCAAGGAAGAACTGTTTTCACATCTTAGCACTGAAGATGATCACATTTAAAATATCTTTGATAAGTTAATGTAAAATGTGATGTCCTCTTGCTTTGTTTTATATTTATTTTATTTCTAATGAGATTCAAAAATTTTATTTGGGTTTGCTTTCCATTTGCTTTTGTAAATTGTCTGTACCAGGCCTTTCCTAGTTAGCTATAATTTGCTTACACTTGGGACATATTAAGGATATTAGCTTTTGTCCAGCATGACTGCTTTGTTGTGAATAATTTCTTCTCCAGAGTGACTTCTGTGACTCTAATACACTAACTTCCTATAGCCGAGAGCAGATCTAGTAACTACTTTAGTATATGAAATAGAAATGTATTTTCCATCACACTCTGAATTACGGGAAACAACTGTGCTTATCTCTTTATAAATAACCTGTAAGCCAACAGCCCCAGGGAGGAAGGGAGAGAGGAGAGAAGACTGGGAGACTGGGCTCCTGTTCCATGTGGAGAGAGAAGCAGTAGTCTCAGACTTCCTGCTAATATTTGGACCCTCTTATTTGCATTTATTTTTCAGCTTTCCACAGGTGTGGTGATGAGTATTCACTATGGTATGATAGTGTGGCTGTTAAGCACATCAACTCTGGAGCCAGGGCGTCTGGGTTCAAGTCCTAGTTGAACCACATAGTGGTTCTAGTGACCATCTTGTTAGCAGATTAATTAGCACCTCTGCTTCAGTGCCCTCATCTCTAAATTGGGAGGTGATAATAATAGTATTGGGGGTGATAATGATGGAATCTACTGCAGCAGGTTGTGAGAATCAGACAATTTATTTAGACGTTAAGCCCTTCAAACAGTGTCCAGGACTGTATGTGATTTTTATTATACCTTTATTGTTGTCTGCACCATAGACTCTATGGGATCAAAAAGGAAAAAGGAATCATAATTAACGTCCTGTATAACTGAGGTAACTCAAAATGGCTGTGCAATCAGCCCTCCAAATATGACCAAAAAAGCCCATTACCCAGGAGCCACTACCAAGGTACAGGCATTGGGAGAAAAAAGAAGAAAAAGTATGACATCAACTTTGCTGTCAAGAAATCTATAATTTGACAGATCCCAGCAAGAGAAAACATTGTTAATATGTATGTGGCTTAAAAAAAAGTGTGGAGGCCAACTCTACCATGAATGTTTGGGACATTTTTAGAAGTTATGCTTTATCTCCAATCACATGTAACAGTGTGAAATACAGGCAGTCCTGGTAATAGACCCTGATTACTAATTTATTTCCTATAAAACACTTGAGATTATCTCATTTAATAATTTATTCTGCAAATGTGGCATAGTGTCTTTATTATGTTACACACTAAGGGTAAAATCACATTCTGTATTAATAAGTGAAATGATGGTGGCTAAAAATTTTGGCATTATGAGCTTGCCAGTTTGTGCTTCAAGTAAGTCTTTGGTCCTTGCTCAATGATTTTTTTTTTATTTCAATAAGAGAAGCATGGCTCTTTGGTTTCTTAGCAAAGTAAAATAAGAGAGCATCACACTTCAGTCTTCTCTTATATATCTGAACTGTAGTAAGCTTGTGGTGGAGAAACTTAAGTGGTATCCTTTCTTTAAGGTTCCCAGTTTTCTCATTCTTGAGACAAGCAGGTTCATTTGGGGTTCCCAGGGGATGGGAGAATTTTACTTCCACGTGCTTGTTCCTTCCTCTCTCAGCTTCAGTTGAAGGAGGTCATCGAGAGCACATGACTGCCTCTTGACCCTCAAACTGGGCCTGGGCATTTGGAGGATCCTCCTCCCTAACCCTTGTTTTTGAGATGTATGTTCTTCCCATTGTTCCCATACTAGAAGCCATTTCAAGGATGCAGCCTTGAGAGAGGAATGTGTTGTTGAGACCATCTGGACTATATTTGTGACTGAACCCTGTGAAGGCCTTTATACAAACTCTTAAGATTTCTAACAGGCAGGTGTAGAGATCTACTCATTTTGCAGCATCTGAAGACAAGACTCATATACAAACCCCCTTGTTTCTTAAAACTGCCACCTACCAATCTGGAGTGATCTGCCTCTCTCGTCATTGTCCATGCATAGAGGACCCATTTTGAATTTCACCTGGAGAACTCCTGAGGTTACAAACCAACAGTCCCCTGTCCAGTCCTGGAGTTCCCATTGTAGTAGGCAGCTTACACACACACCCCTCTTTGTGATAGCAGCACAGGTAAAGTGTCCTGTGCTATTAGAGGGCTTTTATAACTAACCTCTAAGCTAATAATACTTAAGTTATAAGTAGACTGACCCCCTGACCCCTGTCAACTGGGAGAAATTCTTCTTTCAGACCTAGTGTTGTAGATCCTTGGAATGTGTGGTTTTCACAGTAGCAGTTTTACATGGAGAATGACCCAAAGGGCCAGGAAATGAAACCATTTTTTAAAACTTTTCTGAGCTCAAATTTGAGAAGCATTTGTTTGTCAGAGCGGCTATGCTGTGCTCTCTTACTGTCCTGTAGGTAGGAATGAAGAGCAGACTCTATGTGGTCATGAAAAGTGACCCCACAAAGGAGTATAACACTTGGTACTGACATGAAAGTAAGAGAAGAGTAAGAGGTCGAGGAACACCATGATGCTTAATCAGAAAAAAAGAGATAGATAGCTGTGTGGAACTTTTCTAGGTTAAAGGAGTATTGTTCAAACTTTTTGCACACATCCTTCCAAACAAAGTTTCAAAAGTTATGTGCTGCCTGACACATTTAAAAATTTTCATTGTAAGTTGAATTAAGTTCTTAATAGAGATAGAATAAAATAAAGATGAAGATTAGCTAGTTAGAATAAGTATTTTCTGATGTGCTGAGAGGTTTACCTACTTTATTGAATATAACATACAGTGAATCTGAAATCACATAAACACTTTTTTTCTCAATGGTTTTATTTAATTGATGGCTCAAAAACATGTCATATTCCACATAAAAAGAATCAGTAGCACTAACTGCTATTGTTTCTGGTTGTTTTGAATTCAGAACATTTCAGTGTTCATTATGTAAAGGTTCTAAACAGAAGGGGAAAAATGGATATTATCTTCCTGCCTCATATCATTGTCCATTTTTTCTTTTTGGGGGGAGCTGGAAGGAAAGATCTAGGTAGGCTATCAAGTATCTTTTAAACTGTTTTTTTGACTCCAGAGATGGTTGTGGATAGCATTTCCACGTGTGTTATAGTCAATAAAACTTGCTTCCTAACTGGGGAAAGCAATGTCTTAACTTGGTCGTCTACTGTCAGAACCTGAGGACTTTGTTAAGAAGCCTGCTTCAGTCCGTTCCACTTGGAGTGGCTCTAATTGTTGAAGGCTATTCTACATATTGACCTGAACGTTGTGTCCTTCCATTATGCCCCTATTAGCCCTGGTGCTGACTTTACCTGTATTTAGTAACCCCATCCACACACGACCATGGTGAATGCATTTGAAGATTGCTATTATGTCCTCTCTAGGCTTTCTTTTCTAAGCCAATTCTCACATCATTTGCAGTCCACTCTAATCCACACGGACACTTCTGAGAAATCAAAAATTAGGACTTGCACACTTTTGGTTTGGATAATTAAATGTGGCTGACCAGGAAACTGCTAATAAATTTATTAAAGCTTGGTACATATACATTAAAATGAACAAGTCTGTATTAGAGAATAATGCTGGGGGAGGAGGAAATTATAATTTTAATCCCGTAGAAGGACTGTTGTGTGGCCTTTTGGAACATTACAAGACTCCTCTTTTCTATAGGGTGTTCTGGAGATTTTAAGGACTCTTGTCAGAACCACCGGGGTATCTTGGGTTGTAATGGTTTTTGATTACTTCCCATACATTCACATTTGCAGGAATACTTATTTGAACCTGTATGTTGTGAATGCTGTTACTGTTCGTGATAGCATCATTTTGGTTGGTACTTGGTTCTTCTCTAATACTTTGTCGTTGAGTTCTTTTTCTACTGAAGAGGGTATTGTGGGGTAAAAAACACTTGAGAACCATGCAGTGTCCTTGATCCTTAACCAGGTATTTGGGCCAGACTCATTTGGAAGAGGTTGTTTCTCTTCAGAATACACATGTGCAGGCTTCATGTCAGGGATTCAGAATAAGTACTTCTGTGGAGGGGCCCAGGTACTGTGAAAAGACTCCCCAGGTAATTAAAAAAAAGTTTTTTTAATGTTTTATTTATTTCTGAGAGAGAGAGATAGAGACAGCGTGAGCCGGGGAGGGCCAGAGAGAGAGGGAGACACAGAATCTGAAGCAGGCTCCAGGCTCTGAGCTGTCAGCACAGTTGCGGGGCTCGAACCCCTGAACCATGAGATCATGACCTGAGCTGAAGTAGGACGCTTAACCGACTGAGCCACCCAGGCGCCCCTCCCCAGGTAATTCTTAGGTAATTGCCTTAGCAAGTACTGTGCTGGATGATGCTGATTCTATCCAACATTCTTTGGTTTTGTCTTCTCAGATCATTGATTTCACAAACTGAACTTCTTCCAACCTGCTCTACTTCCTTTGTTACCTCCCTCGGGATAGGATATCACTGTCCAACACCATTGTTTCCCTCCAGACAAGCCCTGTGTGCCCTGTGTGATCTGGCTCTCAGTTCCGTTTCTCTTGGTTCACTGCCAGGGTCCCTGTTCTTCAGGCACCCACCTTCCTTTTGGTTCCCTCACTCTGTTCTCTGCCTAATCTTTGAACACTAAGGTGCAGATCCCATCCTGTCAATCCTGCAGTTCCAGCCTTCAGTGGTTTCCCATGGTCTATATGACAACTCCAAGTTATTTTGATTGATTTGAAAGACCACTTAAAATCTGCGTCCAAATCACCTTCCCTCATCCCACACCTGTCTATTCAAATGCAAATGAAAAATCATTGGTCCTCCCCACCCATCAGAATCCATTGGGTCTTACTTTGTGGTTTGCTGTCATTTCACTCATAAATAGATTAGTATCTTTTCTTCCAGCTTTGAAATCTGTGCCTATCACAGCATTTGGCATATAATTAGCACTATGTGTGTTGAATAGATGAATGCATATATGTATGGATATTCAAGCCTGTTCATTCACATTCAAATGTATCTGATTCATTATTTATTATTATCCAGGATGCTTAATATTGTCCTTAAGTGAATTCTGGGACACTGTCCAGTGCCTCACTGAAACAATAATAAGAATACTTACTCTCTTCATCTAGTTTTATTTTTAAGAAAAAAATGTATTCATTTAACACTACCATTCTTAGTGAAACCGTGCTAATTGTTGGCGATTATTCGTTCTTGAGTAGGCACTCAAACCATCTACTCTAATCAGAAAGAAGTCCAGAGATTTACCTACAATGAGGGGTGGTGGCACTGTTTGCACAAGGAACAAAGATCAGGAAGAAAATAATACAAAATGGTAAAAGTTAATTGTATAAAGATGGTAAAATGATGGTTATCTCTCCTTTTGCTCTTCCAGTGTTCTATAATCTTTTTAATATTCTGAATACATAAGGCTGGTATGAATTTTTTAAAGTTTATTTATTTATTGTGGGACAGAGAGAGAGAGAGAGAGAGAGAGAGAGCATGCGCCAGTGTACAAGCAGGGAAGGGCAGAGAAGGGGGGCTGGGGGGAGAAAGAATCCCAAGCAGTTTCCACACGGTCAGCACAGAGCCTGAAGCAGGGCTCAAACTCATGAACCATGAGATCATGACCTGAGCTCTAACCAAGAGTCGGACCCTTAACAGACTGAGCCACCCCAGTGCCCCTCTGGGTAGTGTGATTATGCATATGATCTTACTTTTCCATCTTTTTGTGTTAACTGTAGTGTATTTACTGTTTTATAGTAAGAGTTTTATTTTACAGTGATGTATTTAGTATCAGGTAACAAACACTTCTTTAAAAACAAATGCATTTGAAACAAGATTTCAAAAAAGCAACATAGTTCAACATAAATACAATTTGTGAGGACGTTGAACTTCACGATCTTACTTCAAATAAATACACTTGCTCAGATTAAGCTAGAGAGGAGCCATCCTATTGATGTCAAAATAAATTTCATTCTCTTTCTCCAATTGTAAATTATTGTTTGATTATTTTTTAGTAGGGGGAGTTATATATCTTTAAGCAGTGGGGGGTAAGGGGAAGGAGTGATAAAAGACATTAGGTTGACTTTAAGATTACAACTTTTATGCATGGGTTTCGGGAATGTATCTAATAGGGCAAAGGTTCCCCAGGGACAATAGTCATCTAATCTAATAGAGATAAAAGATTAAACATAAACCTGTCCCCAGAGAGAAAAAAATGAATAGGATAATTGGCTTAGGGACCTTGTGGCACCTGGAAACAGATGCAGCACACGTACCTGGAATACATCATTAGCAAATATATCCGGAATTGCAGAATGCCTGGAAGATCGTATTTCATTTCGAGGAGGAGCTAGAAGGATTTTGTTACTCTCTGAAATGAAGGTTGTAAGGGCTAGTCTAGTCCAGAGGCCAGGCTCTGTGGGTCCAGAGAACCTGGTGTGTCTTATCTGGTGAGAAGTTCTAGGGATGAGGTTAGGAAGAGTGTGACAGAGCTTTTTCAAAGGACTGCTTTGTAGAGAAGACCTTGTAGAGGAGATCTTATCAGTCCTGGGCAAGGCTCTGAATTCTTGCTTCTTTTAGACTTCCTCTTATAAAAAGATGGGGGGTTGCCATTTGAATACAGGAAAAGTAGTCTTTTGTTTTGTTTTTATGTTACCTGGATTTAGGAAGATCTGCTGGTCCACTCTAGACTTTTCCTTTCCATTGTCTCAACTAACAAACAAAAGCCCACAGGAGAGGGGAAAGGGGGGTAGGAGAAGGATGGTTGCAAATCATCCGGGCTATAGTTTTTTAAGTCTCCGTAAATGATTTGATCATTTCCATAAATTTAGAAAAACTTATGCTCACAAACTACAGAGAACTTAAATATTCCTTCCGGATGCAAGAAAACAAACGATAGATAGAACTATCCTACAGGAGCAAAAAGCAATATTAAATACTAAGGAAAATATTGCATCCTTACTATGTGTTAGGTATATTAGAGTTGATTATTTTTAAGAGTGTTATTTCCTCAAAAGATATCTCTCCTTGAAGTAAATTTAAAAATTTAATCTGCTGAACATTTGTGACTTTCTTCTGTAACTTGAGAAGAAAAGGTATATTTGTCTCTTCAGGCAACTAAAAAATTTTTTTTAAATGTTTATGTATTTATTTTTGTGAGTGGGGGGAGGGGCAGAGAGAGACACACAGAATGCAAAGTCTCCACGCTCTGAGCTGTCAGCACAGAGCCTCACGTAGGGCTCAAACCCACAAACTCAGATCATGACCTGAGCCAAAGTCGGACACTCCACTCACTGAGCCACCAGGTGCCCCTCAGTTAATTTTTTTTAAAGGAAGCTTTCTCCTATGATAGGAATTTAATTTTTCTTAATTTTGAAAACCACCCCCAAAAGAAAGCATACATAGTTTCATAGTCTAGAACAACATGTTTATATCAGTTTAATGTCAAAATTACAATATACTGAGCTTAAAATGTTGTCACTTACATGATCTCTGTGGATATGTAGATGCAGTTTCTGCCAGGAGAGAGTAAGGGCTATATGATTGTATTTGAGTTTTTAAAACATTAATACAGGGGCACCTGGGTGGCTCATTTGGCTGAGTGTCCAACTTTGGCTCAGGTCATGATCTTGCGGTCCGTGGGTATGAGCCCCGCATGGGGTTTGTGCTGGCAGCTCAGAGCCTGGAGCCTGCTTCAGATTCTTTGTCTCCCTCTCTGCCCCTCCCCCGCTCGTGCTCTGTCTCTCTCTGTCTCAAAAATAAATACCCCCCCAAAAAGACTTTTAAAGCATTAAGACAAAAATTCTCACATTATAAACATCTGATAAAACATTTAGACAAATTTCCACATACTATAAAACCTTGATAAATATTTACATTTATTTTGAAAATATGCTTCAATTATAATACTATATAATATGAATATTATGGTGATTTAAAAAATAGGGGCGCCTGGGTGGCTCAGTCGGTTGAGTGTCTGATTTCGGCCCAGGTCAGGATCTCACTGTTCATGGGTTCGAGCCCCATATCATGTTCAGTGCTGACAGCGAGCTACCTGCTTNGTTTTTTTTTTCCTGAAGATTTTACTTATGTAGAGAATATTAGGATTCATGTTGGTAATTCTGTCACATGAAATATCTTTAAAAGCAATAAACTTCATTCAGTTGTGGTTTCTCCTTTCAGTGGATAGGCCTGGAGTAAGCTTAAGTAACATTATAGAAAATATAGGAAACCACAAATAAGCAAATATAAGAAAGTAAAGGTTATCCTGAGATAAATACTGACATTTTGATGCTAATATTTTTAAAACTTTCTGTCNTGTCCAGCTCCCCTTTCTATGTCTCTTCTTAACAAAAAACATTATCATGGAATTTATACCATATTTTTCTGTAACCTGACACTTTTTCTTAATATAGAATGGACAGTTTTCCATGTTGTTAAATATTTCCCTCACCAAACTGTAGATGGGAGAATTACGTTTCTTCATTATGATGCTCTTACCATGTGAAAAGCTAGAGAACACATGTCACTCTTTTCAGTCAGTGTATTAGCTTTTGTTATTTTTAGAAGGAAAAAGAAAACTAGTAGCTTTAAAAGTGCAAAAAGAATACACTGAATAATATTACTAAAATGGTTTTACATTTGATCAGTGGAATAAAAATACAATATATTTCAGATTATTCCCTTCCATGGATTATGTCCTCTTTGGGTAATAACCCTCAGTTTGCTATGCAGTATATACCTGCCAATCAAGGAACTATGTTGAGACGCTTTCCAGTGCAAATAAGAACATAATTAACTGTGGCTTCAAACATAAAACATTTAATATTTTCATATAAGAATAAGTATGACTGGGAGCTTCTGTAGTTGCTTAGTGGTTTTATAGTGCCATCAGTGTTCCGGGTCCTGTGGGAGGCTTGGTCTTGCCAGCCTTCATGTATCAGCCATGTTTTCTTTGTGGTCACAAGATGGCTGCCATGTCCCAAGGCATCTGTCCTTATTGTAACTTTCCAAGCAGAAGGGAAGAGATGGCAGCAAAGTGCCTTCTCTTAGTTTTCTTCTTTGTTAAGGAGAAGCCTCCCTCCCAGACAACTTATTCCCAATAAGTTTATATAAGAATTTGCTATGACAACATCGCATTAGCCTGGCCTGGGTCACATGCCTCAGACTTGGACCGCTCACTGGCAAAGAGGACTGTCATTGTTTTGCCCACCCTTAGACTTCTGACAAAGAAACTAATTGCCTTAAGATGCTCATACCAGCTTTGCTTTGCCTCTGGGCTGGGCACATTGCATTCCAAACAATATGTATTTAAGTTTTCTGTTAGCAAATGGGGAAACTGGGTTGGCTGTTCCATTATCCTCTACTGTGCTAGTACAAGAACATATAGTCTAAGAAGACAGAAAAGATTTAAGGCTTCGATGAAACTCATTTTGGTACTTTTTACATGACTCCTCACAAATCAGAATGGTTTAATTAAAAAGTGGACACACTGACTTATGCATGGCGATGTTAAATGTGAATTGATCATGTGAATTACTCCTTGATTCCTAAAGATAGAGATTGAAATTCTAATCTTCTAATGGAAGTATAAGAATAATTTCCAAAGTACTAACAAATGATTATGAAAAAATAGTTCTACATGATACCTGACATGTGAGAGCCCTAAAACTTGACCCAACATTGACAAAATACTGGGATCATGGATATCAGTGTCAGTCGTCTTCAGATACTCAGTACGTAAACTCAATGCATATCTTACCTAGCCATCCAAAACAAAGCACTGCTTGGGAATAAGTAATTGTAACTGTCTCTGTTGGATCAAATAGCATATGCTAGAAATAGTAATATTGTGTACAGTGATGATATACTGACTGTAGTACCAGACTGCCTGGGTTTGAGTCCTTCCTTGTTCAGCCACGTTTTCACTCTGTAGTGTTGAGAGGTATATCTTCTCTAAACCTTAGTTTCCTTATTTTTAAAGTGGGGCTCAGCCAGTTAAGTGTCCAAATCTTGATTTAGGTTCAGGTCATGATCTCATTTTTTTCTTAAGATCAAGTCCCGTGTCAGTTTCTGTACTGACAGCAATGGAGTCTGCTTAGGACTGTCTCTCCCTCTCTTGTTGCCCCTTCCCATTCATTTTCTCCATCACCCTCTCTCTGTCAAAATTAAAAAGAAACCTAAAATGTGGAAAATAATAATACTGATCCAATAGAGTTGTTGCAGTGATTAAATGAATTAATGTATATAAAGCATTCACTAACAGCATATAAGTTTTAGTTATGCTGTTATTATTGAAAGTTAAATGTGTTGGTATTTAACAGTTTACACAGTACATTCACATTATCTCATGGTCCCCTCAATGCAACCCCGAGAGCTAGAAATTTTCATCCCCCTCTTTATCCCCATGCGAGAACATTGTACTTTTGTGTCCCAATCATGTATGAGCCCAACAATGATTATTTCTTTCTAGTTTGTTAATTATAAATTTTACTTAGAGTGTATGCAGAAATTAAAAAATAAATGGAATTTACACATTCTTAGATTGTATGGTCCATAAGATCCCGTTAGAAAGTATGGAGACAAGAAAGGAATGACAGGCTAATAGATGACAAGTATCCTAGCAGTTAATTGCACTTAGTAGAAATAGTTATGTTTATTCACTGCATTAAATTTTTGGGATTGGGGCGCCTGGGTGGCTTAGTCGGTTAAGTGTCTGACTTTCGTTTAGGTCATGATCTCGCGGTTCTTGGGTTCGAGCCCCGCGTCAGGCTCTGTGCTGATTGCCAGCTCAGAGCCTGGAGCCTGTTTCAGTCTGTGACTCCCTCTCTCTCTGACCCTACCCTGCTCACGCTATCTCTCTCTCTCTCTCTCCTAGAAAAAAAAAAAAAAATTAAATTTTTGGGATTGACATAAATGCACAGATATGCCAGTTCTAGGGTGAGAGTAAAAATATAAGTAAAGGTCATAGTATATATTATGTGATAATTTCCTGTGCTTTAATTTTTTAGTTTATTTATTTATTTTGAGAGAGATAGCCTGAGTGGGGGAGGGGCAGGGAGAGAGACAGAGATAAAGAGAGAAAGAGGGAGAGAGAGAGAGAATCGCAAGCAGGATGCATGCTGCCAGCTCAGAGCCTGATGATTGAACTAATGAACTGTGAGATCATGAGCCAAAACCAAGAGTCAGATGCTTAACCAAATGAGCTGCCCAGGCGTCCCATCTGGTGCTTTAAATCTATTCTGTGCCTGTAGGTTTTGCACCTGTGACAGGTTATTATAGGGGAAGCAGACCCAATCTGGTGAACATATGTTGACACTAGAAACAACCAACTCTGTGCAGGAAGGATAGAAAAGCCACCCAGGCGCCCCAATCCCCAAAATTTAATGCAGTGAATAAACCTAACTCTTGGTTAAGTCTGATCTGATTGAGTAGGGCCACAGGCAAAAACAGATACCATCTGAACTCTTAATTTTTTCTTTTGATTCATGTTCAAGAGGGACAGCATTCTTCATTATGAAGATACGTATTTAAAATGGCTGCTTTGGGGGCGCCTGGCTGGCTCAGTTGGTTAAGTGTCTGACTTAGGCTCCCGTCAGGACCTCACACTTTGTGAGCCCCATGTGGGGCTCTGTGCTGACAGCTCGGAGCCTGCAGCCTGCTTCGGATTCTGTCTCTGTCTCTCTCTCTCTCTGTCCCTCCCCTGCTTGCACTCTGTCTCTCAAAAGTAAATAAATGTTAAAAATTTTTTTAAATGGCTGAATGCCTTTACATCCCAATATTTGAGGGGTTTTGTTTGTTTGTTTGTTTTACTGTGCAATGAAGGCAGTGTCATTTTACTTTACTCTTTTTATAGTTCGGGCAGTTGTTTTGGCAGAATGCACCCATAGGTGGAGTGACATGGACTACTTAGTAAATAACAGGGCAAATTACATTAGGATGGCTTCCTGCAGATCTAGAAATCAGGTAAAGAATTCATTCTCATCAGGTCTAATAAAGTTTCAAATGATGGTCAGGAGTCTCTTGAAACATTTTAGACACGGATATTCTAGGATGAGAAAATAAGAGGGGTTGGGGACATCATTAGGGGCATTAACATAACCTGGAGCAGTTATTGCCATCCTGGGACTGATGCTCAGAGAGCAAATTGGTCTGCTGGGACCACATTCTGCCTGCTTCTATTGCTGCCTGCTCCTGGGCCTTGACAGCCTGAGTTACATTTCTCTGTGTTCATTCCCACGCTTGACTAAGCCACACCCAGCAATTTATGTTGTCTAGGCGGAGAAGCAGGTCAGAGGTGCTATTTGAATACACAGATAAGCTGATAAAGTCAGTGGATGAAATGGTATGCAATTATGGCAATGCATTGTGTGCTTTTTGTATCTTTTAAGCAGACCTGTAGGTTTACTCAGCACAGGGCTGATTGGAAAGTTGAACATATGCATTGTGTAAAGTCAGTGTGACAGCAGATTTTGCTTCTCTTCTGTACTTAGAACCTGAACAAAAGCAGGTTTGGGAGATCTGGGAGTATTGTTGGTTTTCATGGTTCTCATTGCACTGTAGAGCATAAGGCTCCGATACAAAGACCCCCATAAGTCCAGGGGGCTTATGTCCACTGTTTCACTGTATTTGGACTCAAACCCTTGGCAGAAATCCACGTATTAAAAACAAATCAGTGAGAATTTTAAATACATTGGGATAAAACAAATGTTTATTTTTGCAAGCATTTATTTTAAACTAAGCAAAGTCTGATCACATTTCTTAAGAACATAATCACGCACCTAAGCAACTAGTATCAAGTATGTATTATATTCTAGAAATCTCTTCCTTCCCAGGGTCTAATTTATTGCCTAGATGAATTAGTACTGTCTGTCTCTAATTCATGTTCCTTGTCAGAGGTACAGTTGATTCTCATTCCTTACAGTAGTAATGTTCTGTAAAGTCCCTGGGAGCACTGAATTAGCAAATTCTGAAACATTGCTAGCAAGCTTTTGGTTGTAACAATTTTGTCAACTGTCCAGTACATAATGTTGTTTTATGTGTGCTTCCGTTTAAAGATACTTTATTTAGGGGTGCCTGGGTGGTTCAGTCGGTTAAGCGTCTGACTTCGGCTCAGATCATGATCTCACGGTTCGTGGGTTCGAGCCCCGCTTTGGGCTCTGTGCTGACAGCCAGCTCAGAGGCTGGAGTCTGTTTTAGATTCTGTGTCTCCCTCTCTCTCTGACCCTCCCCTGCTCATCCTGTTTCTCTCTTTCTCTTTCTCTCAGAAATAAGTAAAACATTAAGAAAAATTTAAAGATACTTTATTTAATATGTACTGTTGATTTTTTTTAACACGAGACTTCCATCCAACAGCCCGGTAACTCATGCCTCCATGAAGCTTATCTAACACACGTCTTTTTCCCTAAGGCACATCACAGCCTTTTGCCCTTAGGAACACAGGCCAGCATTTTAGCTGTCATCACAAAGTATGCCTTTAAAGCTGGAGATTTAACATGTTATTAAAGAAGATAAGAATTAGGTCAAAAAAAAAATCGTTGTGGTTTCTGAAGGGAGAATCAGGAGAATTTTGGAAAAGAGTGGAAAATTGCAAACACACCTATACACAGGGAAGCCTTTGCCATTGTGCTTATGGATACAGAAGGTGACTGACGTGTTTGCAGAAAGTTGTAATGTTTATTTAAAGATCCCTTGGGGGTGTGGTATAAGGATATTAGCTAACAGTGATTGAGAGCCTCCCCTGAGCCTATGAAGGACTTTCTGAACATTGACTCACTGACCCTCCATTTGACAGAGTATGCTTTGTGACTGGGCATGTTTTGCAACTGAGGAACCTTAGGCACAGAGAAGATAAGTAACTTGCTAAAGGACATAGAGCTAGTAATCAGAAGAGGTGGGCTTCAAAGCCAGGCAGACTGGGTCTTCCCACTCAGCTTTGTATACTCCCTCTCTCCCACTGTAGCTAATGATCTCAGCACTGATTGGAAAGGTTGTAAAAGCCATTTTCAAAGACAGTATTTGTCTTTGAAGGGAGGGAGAGTGGGTTTTGTTTATTAAGGAAGCCCAGATCAATGGAAATATATCACATGAAGTAGTTTTTGAAGAAGTTCTGATTGTATCTTTTAAATTGGACTCATTAAAAAAAAAAAGATTTGCTTTCTTTCTTTTTTTTTTTTTTTTAAGGTTATTTGTTAATTTACTTTGGGGTGAGGGGGCAGAGAGAGAATTCCAAGCAGGCTCTATGCTGAGACTGCAGAGCCTGATGTGGGGCTTGAACTCAAAAACAGTGTAATCATGACCTGAGCTGAAACCCCACCAGTTGAGCCACCCAGGCACCCCGAATTGGACTTTTAGTCTAATAATTTATAGCAATACAGTGCTCATATAACAAGTTAAAAATGCAACCAGAAAATGTTGATTCATTCTTGGAAACTTACTTTTTTTTCTTTGAGTAATCTCTTTTATGTTTACTTACATTCTGGCAAAGTGATACAAAGGCAAATTTCTACAAAAACATTAATCTTAATTAGTAAACACTCCCTATCAGATCTTCCAACTGGAATCAAGCACTAAATCTAAAATTTGTACCAAAAATACAAGAAAGGAGGGCACCCAGGTGGCTCAGTTGGTTAAGCGTCCAACTTTGGCTCAGGTCATCATCTCGCAACTCATGAGTTTGAGCCCTGTGTTGGGCCCTGTGCCGACAGCTCAGAGCCTGAGCCTGGAACCTACTTCAGGTTGTGTGTCTCTCTCTCAAAAATAAATAAACATTAAAAAAATAAATACAAGAAAGGATTTCTTTAATTGCCCTGACATGTGTCAGCACCTAAAGTTCTCAAAGAGTTTTATATCCAGACAATGGGAACAGCCTTGAATTTTGACATAGGCATTCTGTTCTGATGCTTCTGAAAAAAATAAGAACTCTAGATAGTTTTCAAAAGATGATGTATGTGAGCTAATTGTATATTCTTGACCGAGATCAATTGTAGTCAAGAATATTCTTATGGAAAAGCCCTCTGTCTCCCGCAAAAAAAACACCTTTACCCTCCAAAAATCTTTAGTAGACCCCTGTGTACCCATTAAAATTATATTATTGAAGAATATGTCTTGACAGAAATTGCACATCATATCTTGCTAAGGAAAAAAATGCCTACCTACAAAACAACATGACCAATTTGTACATTATACATATACAAATACAAACATGTACACAGTTTTTTGTTTGTTTGTTTTTTTACAAATAGTTTATTGTCAAATTAGTTTCCACACAACACTCAGTGCTCATTCCCACAAGTGTCCTCCTCCATGCCCAACCCCCCTCCCCCCCCACATCCATCAGTCCTCAATTTTTGTCAGCATTCAAGAGTCTCTCATGGTTTGCCTCTCTCCCTTTCCCCCACCATTTCCGCCCTTCTTCTCCCCCTTGTTCCTCCGTCAAGGTCCTCCTAATCCTCCTATACGTGCAAACATATGATATTTGTCCTTCTCTGCCTGACTTATTTCGCTCAGCATAACACCCTCAAGGTCCATCCATGTTGCTACACATGGCCAGATTTCATTGTTTCTCATTGCCATGTAGTATTCCATGGTATAGATAAACCACATCTTCTTGATCCATTCAACTGTTGATGGACACTTAGGCTCTTTCCATGTTTTAGCTATTGTGGAGAGTGCTGCTATGAAGATTGGGGTACACATGTACACAGTTTTAACTGTGTGTATATCAAAATTCTAATCGTGATCCTTTTGAAGATAGAATCTCAATACGTGTAATCTGTTTTTGCCAGTGGAGAGACTTTCAGATGCCTTGGTCATCTGTGTGCATCTAGGCTGTTCATTCTGTTCTTGGGTCAAGCCAGCTGGTGATTACTAAAAGATCAGAGTGTGCCTGACATGCAGGAGACAGACGAGAGGACAAGAAGGCAATGTCCTGATTAGTAAAGACCCTCTGAAAATATCTCAAGTCTGTTTGAATTGTGATCCACTCAGGAAGGGAAATCTACTGCAAAATACAAGTAGGTTGCCATACAGCGAGCAAATACCCAATGCTGTAATATCAGAGTGAGTTACAGTAACTCAGAAAGGAAAATCACTAGGTAGTGAGATCTTTAGGAAGATTTCATTAAGAGGGAGGAGCCTTGATAGCTTATAATTGGATTGACAAGAAGAAGTAGTGGGAGTTGATGTTTTAGGTGGTCACAGTAGAATCCTGTGTGTTGTCCAATATGCCTACCACAATAGATAACAGGGGCTGAAGTTGAGACAGTGCTGTCAGCTGCTTTCTGTCAGCCAGGGCAAAAGTAGAAACACAGGAACTTAAGGGAGTTGTTATCTGAAAAGAAAGGCAAGTGTCCGTTGCTCAAGAATGCTAGTTGATTTTCTTCTGGCAGTAAAGGACAAAGCAAGTTTCTACACCAAAGACTCACAGCAACGTTTGCGATAAAGTCAGCGATGTAATGTCAGAGAACAAACACTGCAGCCTAGAGGCCAAATGAGCATGGCCAAAGTCACTTTCCAGTGATCTTACCTGATAGCAGGTTGGAAGTCACAGTACCCAGGGAATCAATAATGCTGTCATTATCTTCCCTGAAGATCAGCTCTGAGCTGGGTTTATGCTGATAAGCTGTCCCAGTGGTGCCAGACTCTGTGTCCGTCACAGAGGAGGTGGCCACGTGTATTGAAACTAGGATCACCAGCTGATAATTTGTTGGGAATATGGAGAAACCTAAATGTTCTTGCTTGAGAAGACCACCCTTCTGTCCCACCCTTCTGGTGAGCCAAAGGGTAGAGGCAGAAGATGTAGGATTGTCCCTGGGAATTCTTCTTGGATTCTCTGCAATGCATGGGTAAGTGTTTTGGTTTTTCAAAAGAGGTGTTCTTGGCAACCTCCACATACCTTATTTGATAACTCTTTGATAATCCTGACAGGAATCATTATAACTGTTATTTTATAGTTGAAGAAGCTGAGTCATCTCTACCCGATAGTGAGTATGTGACTAATTCAGGATTAGAATTCGAGGATGCCCGACTCCAGAAGCAATGCTTGTCTTGCTCACCACTGAGCCACAAGTTAACACACAGTCCTGCTGCGTCTGTGAGCGCGGCAAATTGAGCTCAGTTGTACCCACTCTGTTTGTTGCAGTGCTAGTAAAACACAGGATTTGATCAGCTTTAGTAGCTGAGAGGAGATACAGCCCAGCCTGACTGAGGTTTACATGGAATTGTTGCCGGGGAATGAGGCTGGATAGATGAGGGTAGATCGGCAGCTTGGAAGCCAGACAGAGGAATTGGAGTAGCTCTGGAAGGCAGGAAGGAACCACGTAAATCCAGGACAAACATAATGGTACTGCCCTCTTCTTTCACAAAGCCAAATAATATTGAGGATGAACTATATGAAATTGCCAATACTTAAATATTTTGACTTATGAAATGGCAGTATCATATGGTTCAACTGAAACAGTTTTCCCTGGTATTTTTTTTTTTTTTTTTATCTTTGAGAGAGTGTGTGTGCACAAGCTGGGGGGGACAGAAAGAGAGGGAGACGCTGAATCTGAAGCAGGGTCCAGGCTCTGAGCTGTCCGCACAGAGTCCCGACATGGGGCTTGAACTCACAAAGCCATTCATGACCTGCGACAGTCGGACGCTTAACCGACTGAGCCACCCAGGTGCCCNGGCTTGAACTCAACCAAGCCATTCATGACCTGCGACAGTCGGACCCTTAACCGACTGAGCCACCCAGGTGCCCCCCCCCCCGTATTGTTTTCATCTTGTTCTTATTTCACACATATTTTCACCTGAGAGAATACTGGAGAGGGTTGCCATTTTGAGTTTGAGCAAACAATCTATATTTCTTGTCCAACTAGTTAGAAGCCAGGTCTCTCTTTTTCAGAATAAAGATCAAACCTGCTGCATGAGCTCATTTGTTGGCCACAATTTGGATGGACATTATAAAGATTGAGCACACAGAAAGACCACCTGCTACATTACTTTTCAGGACTCCTTCCTTTCATCAGAAACAAGCAGACTACTCTCCTGCCTTCCATCTTGTTTTCTTTCTTTTGACAAATATTCATGGCATCTTGATTACAGACTTGTTATGACAGTTGTCTTATGTGTACCTAGTGCTGGGGTCATAATACTCATGCTAACAAATGCAATTTCCCTTTTTCCTTTTCTGAGCTATGGCTTCAGCTTCCCTTACCCTGAACTTGTCATTAGAGAAGCAGTGTATGGAAAGCCTGGTACTTGTAGATTCAGATGCACCAAGTTCCAGACATACCCTTGCCACTTCATGGTTTGGTGAACTTGAGCACACTCACTGACATCCCTGGGCCTCTATTTCTCAGTGTGTAATTGGGATCATCAAACTGGGCTATGGTAAGAATTGAACTAGAGACAGTGTGTAAATTGCTTACAAAATGTCCAGCACCTTATCAGCCCCTCATAGAAGATAGCTCTGGATGCCTGACTACCAGCGCATCTATGTGAGTTTTGCCTTGCCTTCAACATAACAGAGTTCCTAACCAAACAAGATTTTTTTTAACCTCTCACCAAGTATTCAGAAACATCATGTTACAATTCGGCCTAGAAAACTTTTCATTGCTCCCAAGTTGCCTATCACATGGACTCCAGTTCCCACTGTGATACACAAGGTTGTTTTTTTAAAAAATTTTTAATGTTTTATTTATTTCTGAGAGAGAGAGATAGAGACAGCGTGAGCAGGGGAGGGTCAGAGATAGGGGGAGTCACAGAGTCTGAACAGGTTCCAGGCTCTGAGCTAGCTGTCAGCACAGAGCCTGACGTGGGGCTCGAACCCATGAACCGTGAGATCATGACCTGAGCCTAAGTCAGACTCTTAACCAACTAAGCCACCCAGGTGCCCCTGATACACAAGATTCTTTGCAGTATGACCTTGACTCACCCTTCTGGTCTTATGGTTACTTTTCCCTTTTTCCTACGAACAGCCTATAACCCTGGTAGATTGAACCACTTCCTACTTCTCTTGTGTTTCCATTCCATCCTTTTCCTTTGTTTCTCTCACCTGGAATATCTGTCCACTTTTCCTTACTTTTAAAACTTACCAGAAAGCCCAGCTTGACACCACCACCTTCAAAAAACTTGTAAAGTTTTTCTAAATCATTTTGATATTTGCAGCCCCTAACTCTTATTTAGGGTTAAACTCTGGCCAATTTTCTTGTAATAAAGTTAGTTGTGATTTGTATTATTACCTTTATCGCATTTTATACTCATTGATGATAAAACTTAACTTGTAATCAAACCTGCTAAATATAGAGTAAGTTCAGTAACTACTTGCAGAATTTTATTTTCTCACCAAACACTACTGTTTCAGGGCAAGGCCTTTGCTATCATGGATGATAAGTGCCCCCTGGGACAGAGAGGCATTAAGCATGTGAACAAATACATAAACAAAATAATGTTAGCTGTTGATAAGTGCTACAATGAAAATAAAATAACAATGTGATAGGAGGAGACATGGGACCAAAGGAGCCCACATTTTAGCTTGGGGGGGGGGGTCATGAAGGCTTCCCTAAAGTTATCACCTGAGATGTTAGCAAATGAGAAGATCATGCTAGCCCTGGAAACATGTCGGAGAAAGGAGGGTCCCAGACAGGACACAATAAGTACAAAAAGCCTTTGTCAGAGAACTTTGGCTTGTACCAGAATAGGCTTCTGCTTTCTGTTTTGTTTCTGAACAACATTCGGATATTGATTGCACATTTGAGTCATATTTGAGAGTTTGGAGTTCATTATATTCTCAGTGTGGTTCTATACTATTTTTCTGTATATGATTTAGTTCATATTTGTTCACAGGAAGCCAGTTTTTCTTTGCACAGCCTTGGATACAGAACATTTAGTTTATTTTTTAAATTTTTTTTAGTTTCTCCTTTTTTAAAAAATATAATTTCTTGTCAAATTGGCTTACATACAACACCCAGTGCTCATCCCAACAAGTGCCCTCCTCAATGCCCATCATCCATTCTCATCCACCCTCAGTTTGTTCTCAGTATTTAAGAGTCTCTTACGGTTTGCGTCTGCCCCTCTCTGTAACTATTTTTCCCCCTTCCCCTCCTCCATGATCTTCTGTTGTTTCTCAAGATCCACATATGAGTGAAAACATGGTATCTTTCCTTCTCTGACTGACTTATTTCACTCAGCATAATACCTTCCAGTTCCATCAATGTTGCTCCAAACAGCATGATTTCATTTTTTTCTCATTGCCAAGTAGTATTCCATTCAGAACATTTAGTTTAAATCCTAGCTCTGCCACTTACTACCTGGGTGACCTTAAGTAAATTACTCACCCACTGAAGACCTATGTTCCTGGTCTTTTTTTTTTTTTTTTAATAGAGAAAGAGAGAGAGAGCATGAGCTGGAAAGAGAGGCCGAGGGAGAAAGAGAGAATCTCAATCAGGTTCCACACTCAGCACAGGGTCCAATGCAGGCCTTGATCCCATGACCCTGGGATCATGACCCAAACGAAAATCAAGAGTTGAATGCTCAACTAACTGAGCCACCCAGGGGTCCCTCATGTTCCTTGACTTGATTGTGTATCACAGCAAGGCTTTTCAGGGATGTGAAAAAGGTATTCAGTATAAAGGAATATATCCCTTTGTAAACTACAGCGCCCTTCCCTGTGGAAAGTCAGTACACCCTTACAGAGATGTTCTGTGTGTGTATAGAGCAATTGCAAATATAGATACTTTTCATTATTCGTGGTAGTTATGTTCTATAGTCACCACAAACACCGAATTAGCAAATGCAGAACCATTATGCATGCAGGATTAGGTTCCCAAGAGCTTCTGGTCACCGCATTTTTGACAACTGATTAAAACCTTGTTTTATGTGTATATCTGTTTAAAGACATCTTATTTAATATATATTGCTTATTCATTAACACCGAATCCACAGCCCACGGCACTGAGACTCATGCCTGAATAAAGCTTATCTAACACATGAAGTTTCTCCATGAGACATATAACAGCCTTTGCTTAGAAACACTAGACAGCATTTCAGCATTGGAAGTTATTTTATTTTATTTTATTTTATTTTACTTCACATTATTTTTTTTAAAGATTCTATTCTTATGTAATGTTTACATGCAATGTAGGGCTTGAACTTACAACCCCGAGATTAAGAGTCACATGCTCTACCAACTGAGCCAGGCAGGCACCTCCTCCCCTTTTTGTTTAAGTGGAGGTCATTTTAAACAGCAAAATCGCTAAGAAAAAGTCCCCAAATGTAAAAGACATGGCAGTAAGACCTTGAAAGCACACTTGTTTAGTGTGTAATACAAGAAAGCACACTTATATAGCACGAGAGTGGAAACAAGAGGCAGAGAGAACATTAACATGTTTGACCTTAGCTGGGCATATGAGTGTGTCAGGTAATTCACATTTTTTTTGCTGCTCTGTGCATTTCCACAAATGACCATGAAAGTACTGTGAGTATTGATTTTGGGATTAGAAATAAGTTTTAGTGAGTAGGACCATTTGTAAATACAGAATCTGTGCAAAATGAGGGTCGACTATTACTTTTTTCTAATTTTAAAGACACAAATGGTATTATCAATAAATAATATTATGTATCCTGATTTCTTCATTGAACGCTACATCTTAAACATATATTATACACCCATACGTATCTATTTCACTTCAGTAAGAAGAGCCTTATGTATTATATATTGTCGCTGAAGCTGCTTATTATTCCTTTATGGGGACATTTGTATTGTTTCCAACCATTTATTATTGGAGATGCTGTATATATGTGTATCTGCAGGACACAAATGGATCAAACTGCATGTTTCCACGATATATTCCTTGTACATTCCTGACAGGATGGGATTTTTTCACAAAAGCAGCACCCTTTGCTGGTGTTACTGGCTAATGGCTTGAATTCTATCTAAATACTACTCTGCTATGTTAGAAGAAACATTTTCTCAACTTTCCAGGAAGGCACAGGAATCTACTCAAGAGAAAAGCACTAGTTAAAACTTCAAGAGAGTATGTGTGAGATAACTCTGTTCCTTCCCTCTCTTATATGACCATGCTCAGTGTCTCACATGGAGCAATTTGTCATTTCCCACTCTAGTTAAATTTCTATTGAAAATAATGTGCTTCAGGGCACCTGCGTGGCTCAGTCCATTAAGCTGCCGACTTTGGCTCAGCTCATGATCTCAGGGTCTGTGGTTTCCAGCCACGCATAAGTCTCTGTACTGACAGCTCAGAGCCTGGAGTTCCCTTCAGATTCTGTGTCTCCCTCTCTCTCTGCCCCTCCTCCACTCATGCTCTGTCTCTCTCTGTGTCTCTCAAAAATAAATAAACGCTAAAGAAAAGCTTTTTTTAAAAGAAAAGAATTTGTTTTAAATGTCAGTACACATTGTAGGAACACATGGGAAACATGCATGTTCTCAGTATTTTATTGTTACAAGGCTAGAGAGGATAATTTGAGTAAATAAAACGTATCTGAAACTTTACTACCATGAAGTGGGGTGGATTCAAGCTTGTAAAATGGCACTGAACAGATTATTTAACAAGATACTGTTTTTCAATCCCTGCCTTCATGAGGTTTATATTTTAGTAGCAAGAGATAGACCGTAAACATACAAGTAAACCACAGAGTAGATATTTATAGTTTATATAGTAAGTCTGATGGTGATATGTACCTTGGAGAAAAGCAAAGTAGGAAGGCCGGTGTGGATGGTGGATCAGGGAGCATTTGGAAGGTTCAGTTTTGCAAGGATGTTAGGAAAGATAACATTTAAGCAAAGACTATAAGATAGTGAGGATGAGCTTTGTAGTCTTTGAAAATGCCAGGTTGAGGAAAAGGTCTGTGTAGAAGCCCTATCTGGCAAGATCATATATATACACACATATATATACATATATATATATTTAATTTACTTATTTATTTTGAGATGGGAGGGCAGAGAAAGAGAGAGAGAGAGAGTGAATGAGAATCCCAAGCAGGCTCTGCACTGTTAGTGCAGAGGCCGACACGGAGCTTAAACTCACAAACCGAGAGATCATGACCTGAGCCAAAATCAGGAGTCAGATGCTTAACCGACTGAACTGCACAGGCGCCTCTGGCAAGAGCATATCTGACAAGGGGCCAGTTTGGCAAGAACAGATGAATTAGGGCACTGACTTATTATAAGAGAATACTCTAGATAGAGTTGGAAGGTCTAGATTTAAAAGCTTGGTCAGTATTGGTGGGTTGAGAGTGTGGGAGAAGGGGCAGTATTCTGCATTACTGGTAGGACAATCAGTGGCCATAATCTTGGTGAACTTTTGGCAATATTTGTCAAGGTTTTTAAATGTGCATAGGTTTTCTCCATGACTGAGATCTCCCTTTGTATATGTGCACCAAAAGGTGCAGGTGCAAGAATATTCTTTTGCAATACTGGCTGTAAGAGCAAATAATTAAGGGCAATCTAAATACCTTCGAATAGAGAAGTGGCTTAATAAAAGTATGGCATATTAAGGCCATGGCGTGCTATGAAACTGTAAGAAGAATAAGGTCAAGCCCTAAGTGCTATCATAGAAAGATCCACAAGACATATTGTTAAAAAATCAAGGCAATTCAATTGCATCTGTACGTGTATTTTATAAATGGTTAACAAAGCCTCATGTGTTGTTTTAAAAAAAAAGACATTAAATTTTATTTTAAGTGTCTTCTTTAGGTTCCAATTTCTCCATTCCTAAAAGAGGTCTTACAAATCAACAAGACAAAGAGAAATAACTCAATAACATGGTGGATAAAGAGCATAAATAGTAAGTTTATAACTAAGGAAATGTTTTTTTAGCAAGGTCTTTCAGGAAAAATGGAATAAAATGCTTACATGAATTCATAATTAAGAAATAAAACAGCAGTGGGGTACCACTTTTATCTTTTTGATTATGAGAGATTAAATTCTTTGAGCAATCCGAATGTTAGAGTGTGGGAAAATGTTGGTGGAAGTGTAAATTCCTGTACCTTTTGTAGCCACTTTAGAAGGTAATTTTGCATGCTTTATTAACTAACTGTTCAAAACACTAAGGCACAATCTGGTGCTGATGTGAAAATATCTCGAAAATACATTGTTGTAAGTGAAAAACATCAAGATGCACAATAGTATTTAAATTATGACTTGTAGGAGTGCCTGTCTGACTCAGTCGGTGGAGCAAGCAGCTCTTGATCTTGGGTGGTGAATTTGAGCCCTACGTTGGGTGTAAAGATTGCTTAAATAAATGAACTTTTAAAAATAAATAAATAATGACTTTTGTAAAAAGCATATACGCGTATACTAATACACACCAATATGCATAAAAATCTGGAATTGGGAGCTTGTGGGAATGCGAAGGAGATGTGACTTTCATTTTGTACTCTTCTTGTATTATTTGACATTTGACCTTTTTTTAAAAAATATTTTTATTTAAATATTTATTTAGGAGAGAGAGAGAGACAGCGTGAGCAGGGGAGGGTCAGAGAGAGAGGGAGATACAGACTCTGAAATAGGCTCCAGGCTCCGAGCTGGCAGTCAGCACAGAGCCCGACGCAGGGCTCGAACCCAGGAACCGTGAGATCATGACCTAAGCGAAAGTCGGACGCTTAACCGACTAAGCCATCCAGGTGCCCCTTGACCTTTTTTTTTTTTCAATGTGCATGTATTTTTATAGTAAAAATTAGATCTCATCAATGTAAATGAGAAAACATTTATTTTCCCCCTACAGTTAAGCCAAATGATTTTATCGAATCATTTTTATTGTACTCACATATATTATGGGCTGGTGGTCCCCTCTATTAAACATTCCTTGATAGTAAAAGGTTTCATCTGCATTGTTCCCTTGGGTGTGCTCTGGTGTCTTGGCATATAGTAGGCACTTAATAAAAGTTTGTTGACTGAATAAAGGAAAAAATTTCAATAAAGGAAAAAAAATTTTAACGAAGTGTCCAGTACCAGTATCATTCTGTCAGGTACATTACTCTCTCAGTTTTACGGGTAAAGGAAAGAAAAATCTATAAACCACAATGTAAGTCTGGAAGGGATTAGAGTCAATTAAACACCTGTGCAAAGTGAGTTTCGCATTAGAACCAAAGGCTAAGATTTTGTGAGTCATAAAAATCTGTCAAATATGAGTCCTATTTGTTTAACTTAATGTATTATTCAACTCCTGGGTCAGTAATTTGAGAATATTTGTTAAATTTTGTCCTCGTTCTTGATAGTTCTTGACAGTGCTCTTGGGAAACAGAAAAACGTTAATGAATGTGGAGTTTTTCTTCATCAAAGCCGTGTTCCCATCTCAGTAAAAGAGACTACAATGAGAGGAAGTGTGGAGGTCGATCCCACAGATGGCACAAAATAAGTTACCTTGTGTTTTTGTGATATTCAAAATGGGGTTAAATTATGGTCCGTCCATACAAGGGTCCATTATGCAGCCTTCCATTTATTCCCATGGCTGAACTTGTACTGACATGGAAAGATGCACCCTCATCTGATACAAAGTAAAATAGGAATGTATACTATGATTGGATTTTTGTAAGTAACATATGTGTTAATACATTTGCCAAATTGGAAATAAGTAGAAGAAAATGGTGTAAAGAGTTTCTTAAACTATGCATTAAAGCATAATTAACTGACTTGGCAAACTTAGTTTTCAGTGAACTACATCCATGAACTTTGGTTTAACTTTGTGTTTCTATATAAAGATATTGAGTATTTAATTACTATTTAAATGTATCTGTTTAATCCTTCCTGTTCCTAAAAAATGGTTTGTGGTTAGATGTCAAAATACTAACCACTGACTTCTAGTACACTTCGTACATTCATGAGTATATATATTCACTAATTTTTTTTTTTTTAACTGAGAGAGAGAGAGAGAGAGAGAATGAGAGCAGGAGAGACGGGCAGAGAGAGAGAGAGAATCCCATGCAGGATCCACACTCAGTGTGGAGTTCCACACAAGGCTTTATCTCACGACCCTGGGATCAGGACCTGAGCTGAAATTAAGAGTGTTGGATTGAGCCACCCAGGAGCACCCCCTACTTCCTTAAAAATAAAAAACAACAGAATGAGACAAAATGTCAGGCTAATTCAACATGTCTAACTCTCCAAGGATGCTTTTCTATCCTCCATAGCAGATGTATAACTCCTTGAGGTATTTGGCACTCAGTAAATGTTTATTGAATTACTGTTGATCTTCTTCTTAAAGCAAGATAAAATATCTTTAAGGAATACTTTACAGATTATTCATTCATTTTCCCTGAACTGCCTCCCCAAATACAGTACTGTGTAATACTATTTTTGCTATCTGATCTGCTCAAAGTAGAAGAACCAGATATTTTGGCTTCACATTGCAGATGCCAAATTATTTTCCTATTATGCTTCAGTTAGCAATAACCTGGGGAGGAAAGAGGTGATGTTGGCGGTTATTTGACACTAGGGATGAATAAGATGTTTGAGCCTTTCTCTTACTCCCTTCTGAGTTCTAGGCTTTGGCTTTGCTACAAGGAGACCAAGGGAGCGGGGCGAGGAAGGGGTGCTGTTCTTTCTTCTTGGACCACCCTCTTCTCCACATCTGCCAAAACCCAGGTTCTAATAAGGATTAGCCAGTTTGCACGGGTTGTTACAGATCAGTTAAGTAAGTGAGGAAAAGGTATCCTTTACCGGTGTTGCCATGGCTTCCTTGAGTCACAGATATCCAGCCACGAGCTACTATATGAAAGATTTTTAGGAACAATTTTGTGCTTTTCACATGGATGCTGTTTTTAATTCCATGATATATTTTGTTCCGAGGCAGATATTTATTAATCAAATGTTTATTTAGTTAACCAAGGCAGTACAAAGCTACTCAAAGAGACTAACTCAGTCCTGTGCCTTCTTTCCTGAAAAAGAAGCATGTGTCTCATCACACATGGAACCCTTTTCTTTCTGTTCATGTAAATCAGTAAAATTGTAGAGGGAGCATGGCCACATATGGAAGGCTTAGACAAACCCTCACCTTTCATTATCTCCTGAGCAACAGTCTTTCAGGGAGACTCACATCCTAAGGCGAGGTCATTTGTTACCTAATTCTCTTTCCTGACATGCCTCCCACTCAGAAAGCATTTTAACTCCTTGATTCTTTAGATTTTACCAACCATGTTGTGCTCCATAACAACTACCAGTCTCAAGAATTTTCAGGGTAGCCCATATGGAATCTCACTTTTTCAGCACGTTCTGGTTTTCTTTTTGTCTTTCTCTTCTTTTTCTCTCCTTCTCTTTGTCTCTTCAGTTAGGTATTGAAAGGAAAACTGGGTATTTGGACGTATGACCAGGAAGGCACTATTCCTGAGAGAATGTTTGTTCAATGTCTTTTTTCAGTGCTTGTGGGCTTTATTATTCCCATACTGCATTGTAGCAATTCTCTTTATTTGAGGATAGGGGTTGTTAACATGACTTGCACTTCCCATGTAGAAATCACCTGGGAAGCTTTTATAATCACCTTAGCATCTCTGGAGTTGGGGATCAGGAGGTTTAAAAACTTCCCTAAGAGATGAGGTAATGGGAACCTGTAGCTTAGGAAGATATTAGAAACAGCGTGGGGGGTGGGGGTGGGGGGTCTATTTATCTGCTCAAGTGATTCTGGTTATCTTAAACATACCTGTAGCAGTGCTTGGGTGGCTCAGGCGGTTAAGTGCCCAACCCTTGATTTCAGCTCATGTCATGATATCACAGTTCGTGGGTTCCAGCGCTGTGTCAGGGTCTGTGCCAGGAACACGGAGCCTGCTTGAGATTTGCTTCCTTTCTCTCTGCCCTTCCTTTCCCCCTCAAAATAAATAAGCAAACTTAAAAAAAAAAAAACCCCAAAAAACCCATGCCTGGAATATGTACCTATTCTGTCATGGCACATTGAGCTATCTCTGGGTTCAGGTACCAATACATGAACTGCGACAACTTGGGTCTCTCTTACTCTTTGGAAAGAATGAAATTGTGTTAGAAACAAATAAATATTCTAACAAATGCCTATAACATAGTTAAATCTTGACATTTGTGGTAAACATTTTTAAACTTTGATTTTGTGAGGGGCGCCTGGGTGGCTCAGTTGGTTAAGTGTCTGACTTCCACCTCTGGTCATGATCTCACGGTTCATGAGTTCGAGCCCTGCATCAGGCCCTGTGCTGACAGCTGGGAGCCTGGAGCCTGCTTCCAAATCTGTCTCCCTCTCTCTGCCCCTCCCTCACTCACACTCTGTCTTTCTCAAAAATAAATATTAGGAAAATTTTCTAAAAAAGTTTTCTCATCTATATACATATGGTCAATATGTACTTCAAAAGTATATTTTCGTGAATTCTAAAAATCAGTTACCAATCTCCATTTTACTAATGAGGTAGCTGAGGCTCCATCTCAGAATCAGTAAGCATCAAAAGGATGCTTTCAACTTAGATCTCTCTGGAAAGCCCACATCTTTTCTACTTCTGCCACATGTTTGGCCCTTCAGCAGCCAAAATAACCTTTCTCCTCCAAGTTAATGACAAAGAAGAGATGGAGTTTTATGGTTAGACCCTGGCATGGCACACATGGTTCTCCATCTTGCTCATTATGTTGCTGCTCCTCTTTCGTGCAGCACCGAGCCGTCTTAACTACCCAGTGGTGACAGTAGAAGACAGAAGTGGGCAGCTGCTAAGGAATTTACACAGAGAGGCACCTGGCTGGCTCAGTCAGTGGAGCATAGGACTCTTGATTCTCAGGATTGTGACTTCAAGCCCCATGTTGGCTGTGGAGCCTCCTTAAAAATAAGTAAAATAACTATTAAAAAATAAATTCAGACAGAGTTAGTGTTTGAAGATAAAAAATAACTGGAGGGAGGCAAATCAGATGTTAAACTGAAAAAATTAATATTGATGACAGAATGCCTAGCACTTTTATATTTCTAACTTTCCTAAGTCAAAGAGGAATCCGTTTTAGTAGACAAGTCTGTGCCTCCGAATAAAATTGTGGTTGGAGAAAAAAACTATTTGTGTTTCATTGCAAATGAGGTAAAGAATGCTGTTGGGTTGGTCAGTGGAGACCGCTAAGCCCTGTAAAGCTGCTTACTTTGCATTAAGAAACTACAAAGTAAGAAACAGCCCATTATTCCAGCTCTAGAGTTATTTCAGGAATGGCATTGGAAAGTTCAGTGCATCCCGTCTTAAACAAAGATTTGTTAGCTTTGTTTAAAGCTATAAAACCACCCTTAAAAAAATGTTACGATTATAGGACTTTTCACTTTCTTATTTATGTGGGAGCATAAAAGGCTTAAAGTTTGAATTTTAAAAAACACCAAAAAGAAAACTGCCTATTTTTTTAAGGATTAAGATTTACATGGAGAAAAAGATGTATCAAATGTTGATGAATTTAAAAAAAAAATGTTTTAATGTTTGTTTATTTTTGAGAGAAAGAGACAGCGAAAGCAAGAGAGAGGGGCAGAGAGAGAGAGGGAGACACAATCCAAAGCAGGCTCCAGGCTCTGAACTGTCCGCACAGAGCCTAAGGTGAGGCATGAACCCACAAACTGCTAGATCATGACCTGAGCCAAACTTAGACGCTAAATCGACTAAGCCACCCAGGTTCCCCAAGTTTATGAATCTTAAAGGAGCATTTATTACATTTTACTTTCTTTTCTGGCACTTTTCACCTGTCTCCGCCCCCCCCCCCTTTGTGGATTTTATATCAAGGAATGAATTTGTTAAGAATTGTCACACTTAAGGATAATGTTTCTCATCCTGTTCCACTATCAGTTAAGTTTAAACCTACTATCTAATAACTTTCTATTTAATAGCCTACTATCAAAGCTAAAGCATTTACGAGAGATCTGTAGGTGATTAAATGCTGTCGTTCTAGTTCAAAGATAAATATTTTGTGTAGGAAATTAAGTAATATCTAAAGCCCCAGCAGTGACACTTACCACCTACTTTCTACAGAATGGTGTATTTCTATAATTCTACTGTAACTATAGTTACTTATTACCATTGCTATTATTATTATTAAATTTGAAAAATCTTATCCATGACACCAGAAAATTTTCTTTGATATACATTCTATTTAGAGGTGCCTGGGTGGCTCAGTCAGTTGAGCGTCCAACTTCGGCTCACGTCATGATCTCGCTTGTGGGTTCGAGCCCCGCAGCGGACTCTATGCTGCTGGCTCAGAGCCTGGAGCCTGCTTCAGATTCTGTGTCTCCTTCTCTCTCTGACCCTCCCTCACTCACGCTCTCTCGCTCTCTCTCAAAATAAATAAAGATTTAAAAAATTTTAATATATATCCTGTTTATGACCATTTCTTCATACTGGTCAGTGTTCTGGCTGACCGTGACATTAAAAAGTGACCAGGAGCATATCAGAAAAGTACTTCGTCATCTACTGTGTCCTTGCTCTCTGTGAGACCAGTATGTGTATTCATGGAAGGGTCACACAGATTTAACATCTGCATTTTGAGAGACAAAAAAAATTGTCTTTGCCAATTTGAAAAAGCAAATTTTGAAAGAACCAAATGTTCATTTTGAAATAAGGTTTCTATGACAGTGTAGGAAGTTGATTCCTCCTTCATCAAAAATTTTCTGAAATATTTTTGGCTGTCTAAAACACACACACACACACACACACACACACACACACCCATGGCCTAATTAGTCCACACTATTTACAAGTGTGATCTGTGTGTGCAATAGCCCTGGGGAGTTGTTAGACATGGAATCTCAGGCCCCACCCTGGGCCTACTGAATCAAAAGTTGCATTTTAACAAGATCTTCAGGTGTTTTTTATGTTCAGACACATTCAGAGTTTGACAAGGTGGTATCAAGAATCACTCACTGCCGGGCAGAAAGGCCAAACACGGCACTATCTGTATTTTCACTGAAAGAATTCTCTTTCTCTGCTTGGGACAATCCATTACTCTTTCTAAACAAGAGAGATCCTGATCCTGGGTAATACAGAGGTGAGGTCTGGGCAGCTAAAGGTGTTGTAACCCTAATAATGTGATGATAACATGTGTAAAATAATGCCAGGGAAATAACTGATGAGACTCCATTACAACAGATGAGTTTTTCTCAACAATGTATCCTTTGATGGTGTCTTCACAGTGAATGATCTGTGAAGTATCCATGATAGGGATTGGGATGAGGTAAGGTGTGAACTATCAGTAGTCCCTAAAGTAAACTGTTTCTTATTGTAATGTAATCCAACCAGCAGTAAACTTTAAAAACATTTTGGGGGATTGTGAGAGTGTGAAAAGCCAAATCAGGAGGAGTCAACTATTTAGAATCAAATACATCTATGAAAACTCATTTTACTGTTATACTATATTAGATAAATCTCCTTTTTTTTTTTAAACGTTAGAGAGAGAGTGGGAGAGGGGTGGAGAAAGAGTGAAAGAGAAAGAATCCCAAGCAGGTTCCACATTGTCAGTGCAAAGCCCAACAAGGGGCTCGAACTCAGGACCTGAGCTGAAATCAAGAGTCGAACACACTCAACCAACTGAGCTACCCAGGGCCCCCTGCTTTATTATTTTTTTAAGATCTTATTTTTAAGTCATCTCTACACCCGATGTGGGGCTCAAATTCACAAAACCCTAAGACTGAATTGCATATGCTGTATGCTCTACCAACTGAGCCAGTAAGGTGCCCCTGGATAAGTCTCTCTTATACCAGTAGGATTTCCATACAGTTTAGAATTTAAAGATGTTCATATTTTCAGGTAATGACTTCTTGTTGACTACTACAACTTCTCTAATAAGACTTCTATTCATTAGCTGATTACTAAGCGCATTCTGCACAATCCACTAAGTTAATCTTTACAATAGTCCTAGGCAACAACTCTTACTATCTCCTTCTTACTGATGAGGAAACTGAAAACGGAAAAGATAAGTAGCTGCCAAAAATGATAGGGCTAGTAAGTGGCAGGGGCAGGTATAAATCCAGCATCTCTCATTCCAAAGTCTTCCTCTTAACTGTGACTCTAGATTGCCTGCTAGACTTCCTGTGGCTCAGAAACGCTGTCTCTTATGAACAGATAGGCATATCAAATCTTATAATTTTCCTAATTAGTAGGAAACCTTTCGTAAATAATTACGTATAAATCTTCCGACACGTCAAACATCTGTCGTTTTGGTCACACCCAAATGCTGATATTATTGGTAATTCATGAATATAATAATCTATTAGAAAATCTCAAAATTTCTTTTATTTTGTAGAACTTCTGCAACTCAGAGGTATAGAAAGTCAGTTAAAATTTTTAAGTTTAAGTTATGTTTTAATTTTTAAGATATCAATATATATTATTACCAAATAATAAGTAGTGTAGAAATAAAAGGATCATACAATGGATGAGTATCTAAAACTGTTTAAGTCAAGAATAATGTTTTAAAAATACTGTTCTTAAAAAGGTTTTGAACATTTTTAGCTCTTTAAAATGCAAACTGGAAGATTTTTGAAAATGTTTACTTATCTTTCCTTAATTGCTGAGAAAGCAACTCAGCAATTGGCTGAGTTATTGAAATTGGCTATTGACAGGCGATATGAGTTTGAGAGTCCCTTTTGCCAGGCAAAATTGTGGTAATGTGCAATAGTATGGAAATGACCAGTACATATGACCATCTATAACAAAGTATTAGAAAACAAATCTAGATAAGTCTATAAGCAAAGAGTCAGAAATTTATGAGTTTAACTTTTGCTGCCTGTATGTTCAAATTTGGCATTTCAGGCAATGAGACTGTTGTATGAACTTGTGTGCCTGAATTTTCAGGGTTATTTTAGAGAATAACGCAGAAAAGAAAGATGAGTTTTCACTTAAATCTCTACTTTTCGTTAACACCATAATTGCTCACGTTGGCTTCATGGTGTGCTTGTTTTAAAGAAAAAATAAAAACTCAACTCAGAATTTGATTAGGAAAGTATTAAGTTCTTGAATATCCATAAGATTTAGCCTTCAAAAAATAATAAACTCATTTATCCGTTTGAAGGTGCTTAAAACATACTCCATGTAAGTCTTTTCTAAGTGGAAATTTTTCTACGTAGGCAGTGTTAGGAAGACTCTTTAACAAGAAAATAGCAGAAAGTGGTCCAGACAGTATTCATACTCATATTTGTTTTATTCCAAAATCTTTCCTGTCTCTAATATCTGTCTATTTCTTTCTCATTGTTGTCCCAATTCATGATCATCTAGAAATGGATAGACTGATTCATCTCTTTTCTAGAACCAAATCAGGGGCGCCTGGGTGGCTTAGTCGGTTAAGCGTCCGACTTTCGCTTAGGTCATGATCTTGCAGTTCATGGGTTCGAGCCCCGCGTCGGGCTCTGTGCTGACTGCCACCTCAGAGCCTGGAGGCTGTTTCAGAGTCTGTGACTCCCTCTTTCTCTGATCCTTCCCTGCTCATGCTGTCTCTCTCTCTCTCTCCTAGAAATAAATAAAACGTTAAAAAAAAAGAACCAAATCAGAAGCGCATACTAGGGTAAACTGCTCAGTTTGAGAAGGATCTTGGTGATATTCTTCCCAACAGCATCCTTGAGCAGGGGTCTGCTGGCTAGGATTCCTTCTGCTTTTTATCCATTCTATTTGGGTTTCTCACCTGTAGAATGAGGATTGGGAATGTGCGGCTGGAAAACAATCAATCCTTCCTTGGGCCCTGGAGGCTGGCTGGGGTTTTATTTTTTCTCTTTATTTCTGCCAATTTTGTGAGCTAGGTACTAGGTTCTGTTTTCATCCTAATCACCTCTCTCTTATCTCTTCTCTATGCACTTGACCTTTGAACAACACAGGTTTGCACTGCATGGGTATACTTACACACAGATTTTTTTTTTTATAAATAAAAGTACAGTACTTTCATGTATTTTCTGTTCCTTATGATTTTCTTAATAAACATTTTCTTTTCTCTAGCTTAAATTATTGTAAGAATACAGAGTATATAATTACATATAACATACAAAATATGTATTAATTGACTGTTTATGTTTTCAGTAGGGCTTCCAGTCCACAATAGGCTATTAGTAGTGAAATTTGGGGGAAGTCAAAAGTTAATACGAAGTTTCAACTGCAACAGAGGGCTGGCATCCCTAACCGCCACAGTGTTGAACTGTACTGTCTGCCTGGTCTGCTGCCCAGCCAGCTAGGCCATTCCTCGCCACCTTGAACCACCCTGAATTCCAACTCTAGCTGCCATGGACCTTCTTGCGTTGCAGCATGCTGGATGCCAGCCTTCTTGGATGAGGATTTTAACACGTTTCCGGGAACTCATGTAGAAAATGAGAGTACAAGTCAGACCAAAAGGAGAGAGGTGGCTGCCTGATGACAAGACAAGAGAGAAAGATTTCAACAGTCGTGGCATCTAAAATTAGATCTTTTGAAGTGCTGGAATTTCCATCTTTAATAATGTATTTCTTGGCAGACATTCTCTTCATAGTGATTATAGTTCCATTTGGAATTAGTTCAATGTTCAGAGCAAAGAGGCTCTGTTTAAAGAGTTAGCTACAAATTATATTTTTATTGGCAATGGTCACCACTCCTGCTCAACACCCAAGCAGGGAGACACTAACTGCATTTATCCCGGCTTATGAGAATTAGGATCCTTTCTGCAGATTAGGTAGCAATGTAAGGTTGGAAAGATGAGTACCACCATTGGCTGAGGAAGATGTCACGAGTCTCCTGTATGCTGAGGGTCTCATCACTTCACTGATGGCTGGTTATTCCAGTTCTGTTAGGGAAAAGGGGGTATTTAAATAAAATGGTAGTGCTCTTCATCAAAAAATTGGAAGTAGGTATAAACAAATATGAATGAGTGCTGGCATAGTATAACATTATATGAATATACTCTAAGGTTATTGATTTACATTGAAAGATAGCTTTTCCAGTATCTAAAATATTTATAACTCTTCCCTATGTCTCTTCATTTCTTATAAAAGTACCTACATAGGATTATGGATGGAAGTAGAATCAAAATGCAGGAAACGACCTAATTTTCATCTGTAAAAGAACTGACAGACTGTGTATTATAAATACCTAGTGGGTCCATATGTCAGTATTTTTGCTTTGAAATCGCTATGCCAGTTCCTTGACTTATATTTTCTCAAGACCTACTCTTCCTCTGTTATGAAAATGACTTATTTTTGTTCCTATGGTTAATTGTTTTCCTGATGGAAAGCCAAACTTTCTAATGTAGTGTTACTCAAATATTAATATGCATCCAGATCCTCTGGGGAATCTTGATAAATGTGGACTCTTTTGCAGAAAATCATTATGTAGAAATATAGATTCTTAGATGATGCTAGTGATGCTGATTGCTACCACCCTTTGAGGAGCAAAGTTCTAGGCATCCTAAGAAATGGCTGACATTTCTTGGAATGGGTAATTGCTATACAATCTAGGTCTTTTTTTCTGGACTTGGTAGACATTTACTGTATAAATGCAAAACATGGAATCAGAGCCCATGAATTCAGAGCATGTATTTTTTTTTAACCTTACCCACAGATTCAAGAGTGCCATTAAAGAGTAAATGAACTAGGGGGCCTGGGTGGCTCAGCTGGTTAAGGGTCCAACTTTGGCTCAGGTCATGATCTCATGGTTGGTGAGTTCGAGCCCCAGTTAGGCTCTGTGCTGCCAGCTCAGAGCCTGGAGCCTGCTTCAGATTCCGTGTCTCCCTCTCTCTCTGCCCCTCCCCTGCTCGTGCTCTGTCTTTCTCAAAAATAAATAAACATTAAAAAGTTAAAAATTAAAAAAAAAAGAGTAAGTAAACTAATGGAGTAATTGGAAGTCTTGTATTACATATTGTTTAGTATATATAATATATGTATCTGCAGAAAAATTATGTATATTTATAGATTATCTATAGAAAAATATTTATTGTAAAGACAAATGAAAACCAGCACTGGAGTCTAGTTTGTATGCAAATCTCACTGCTGTTTATTTCAGCTGACACTGATGAGATACGCCACATCTAGCAATGTCCCATGAGGTTGTTTGTTATTGCCTTTTAATGATGTGCCCTTGCCAAATCCTGGAATTAGAAGTGTACATAATATATAATATTATGGTCCATTCTACTATAGCTACTGACTTGACAGTTACATCTAGAGAAGTTATTTGCTTTTAATTGGTAGATTTAAGGGTCTATGGAATTTGACAAAGGGATAACCCATTTTGAGCATGCTCGGGTGGAGGGTTGAGTGATGGATAATGGGCAAGCCATTACAATATGTTTTAGAATATTTAACATTGGAATAATTAATAACTTTTTCAAAAGGAAAAACTACAATTTAAAGATGAATTATATTAAAGAATTAGGTATGTTGTAGGATTGATAACTGGAAAAACTGGCAACACAGCCAACAAAACTCCCAGCCAAGTGACATGAGAAAGAATTAACTAAACTCAGTAATTATGTTGTTTACTTACTCAGAATGAATGAGGAAATGCCATGATCTACCTGAAGGAGAAAGAGTGAGAGAGCAAGAGTTCATTTTTACTGTTGAAGATTTGAACTTCCTGGTTATTACATTAATTCATTTAACTAGTTGTCCAAAAATTCTTTAGAAAGACTGAATGAGTTGACAGATTTCATCAAATGGGAGTGATTCACAGTTTAGACTGCTATAGGTGGGAATGTAAGCAATGTTCGTAAATAACCAGTCAGAATGGGAACAAGATTAACCCTTTTAAATCCTGTCAAACAGGTCAGGCAAATTCCTATAACTCAGGACATTATTGAAAGGTAGCCAAGAGCAGAATGTTCAGGATGAAGTTCCTTGGACTGCTGAGATCCCAGAAATGAATGACATTTAAATGACATTTGGTCCAGCTGCAGCTGGAAGACGGCTAGCAGGCAGGCATGAGACCCCTCACCCTATGTCTCCATAAGCTTTCAAGTTCCTGAGGGGAATGGAATGTCAGTCATGTGCTGCTAAATTAGCAAATTCTCACAGGGAGAGTCACCACTGGAATTTACTAAGTAATCTGCGTGACAGAGGGCTTTATAAAAAATAATGATAAACAAAAACCAAAAAATATATATTTTTTGCCTGGGGTAAAAATCACAGAATGCAGTAAATACTCTTAATACATATACCTGAGGATTGGAGGGGTACCTGGGTGGCTCAGTTGATTGAGTGTCCAACTTCGGCTCAGGTCATGATCATACACTTCGTGGGTTCGAGCCCCACATAGTGCTCTGTGCTGACAGCTAGCTCAGAGTCTGGAGCCTGCTTTGGATTCTGTGTCTCCCTCTCTCTCTGCCCCTCCCCTGCTTGTGCTCTCTCTCTCTCTCTCAGAAATAAATACATAAACATTAAAAAAAAATTAAAAGGGCACCTGGGTGGCTCAGTCAGTTAAGAATCCGACTTTGGCTCAGGTCATGATCTCACACTTAGTGAGTTTGAGCCCCATGTCAAGCTCTGTACTGACAGCTCAGAGCCCAGAGCTTGCTTTGGATTCTGTGTCCCCTCTGCCCCTGCCCCACTTGTGCTCTATTTCTCTCTCAAAAAATTAACAAACATTGAAAAAAATTTTTTTAAAGAAAGAAAAAAAAGTTTTTTTTAAATCAACAACACATATACCTGGGAAACAAAACCTTTTATTTTTCCAAGACCTTTTTGATTTTGAATTCTAAGTCTAGTCCCAAGCAATTAAAAACAGGCCTGGGAAATGGTAAAAGAGCATAACGGTAGTGAAACACACCACAAGGCCTAGCACCATCCCCTGCAATTTATATACCATGCAAGTCGCATACACTTCAGGCCTGTTTCCTCATCTGTGAAACTGGTACATAACATCTGGGCTGTTGTGTTTTTACAGCACCATACGGTAAGTGCCAAGTTCACCTTGAATAGTGCCAAGTTTTTAAAAATACACATGCAAGAAATTTGCCAATCTAATGTTCACAGTTTAAACTGTTTGTGCACAATAACCTGTTTTCTGGGGATGGAAGTCTCAAGAATGAGTAACTGCTCTCCAGGTAGTGTGTGTAAGCAGCTCTGTCGCACCATGTCAGAACCCACTGATAAATGCTTCCCCCGCTTGCCTTAGTGGACATGGTGACTCTGGGAATGTGAGAACTTATTTTGTGAAGGGGGGGACCTGTTAGTACTGGAATGATAATATCCATTTAGGCGATTTAATCAGGAAATATCCCTTTGAAAAGGAAATATTCTAGCTATTTCTATTAGAGAATAACTCCTCATTTCAGAATCAGGTATTTTATGATATCTGAATGAAAAAGGAGGCATTTCCACCAATGAGG
Organism: Crocuta crocuta; assembly: GCF_008692635.1. NCBI lineage: Eukaryota > Metazoa > Chordata > Mammalia > Carnivora > Hyaenidae > Crocuta > Crocuta crocuta. The sequence continues at coordinate 3,007,673 of NW_027532403.1, read as the reverse complement.
AAGAAATTGGGTAAGAAGCCAAGTATTTCTTTAATCCATATCAGGTTTCCTTTTTGATTGTCAGCCTGCCAACTCCACTGGGCTTTGGAGTACAAAGGGCATTGGTCATATTTGATAAGAATTGAAGAGAGGCCATAGCGCCACTAGTACTAAGTAGACAGGCAAGGATGGGTGACAGTCATGGCTTATAGAGCATTTTCCCAGAGCCCTGCCGCCACCGCTGCTACTGCTGATATTTGAGCCACTGAGAAAAATGTGGGCATTTTGGGGGTAAATGGCTGGTTCAAAAGTGGGCAAAGGGAAGGTGATCAAAGAAGCAGGATCAATTTATGGAAAAGTTGTGAAGTGAAGCCTTGTTAAAGCAGGATTAAACTATCTATATGGAAGTACATTCTCCTACACCAGATGAATTTCTTGTATTTAAAAATTTATCTGGGGCCCTTGGGTCGCTCAGTTGGTTAAGCATCTGACTTCGGCACAGGTCATGATCTCACCGTTCGTGGCTTCAAGGCCCACGTTGGGCTCTGTCCTGACAGTTCAGAGCCTGGTACCTGCTTTGGGTTCTGTGTCTCCCTCTCTGTCTGCTCCTCCCCCACTCATGCTCTGTCTCTCTGTCTCTGTCTCTCTCAAAAATAAATACACATTAAAAAAAGAGGTGCCTGGTTGGCTCAGTCTGTTGAGCATCCTGATTTTGGCACAGGTCATGATCCCAAGGTTACGGCACAAGCCCCACATCAGTTTCCATGCCTGCTTAAGATTCTCTCTCTCCCTTTGCCCTTTCCCCCCTCTTGTGTTCTCTCACTCTCTCTAAAATAAAAATAAAATTAAATAAAAAAAATTTTAATTACCTAAAATTCCAAAGCACCAGAAGGTGCTAATGAAACACTAATACTATACTATTAAAGTTCAAGTACTTCTGTAAGGATTACAGTGATTCTCAAGATGAGGACCATCCCCCCTCCTGGGGACAGGGGGACTTATCAGTCATCTGTAGTTCTTCAGATCTTCCACTCTCCCAGCCCCCAGTGTTTCTAATACACCCTTTTCTGAGTATGTGGCCCCAGTGACCCACTGTGCTGTATTCTTCAGGTGCATTAAGAGTATCTTTCAGATGTTCCGGGGCTAAACTTTAAAGTCAACCTGGGCAGCTTTTTAAAAATATTAACGGCCCACTATGTTGTACACTTGCAGCTAATGAAACTTATACCTCAATTTGAAAAATATACCAACGTCCCAGTCCTTCCTCCAGACAAATCAGATTCTCTAAAAGTCAGCTCTCAATCTAGTTTTAAAAACTTTCCAGGTGATTCCAATGTGTTCCCAGGGCTCAGAACCATACAGCTTTAAAGATCAAAAAGGACAGCTGCCAGTCATTGATCCCTCAGGGTGAATCCATGCCTGTGGACTGGGTTTTTCCAAAACCGAGAGTAATGAGAATGAGTGAATGAGCAATTTTAATTCTGGTGGTGGGCCATTAAAAAATTGTATTTTAACAGTTTGTAAATTGGGATAACAGAACTTAGTTAGGTCAGCATTTTGTTCAGACTAAATTCTAAGCTTTTCGACAGGTTGCAAATCGCTTGCAGAAAGAGAGCCTGAGGCACTGTACTCATAGTTAAGAGTTACATGTTATCTACTAGGGTCATAATAAAAGAGGTTATCTAAAAAATTTAGAAAAACTAGTCATTCCAGAAGAGTCTACTATAGTGGGTGATAAAAAACAAAATTCAACGGAGTAGATTTGCAGATCCAGTTGGCTTTAATAAGTGATTCATCTACCAGGCAGTTCACCATCTTGGTAAACAGAGGGGTGCTCTGAACTGTACAAAATGGAAGGTTTGTATAAGAAGGAGGGTATGGCCAAAAAGCTATAAACAAAAGAAAAGATGTTCCAGGCAAGATCATCTTCCCTTGGGGAGGAAGGCAGGAGTCTCATTATACAGATTACCTCATCTTCCTTTGGGGGATGGATGAGGCCCATGTGACAGATTACCTTCTTGGTGCTTATCAGAAAATTCCTGATTAACAAGTTAATACTCAGGTTTCCAGTGGTGGTTGAAACTGCAATTACGTTAGGTATTAAGCACCGGTTTGGTGACTTGGCCTAGCCCTGGTAACACCATTTAGGGCCTGTGGTTTATCTTTTCTTTCTTTTTTTTAATGTTTATTTATTTTTGAGAGCGAGAAAGTGCCCATGTGTGCAGGCACGAGGGAGAGGCAGAGAGAAGGGAAAGGGATCTGAAGCGGCCTCTGCTAACAACAGAGAGCCTGATGCAGGGCTCATACTCAAGAACCATGAGATCAGGACCTGAGCTGAAGTCAGAAACTCAACCGACTGAGCCACCCAGGCAGCCTTGTGGTTTTTCTTTTTAACATAGGTTATTCTTATTTGTTAGTGGTTGTCTCTCCCCTACTCAATAGAATAAGCTCTGTGAGGCTTACAGTGGTGCCTCTCATTTTCAGTACTGTCTAGCACCAAGCATAACGTCTGGCATATAGTAGGTTCCCAGTAAGTAATCTGTAGGATTAATGTGATATCTATTTATTTCATCTGTCTATCTCTCATTAGGACAAGTACACAAACATTATATTAGCTTGATTTATACTGGGAGGGCCATGAAGAAAGAGTAGGCTGCTATTTGATTGGTTTTTAGTAGTCATGCATTACCAAATTAAAAGGCACTATGAAATCTATAGTGGAGAAGTTCTGTCTGTAGTAAATTACAAGAGTAGGTTGTAAGGCTGAAATGGGTTACTGTTTTTGAGAAATCTAAGCAATAGGGGATAGGGAAAATTGCTTTATGCATTTCCATAATGATTTGAGCAGAAGTTGTGGGGTGGGAGAAAGAATTAGATTCTCTTTCTCTTAAATCTGCTGTTTATTAGTAAGTTTTTTTCTTAAGAGCCTCGTTGTTCTTGTCTATAAAAGGTAAGGGCACCTGGGTGGCTTAGTCAGTTGAGCATCTGGCTCTTGATTTCAGCTCAGATTATGACTTCACGGTTCTTGGGATCGAGCCCCATGCAGGGCTGTGTGCCGACAGTGTGGAGCCATGCTTGGGATTCTCTATCTGCCCTTCTCCTGATTGTGTGCATGCTATCTTTCTGTCTCTTGCAAAAATAAATAAATAAAAACTTTTAATTAAGAAANATAAAAATATTAAAAAAAAATTAAAAAAATAAAAAAATAAAAAAAGATAATAATTTTGTCTCCTGGAAGTAACGTATATGATACATGAGACACAGTTAAGCCTGACATAATTATATATAAGTGAATATGCACAGTCTTACTATTTTGAAATTAATGAAAGGGGGAGCCCATGCAGCTAGCTGCTTGGGAATTTTGGGCATCTGTGAGCCCATTGCCAGTTGTGTTATTGCTACAGATTTGTTCCTGTTTCAAAGTGGATCACTGAGAAATTTCTGTAATAGTAGTGAAAGTGTGAGTTGCAAAGGGCCGTATAGTCTTATTACTATTCNTAAGTAATCTCTACACCCAATGTGGGGCTTGAACTCATGACTGAGAGATGGAGTTGAATGCTCTTCCAACTGAGCCAGCCAGGCACCTTGACCTTTTAAAATTGGATAGACTTAATAGAAACAAATCTTAACCGGCATGGACATAATAACATCTACAGTAAAGTCAAAATGGATCATAGAACCTTGGACCATGCACATGATGAAAATGTCCTCCTCACCAGGTAGTGGAAAGCTGCATTTCTGATTGACTTTGACCTCTGCTTTTCTACGTTGCCCCAAAGAAAGTTAGTTACAGTCTTGAACTTCTTAAGAGGAAGCAGCCATACAATGGAAAATCACTAAAGGCAACTAGCTGGTAATCCAGGTTCAAAGTCAAAGAAGCACTGAATTCTAGTGCTGGAGGGAACTATAATTTACCCTTATTAATCCAAATGTCTAGCCTAAAGTTCTCTTGATTTCCAGTCTTACAAGGAAACCAAAGTAATATACATAATGCCAAACTATAACATTTTCTAAGGTGTCACTTTCCCTGACAAGCTTCGATGTGCATACTTAACTACCATGGTGCCCCCTTGGCCTTCCAACCAAGACGGATGGGAGTAGTTCTGCATTTATGTGAGCTCCACAGCTCTTTAACTGACAGTTCTGAAGATGCCTGGATATTTCTGTGAAAGACTTTCTTTTCAGGCTTCTATTTCTTCATTTCCACCTTTTTTCCCAACTTCATTCTAAGCTCTGTATTAGGTCATACTAGACATACTGTGGCTGTCATATAACTGCTAATTTTGTTACTTCAGCCTCAAACAGCAGCTTTATGAATAAATTTACCCTGAAACACAAAGGTGATATGAAATTTAGAAAACCACAGCTGACCTTGAACCAGCTTTCAGAGGGTAAAATAATATTCAATGTGAATATTGGGTACAGCTGGTATAATTTGAGGTCGCCGGCAGATCTTACAAGAATTAGTTATTCTGGGTAAATAAGAAAATATTCATAAACTGATTCAAAGATTACATCTCTAGACTTTACTTCAGTTAATGAGGAAGTGCTGATTGCTCCTAATTTAGGTAACTATCTGTCAGTCAACAGAATACATGATCAATCTTAGCTTTCTTGATAGCAGGGCAAACTTTATGACAACTTTACATTTCTAATGTCTTCAATAAGGCATTCTACATATAGTGCATATTTTATTAAAGACAAACCTATAGTTGTGGGAATTCTACTCAGAAGAATTATCAGCACAGCCTTTAACTTTACGGTTGATTGAACTTAAATATGAAAATTTTAAGTATTATATTTATGTTCCTCTTCCCTAATGCAGGTCTCCCAGCCCTAGAGGAAACATCTGAGGGCATCCGCGATCTATCGAAAAGTAAAAGAAAAATTTGAGATACTTCCTTAGAAAATTGAGACCAAAATAACACTTAGAATTTCAAATATCTAGAATCCTCTTCCCCTCCCCTGCCAAATATCTAGAATCTTATGAAACAACATTAATAGAAAAAACAAGAATGTATTAGGGTAAATTTTCTGAATAAATCCATCTCCGTCTGTGACTGTACAGTCTCCAAGACCCGTGCTTTGAAGAAGCCTACTACAGATACCTTTCATTTTAGCCCAGACTTAATCATTTACAGTCTACAGGTTAAATTAACATCCTAATTACACATCCACGTTTAGAAGCAAGATTCCTTTTTCAACTGGTTCTCACAGTTTTAACATCTAAATGAAGTCATGTGATGTTAATGTATATAGAGGCCAATTCTTTGAAAACCTCCTACTAAATTATGGTCAGCCTTTCCTCTTCCTGGTTTCCTTTGATATTTCTTGATAGATCTAATATTTTGACTTTTTGTTTATCTTTGAGGATCTTTTCTGAACACCAAGTTCTCTCTGGTGCCCGGTGTGGACATACCCCACTAATAATGGGATTACTTCCGGGTTCTTCCAGGAGGCCCTGATTGAGGTTGTGATTACAAGAGGCCAGAGAGGGAAGGAAGGAGGCAGGGGGGAAAAGAGAGTATTGTGGAGCAGTCCCTCAGGTCGAAGGCTCTTTCTACTAGGGCCTTTACCTGCCTCTGTGCTTAATCCATTTTTAAATCCATAGTGCTTCACTTCCCTGGACCACTACCCTGTTACTCTAAACTGTCTTTATTGACCTTCATTACATGTGTTTCTGACTACTCAAATTTGCTAAGTCAATTCCAATTTTCATCCTCTGTGGTGCTGACCTTGGCTTTGGAGTGAGGCTGGTTTGAACCCGCAATACCACTGCTTACTAGTTGTGCAAACTTGGGCAAGTTGTGTAACATCACTAAGCTTCCTCCTCTGTAAACAGGGCTGGTAAACACACCTAGCTGAGCTGGAGTGAACAGTAAAGGAGGAGTTCTTATCAGGTTCACAGAAAATCCCAAGCAACACTGGAGTCTGGTGCAAGTTAAAAACACCTGATTTGTTAGGCATCCTCAGATTATTTTCAGTGACTTAGCCGATAGTCTTCAAGTGATTCTCTCATCTTCACCCAGTCTTAAATCCACAAATGATAAAGCAGCGTCCTGGGTTTTATTTTCCAGGTTAGTGAATATAAATAAAATAAAAGGCCTCACATTTTTAGCCTGGAATTCAGGACCCTGCACTGTTCTTCCCCAAACTGCTGCCTTACCTCCCACATCATCACGTTCAAATATGAAACACATTAACCAGTCTGAAATAATCTTCTTTCTGTCTCTAGACAAACACTCTCTAGAGCTTGCTTCCCACCATTCTTTTATTCTGGAATGTCATATTCCTGATCTCCACCATTACCTATCCTGCCATTATGCAAGTTCTACCAAAGGTCTTGTTCTCTTACAGTCTGAAATGATCTCTGCATCAGCTGATTAAGACTAACCATGTTCGGGGGCGCCTGGGTGGCTTAGTCGGTTAAGCGTCCGACTTTCGCTTAGGTCATGATCTCACGGTTCGTGGGTTCGAGCCCCGCGTCGGGCTCTGTGCTGACAGCCAGCTCAGAGCCTGGAGCCTGTTTCAGTCTGTGACTCCCTCTCTCTCTGACCCTCCCCTCCTCATGCTGTCTCTCTCTCTCCTAGAAATAAATAAAACATTAAAAAAAAAAAGACTGACCATGTTCTTCCACGTGTTATAGTTACTCCTAGTTAGTAGACTATGAAATGGAATGCTTTTATCCCTCGCTGTGCTTAAAATGATGCTTGGCAACCGGTAGATCTGTCTCAGTGATGGAGCACTGCTAGAGAGAAGATATGGCACGAATCAGAACGGGATATCAGTCATGAAGTCAAAGATATTCTCCCTAGTTATTTCAAACATTGATTTTCATGTATTTTTATTCAGAGTAGGAGCAGCCTTCCCTGATCACCATACCAAGGAAGCCCTGTCACTCTTGGGTTTTGTTTTTATATGTCAGCCATATTTTAAGTACATTGTCGTGGGGCCTCAGGTCACTTGTTAGTTTCTGTCTCCCACTGGAATGTTTGCTTCATGACCTCAAAGACTTCATCTTTTTAACACTTAAAATCTTTAGCAAGAACTCATGAAGACTTTTCTGAACACCTGAATGGATAATCACAGGATTTACTCTGTTCAAGTGTTAGGGATATTATCAGTTCTATCTAGTTTTCTAAAGGTGTATAAACAGGCTTTCTAATAGCTGTGATGTGAGAGTTTTAGAGGTTAAGGTTTTAGAGTCATTTTAAGAATGGATGCTCTTCTGGGGACAGTGTCTAGGGGCCTTCATGTCATGGTGCAGCATTTGACATGCACCCTTGTGGGCTGACCTACAATACAGCCTCCCCAAACCAGGCTGTCTCAAATCCCTCGTGATAGAACCCTTGCTAATTGTTTACCTTTATACCAGGGTGTTTTGGAAGGCAGCAGAACCCTATGGCATGTGCCCAGGCCACCTTTGAGTCCACAGCGGTAAGGACTCAACAAAAAAAAACCATGCCAGTAGGGCTATGGTAGATCCATGTGTGCCAAACATGTCTGTGACTGATACCAACGTGCTTTCCTTATCGCAGAGCCGAAAATTGTGACTGTTGAAGGCACAAGCAGAGTCAGAAAGCTAAATAAAGAAACGGAAACTTTGTCGAGTAATAAATAAAAAGAATCAAAAGGCTTATTCACTTTTAAAAAAAGGAAGAAAAAAATGGACATTTAATTAGTGCTAAGTAATTATGAGATAAGATTTCTATAAAATGTAGTCAAGAGCCCAGAGATATTTTAGTTTCATTTGGCAACTTTAACATCCATTCCTGTCCTAATTTTCTTCTTTCAATACCAAAGGAACATATTGGGAAATCATTATTTCTTTTTGGCCTTGGACTTTGCTTCCTAGACAGATGTGGGAGTTAAGTAAAGGGTTAAGCAGAAGCAAGGGCTCAGGTGAGTCGGTGAAGCTGCCTCGACTCTGCTTTCCTTCCTCACTTTCTTCACAGGCTTCTGGGGTCTTCTTTGCATCCATTTCTGTTCACGTCTGAACATAGTGTAGCATTTGTAAGGAAATGGAAAAGCTTTCGCTATGCCTTCAAAGTAGGATAAGACTGTCCTTGAGGTTTGAGATTTATCTGCACAGCACCTGGCACTCAGGGGACTTCAGTAAATACTTGTTGAAGAAATGAATGAACCATTCACTGATAGGCACTGTGGGTCACAATGGAACACTCTTCTTATCAGTACTTAACCTACTTGATTGCTCTGTGACACTTGACCCTCCCTCTTCTTTAACCTTTTTTCCATAACACTCCTTGGTTTTCTTTTCACCTTTGTCTCATTCTTTCCTGCTTGTTTCTTTTCCTCCTCCTCCCTAAATGGCGATGCCCCTCCTCCCAGTTAGACCCCACCTTGACCTTCAGAGTATTCCCCTTGGGTGACCTCATTCGTGTGCGTGACTTCAACCACAATCCAGACACGGATGACTTCCAAACATATCTTCAATTAGCCCAGACATTTCTTTTTTTTTTCTTTGTTTTTATTTATTTGGACAGAGAGTGGGGGAGGGACAGAAAGAGATAAAGAGAGAGAGGATCTTATGCGGACTCCACCCCCTCAGCACAGAACCTGATCTGGGTCTCAGTTACCAAACCCCGAGATCCTGACGTGAGCTGAAGTCTGATGCTCAACTGACTGAGCCACCCAGGTGCCCCTAGCCTAGACATTTCTATGTCCCACATCCTATAGATCTCTTTCAATCTCTGCTAGTAAGTCCTACAGTGCTAGTAACTATTTTTATCAGTAAATACTGAAATGCCACTTCTTTACTCCTTACCCATCAAAGTAACACAAGCAACCAAGTCAGACAAACCAGAAACCGAGATCCATCATCTGTTCCTCCCTTTTGCCTCTTCCCACGTTGTTAAGACCTCTGTTCTCACTCCTTGTTGAATTCTTTCCAGTAAATATGGGGAATGATTACTCAGACGGGTCACCGTCTTCCAGATGGCATTCACCTGTTCATCTTCACCAGTGCAGGCATCTTCTCTTGAGGAGAATGGCAGCTACCTGGCCTCATCCCCATCAGGTTACATTCCTCCCACATGCACTCCATGTTCCTGCTGCCTGGCAGCCTTTTTAAAAATTAAATCTAACTCTGCCTCTCCTGTGTCAACCTTCGATGGCCTCCCATACCTCAGGACAAAAAGTTAAAATTAGCCCCATGCAGGCATAAAGGTCATTCAAGATACTACCTCATCTTAATCCAACAACCTCATTTCCTACCCCTGTATCCTGTGATTATTCCAACCTCCCAATGCTTGTTCCCCCTACTCAGGCTTGTCCTCACCGTGCTTCCTCCCATTCTCTAGTTGTCCTACGAACCCTCGAAAACCAGTTATTTCTAAAGGAGATTTTCACTCTGCCCTCCTTTGATGCCTTCTCCCATCTTCTCCATACCTCTCCAGATGTTTAAGATGCATCGTACAATTGTTTACTTCCCTATCTCACTAGACTAAGCTGTTTGCAATTTGTACCCTGGCATCCAGCTTAGTAAAGACCAGTGTTCCTCAAAGTGGTGTTCACAGAAACCTCCTATATCAGAGTCACTTAGCACTTGCTAACATTCAGTGTTTGGGGTTCTCCTCACCCCCATAGGACCCAGAGAATTAGAACTTTCGACTTTTAAACAGACTCCTCAGGAAATTTTTATGAATTGAATATGCATTACACGAATGAATAAACAAATCAGCTGAAGATTTGATCTTATTTTTTTAATTTTTAAATGTTTTCTTTATTTCTGAGAGAGAGCGAGAGAGAGCGAGAGAGAGAGCGTGAGCAGGGGAGGGTCAGAGACCGAGGGAGACACAGAATCTGAAACAGGCTCCAAGCTCTGAGCTGGCTGTCAGCACACAGCCCAATGCAGGGCTCGAACCCAAGAACCGTGAGATCATGACCAGAGCTGAAGTCAGACGCTTAACCGACTGAGCCACCCAGGTGCCCCGATCTTATTTTTTTATTCACATACACTGTAGTAACTCAAATTTGTAGCTGATAATTCTATATACATCATGTTTATAAAAGGTAACTTAATTCTCTAGAGAAAAGATTGCCCATATGTCTTAAAATGAATTAAAGATTTAGAAATTCTGTAGTCAGTTTCAATCAATACAATTTGAATTATTCTGATTAAAAGAACAATCCACACCACTCTAGATTCGCAGCCTAAACTCTCCTAGTTCTTGTGGTGAACATGTATGTGGTCTCCTCTGGAACTCAATTTGTCTCCATGCAAATTTGAATCAATAAATGCATAGCAGCAGGTCCTTTGCAGGGAGTTGAAAATTACTATGGCAGATATTTTTTACGTATTTCATTAGTTTCAATTTAATGTCCAAGGTATAGACCCTACACTTAAGAATTATATGTATTTAGAATTATGTGACCCTACACATAAGAATTATTTAGGAGGCTTTCTTAACTATAGGATTCTGTTACATACAAAAGAAAACTAAAGAATGTACCACCAGAGCTCCTACCGGTGAGTAGGAGTGAAAAGTCTCTAATGATCTTTAGATGGTGTTAAATTCACATACCATTTCCTTGAACAGAAATATGTGCCTTTCAGGGCGCCTGGGTGGCTCAGTTGGTTAAGCATCTGACTTTGGCTCAGGTCATGATCTGATAGTTCATGGGTTCGAAGCCCCCATAGGGCTCTGTGCTGACAGCTCAGATCCTGGAGCCTACTTTGGATTCTGTGTCTCCCTCTCTCTCTGCCCTTCCCCTGCTTGCTCTCTCTCTGTCTCTCAAAAAAAAAGAATAAACGTTAAAAAAATAAATATGTGCTTATTTATGTTTATATACATTTAAATGCCAACATAAATGTATACTCATGCACAAATAGAAAATGCACAAATATCCTAAAATGATTTATAGTCATGTGCACATAAAGTACTCTGAAAATCTGGACCCAGTCAAACTGGTTGTACCTCTGAATAAATATAGCTGTTGCAACCTTCAGCCCACATGGCGTGTGTGCTTAATGTGAACTGACACTGATAGCTGACACTGTTGCCTGGTGTGTGCAGCACTTCTTATTGTGCAACTTTCATTGTCCACAAAATAGTTTTCCTTCTGTTTTTCTGGGAATTCACTTTCCCTTGGACCACGTGTTGTTTCTACATTCGCTTCCAGGGCTCAGTCATTTTTAATACTTGATCGATCAAGCTTAAGTAAATGAGAATAATTGTGGCTAACAGGCCCAGGAAGTGTGTAGAGAGTTTTCTGCTATTTTTTTGGTGATAACACAGCTCCCATAGATCAGGTGGCTTGGTGTCTTCATAGGAGGCAATACAAATGTCACTACGAAAACGGGTTTTGGAGGTAATGACTTACTGGTTCTCATCCATGTTATTAAATCACCACAGAATTCCACATACTGTCAGTAGCAACAGAACTTTGTACGTTGTATTCAGAGATGTTTCAACAGAAGTCTAGGATGCTAACAGTGGCTGGAAAGAACAGAAAATCAACAAACAGAACCTTAATCAAGTATGGGGGTCTTCTTGCTTCATTCAACAAGAGTCCAGAGCACACAGTCTAGAGTCGGTGAGGCAGGCTTAGTGATGCCATCAGGAAACCAAGCTGACTTCAACTTTCTATACCACTGTCTTTCTTTCTCACGGCTGAGAGATGGCTGCAACCAGGAGCCGGTTCTGTGACCAGGTAGGAAAGAGAAGCACAAAGGAGTAAAACTCCGAACGGACAAGACAGCCAGGTTAGTCAGGCTTTCCCAGAGGTTCCAACTGTACTTTCACTTACGTGTCAATGCCGGAACTCCATCACCTGGCTGTCTGTAGGCCATTCGCTGGAAGGGAGCAAGGGAGAGAATTGTGGATGGCAGTTCAGTTATCAAACCGCCATACTCAGACAGACCCACTAATGATTAATCTACTGAGTGTAGAGTCCCAGCCAAAAGACATCTGTGGAGCACATCACTTACTATAAGGTCTGCCCTGGTGTTGTGACGTCTCTTGAGAGACTCAAGGACTTCCCAGGAGATGACTCTGGGGACACCCTATCCTGCAGCTGGTAAGGAGAAAAAGCACTCCAGTATAGATGTGCCTCACTTGAGAAAATATGGAACACAGTAACAAGATTTGATCTTATAAATAATTAAACATATCTTTAGTAGGGAAATTTCCTAAATGCTTTCAAAATACACTTTCATTTAAAAAAATGTATATATAAGCTGCCCTCTCAGCGCAGCCAGCAGCGCATCAGTCTCATTAAAAAGCGTATATATAATTTTCCTGGAATCGACCTGTTGCATAAAGCAAGATAAACCTGTACTTTAAAGAGATTTCTTTTGGGGCGCCTGGGTGGCTTAGTCGGTTAAGCATCCGACTTTCGCTTAGGTCATGATCTCACGGTTTGTGGGTTCGAGCCCCGCGTCGGGCCTGTGCCGACAGAGCCTGCTTACGATTCTGTTTCCTGCGTTCTCTGCCCCTCCTCTGCACCCGCTCTCGCTCTCTCTCTCTCTCCTTCAAAAATAAATAAACATTAAAAATAACTTAAAAGAAAAAAGGAAATGTGAACTGGCAGATGGATATTAGAGGGCCAGTACCTGCAAAGCCTCTTGAACTGTTTCCATAACAGGAGGGAGCAGTTAGAAGGTTGGAGAAAATGGGCATCTAATCTTCACTACCACCCACACCACGTCTTTAGCAGGCCTCCAGAAAGTCACCAAAACTGAGGTACTAATTTTCAATTAATGAATTCCAAGCTTTGCTCCCATTTTGATGCCAACCCCCCTCCCCACAACTCCAACTAGGATCTGACATCTTTTGTTTAAGACTGGTCACTGCGGTCAGTTTTTCTCAGTCTAATTCTTACTCCCAATCTCTCTCTCTCTCTAGCCTCCTCACTCAAATTAAAACTTGCATTGTCTTTACTTTTTATTATAACAATAATAACCATATTCTCTTTATAAATATATGTCACATAAACACAAGTAGAAAATAAAAATTGTCACAAACCAATCATCTCGCTGTACCTTTTTAATTTAGAAAATTAGTTTTTATCCATTCCTTCCTTTATATTAAGGAAGTTTTGGCCTTTTTTCTATAGATGGAGAGATCTCTGAGATCCATATGGTTATGAAGATATTTTTTGTGATATCAGAAAGGATAAGCAAAGAAAATGTAGAAAGAGATTCTTTTTGAAAAAATAAGTCCAGGTTTTTTTTAAGTATATTTTTATGCGATTTTGGTATAGTTAACATACAGTATTAAATTAGTTTCAGGTGTACAATTCTGTCTATTACTCAGTGCTAATCAAGATAAATGTACTCTTGATTCCCCTCACCTATTTTACCCATACCCATCAAGCTACTTTTACTTTTCGTTATTTTTTTAAATGTTTATTTATATTTGAGAGAAAGAGAAACAGAGCATGAGGAGGGGAGGAGCTGAGAGAGGGGGAGACACAGAATCTGAAGTAGGTTCCAGGCTCTGAGCTAGCTGTCAGCACAGAGCCCAGCGTGGGGCTCGAACTCACGAATCGTGAGATCATGACTTGAGCCAAATTTGGACACTTCACCAACTGAGCCACCCCTCAAGGGTCAAGCTACTTGTAGATCTGCCTTAATTCAAGGTCCTACCATGGTATGGTACCTTATAATCTTCCATCTATGGACTGTCTTAACTTCTTTCACAAGAAGTACTCTCAGAGATTCAGAGGTTCTGGAACTTCTTAGTAACTCAGGCTTATAATTACCCCTTAAATAAGAGTACTTCTACAAATTACACTTTTTTAAACCATAGTCTAGGTACTTTCATGCTCATTGTTCTTGAGTGGCATTTATGAATATGTGAACGGTTGTCCTGACAGAAAGTTCACTGAACGCAGCAGGATTATTGTTCGGATGCGCACTTATGGATACATTCTGAAAGGATATCTTAAGATACTGAATTTTCGCAAAAAGCAAAATTGGCACCATCTGGTAAATTTAAGCATTGGAGGCAATTCTTGTCCTGGCCTCTTCTCTCTGCCTTAAACTCACTTTTGCCAGAGGGTTTCACTCACTCTCGTTCCCTTGCCTGTTGCCCAAGTTTACCTCAGTGTGCCTACACAGACTCTCCTATTTTGAATTCTGATCGATTCCTTACTCCCCACCTCATTTTCCTTTCACAGTGCTTTACTATTTCCTCTTTCTGTAGTGCTTATAATCTTGTAACACACCATATCATTTATTGCCTGTCTCCACACTTGTAAGCTCCATGAGAGTAGGTCTTGATGTCTGTTTTGCTCAATGATGTATTTTCAGAGCCTACAATTGCACTTAGTATACATTAGGTGCTCAGTTAATACCTCCTAATGAATAATTAGGAGTTCCAGCTGGAATTGAGAAAGAATATAGAAAATTAATTTGTCTTCTTTTTTTTTAATCATTGTTTTTTTATTTTACAGAAAGAGAGAGTGCAAGAGTGGGGAGAGGGCCAGAGGGAGAGCAAGAGAATCCCAAACAGTTTCTACACTCAACACAGAGCCAAACATAGAGCTCAATCCCACAACCTGGGATCATGACCTGGGCCAAAATCAAGACTCAGACATTCAACCAACTGAGCCACCCGGGAGCCCTGAAAATTAATTTTTTTATGTGGATATTTGTGTTGTCAAAATAGACAAGTATTCTTATTTGGGGCAGCTAGGGAGACATGAGTTTTCAGTGAACGCAGGCCATATAAATTTCAGTGACTATATGACATAACTTGTTGGATTCAGTCAATTTACCACCCCACCCCCCAGAATTCATCAATTTATTTTTTAAAATGTTTAATGTTTTATTTATTTATTTTTTTTGAGAGAGAGATAGACAGACAGTGTGAGGATGGGAGGGTCAGAGAGAGAGGGAGACACAGAATCAGAAACAGGCTCCAGGCTCTGAGCTAGCTGTCAGCACAGAGCCTGATGTGGGGCTCAAACCCACGAACCGCCAGATCATGACTTGAGCTGAAGTCGAACGCTTAACTGACTAAGCCACCCAGGCACTCCCAGAATTCATCAATTTAACAGGAGAAAAGAATCATCATTTTGGTGTCATTTAGGTAATACTTTTGTTTTTATCATATACAGTTATGGCTAAAAATTCTTGACATGCTGCCCATGTCAGATAAGACTGCCTTCATCTATGTATAGTTTCCCCTATGCCATATCTTTAACAACAATTTTATACACTGAAACACTTCCAAAGGACATAGCCAAAGAGTTTGTAACTGGGAGAAAGATTTAACTCTAAAAATAGAGGTTAGATTTTTAGTATCACATGCTACTCTTGTGATTAAAACTTCTCCTTTTGGAGCTACTTTGTACTGAGAACCGCCACACAGAACTCTCTTCCCTGTGGCTGTGTAGGTGCGTGAAGTTCAGTGCTGCTGAAAAGCTGGGTTTAGCTCTTGCTGCCCACTCACTGGCCCCAACAGCCCATAGGAGCCAATTGCCAATATTGAGAAGAGGAACTTCCCAAAGCACTTTCATAATCTCAGCCCTTTTTTGACTTACTTAAATTCCTTTGGCAAATCACTTTTCTTGTAAAGGTCTAAGGAAAATCCTGGGCAAGAAGCAGGATGAGAAATTGACCCAAGATCGTTCGCTTATTGGCAGCCAAAGGGAAAGTTGCACTTCAGGTCAAGTAGCTCGTGATCAGTCAGGTTCACCAATGCAAGATGTGTGTAATTGAAGGCAGATTCTTGGCCAGTGTCTGGTCAGCAATAATCAGAAAGCACCATATCTGTATCCCGTATCCATGTCTGCATCCTTTGAATGTCTGCTGACATCAAATGTTAGTTTCACAAATCTGGATTAGATCAAACCTTCACCTTGTGGCCATGTTTGCTTTTCTCCTCTCCCCTCCAAGGCAGCGCAACGATTTCACAACACAGTACTATCATCTCCACTCACCTAGTTGCATGGCCAACCTCAACTCACTCAGACTTGCTGCCATCAACATTTTTATTGTAGACATACCGAAAGTTGTGAAAAGAATGACCAATGTACAACATTAATGTCATAACATTCCTTGGACCTTTTAGGTGCCACATGCATCAGCCACATGGTTAAATTTGATTCCTTTCTTTGCTGCCACCCTAGTAATTAAATGACTATAAAAGGGACCATTTTTTCTTCTTCCTTAAATAGGTAAGGACAAAAAGGGCATCTACCCCGTAACTGTTTTATTTTCATTTTATTGAAGAAATATCTAATTTAGAAGACTAATTTATAGCCACTTTTTTAGTGGTTACTGTTCCTTAATAGACTGCTGTTAGGTGCTAGGCCAGGAATTTTCAGCTCAGTTCAAGTTACCTACCTGCATGGGCCGTCTAAGAAACTTAATGTCTTGCATCCTGTCTACAGGTTTTTATGAGAAAAAAAGTGTTTAAATGATCGTTTTGTAGTGTTACCACTCTCCATATCCAAGCTGAGATATCAAAATGACTTGTTATCATAAAAGCTCGTATTTGCCTACAAACTTGGATTGTGCAATTCTGTTTATTTCTTTTTGAAGTACCCATGGATCGTGAGATCATGACCTGAGCCAACATCCAGTTGGACGTTTAACTGACTGAGCCACCGAGGCACCCCAAAACAAATGTGTTTTATTTAGAATTGTAAAATTATAGATATTTTGTGGTCATTGTTTTGATTTCAGATTAAGCTTGGCCCTTCAAGACAGAATCTGTCCTGAAATGTGTCAGTGAATGCAGACTATACTGTTGGCAGACGAGCGTACAGTTATCAGGTGGAAGGTGATGCTATTCTGGTGCCAGTCTCATTTTCATACCTGTCTATTCTGTCTTTTACTTATTTTATGCAAACAGTTCTATTGAAAAAGCAATACATCAGTCTCTGGCCAGCAAGAACTAAAGAAATTGGATAGTGTGCTGTCCCAGCATTTCTGAGTAGTGCCGGTTACAGTATACTTCTCCAAGAGCAGCATGCCTCAATAGAAACCCAATCATGTTTCCAAATTGTTTTAAGCCAGTAGAATTGAATTCAGATTAATTTGTAGGATTCTTTCAGCTTTTAGAGGAAAAAGGGGGGCACCTGGGCTCAGTCAGTTAAGCGTACAATTCTTGATCTTGGCTCAGGTCATGATTTCACCGTTCCTGAGTTCAAGCCCACATTGGGCTTTGCACTGACAGCATGGAGCCTGCTTGGGATTCTCTCTCTCTCTCTCTCTCTCTCTCTCTCTCTCTCTCTCTCCCTCTTTCCCTCTCTCTGCCCTTCCCCTACACGTGTGTTCTTGTGCGCACACACCCATGCGCTCTCGCTCTCTCTGAAAATAAACTTTCAAAATCTTTTTTAAATGATATGTGAGACATATATATTAAGTGCACGGAACACTAAGAACAGTGCCTGGAATATAGTGAGTGTTCAGTTTAAAATGTTATGTGACCAAATTGGAACATATCTTGTTTTACTGGTCTGGAGCAGTGCACAGTTGTGCATTCCAAGGCAGCCTTCAACTTTGGGTCTATTATGGACCAGTAAGTTCCTGTGCAGAGATTTGTATAGATAGCTGTGACCAGTGGGTGTTTCAGTAAATACTTTTAAATGTCACTGTAGCCCCGAGGCACCTAGTATTTCTCAACTTGGTTCAAAAATGCTTTTGATTAAAGGACGTATCTTGAGTAAACACAGGTCAATCTTTTTTTTAAAACTAATTTCTTTCTTTTGGTGGGAAATCTTTCTAGGTAAGCATGGCTAAGTAAAAACCATTCTTTGAGTATTCTCAAATGTGTTGCTTAGGAAATCTGTCTTGACAAATAAGAAAAGTGGAAAAGAGAGTAGTAAAAGCGAAGGCTGGGGCTTACTATTTAGAGTGACTGCTCTCTGTTGACATCGCATATGCGTGCCACCATGAGGAGTCTGAAGGACACATTCCCTTCTGATGGCACATCCAAAAGGGAATGCTCTTGGGAATATGGGAAGCCCATTAACCTTCAGGCTTTCAAAAAATCTGTGAGTCAGATGCCCTTTCTTTTCTCCCTAAGCGTTTTCCCTTTCTTCTGAAGTGGATTGAAGAAAAGGATGCCATGGGCATTGTTATCTCTAGAATCTCTTTCGTCAGAAGCCACGTTTGATAAATCCCAGCTGTACCTTAGTTGTGTCCCAGGACTCCTCTGACAAACAAGTAAAAGAGAAATCATTTGTGTCTCACAACCTAGCGGTAAAAAGAAACTTGAAAAAAATAAAACTAATCCCTCTTTCAGTCTCTAAAGAAATGGAAGCTATGCTCTTAATTTTTGAAGTTTCTCATAGTATTACACATTTTCCCCCCAAATCTTGTTATAATTTTTCCAGCTCTGAATCTCTGAATAAAGGAGGGGCACGGGGAAGAAGCAAAGTGAAATTCTTTGTGAGAAATGATGCAAGCAGATGGAAATATAAAAGCCTCCTAAACCAGCTTTGGTCACTATCTGGCAGTTTTCACTCTGGCCCCCTCTGTGGAAACAGATAACATGAACATTATAGAGATCAGCTTCCTGTTTCACTTGTTCGGCTTTGTACATAGTCATCAGAGGAGAATCAGTGTCTCTCAACGTGGCAGAAATGTAGGGGAGAAAAGGCCCGAGAGTAGCTAACAAAAATAATTAATAATTTGTTCTAAGATTTAGAATATGGTGCAACTGACTTTGTTTATCACATTTGGCATACTTTATCATATGAGGGTACCGATTTTCCATATATAATCCTGAGAGAAAATAGAGCTTTTTCCCACTCTTGATTTTAAAAAGTTTGTGTCATAGAAACCTTTATTGTTATCACCTGGTCATACTTTAATGGTTTAGCAGAGAGTGGGTAAGAATGTATGAGATCTACGTAACAGTTGTAAGTTCTGATAGTCTAATGTATTTTTATGGCAGTGTCCCACCTAGAGCTAGGTTAAGATTGGCTATCACGGAATTATAGTGTAGGACTGGTGAGTAGTAACTGGAAATAACTGGAATTCAAGAAGAATTTGAACTCTGTGTGTGGAGTAGGAGGTTGTCTTGCCAATGACCAGCCTTCGTTTCAGATTATTCCTTTCACGTAGAGAGATACTATAAAGTACACTTCTGGATGTCCTTCATGACAAGGAAAGCATTGCAACGGATGTAGAGTTTATAAGAATTGATCATTCAAGCCTTCACCAGGCTGGTGTTTCTACTGTAGATAGAAGTGAACCTAATTCCAGAATCGGGAGGGAAAAATTGACCCAAGTTAGTTGTTTTGTCTTGTCTTCAATTTTAAGTTGAGCTGCTGACTTGAAATGAGAAGTTTACTCTGTGCTTGGAATCAGTCTGAAGCAATTCAGCCTGAGTGTATCTGAAGCATAAGTGGCATCATCCCAACCAGTAAATGCGGTGTTTGAAGCTGTATCGCATCTCGAGTTTTCCGATTTCTCTTTTCTTAATATCTTTATATTTCTCTTGTCGAGAGTTCCTCAACCTTGCGCTATTGACATTTAGTGCTGGCTAAGCCTGTGTTGTGGAGAGCTAAACTGCTCACACACCCAGGGCCTCCATCTACCAGACTCCATCCACTTGTGAAAACCACAAATGATTCCCATCATTGCCAAATGTCGTCTGAGGGGCAACATCATCGTCCCCATTGTGAACCGCTGGTATAGATTTAAAAAAAAGGAAGTCCATAGACTGAGCCGTGGGAGCCCTTCAAAGTTTAAAGACTGGGGAGGTAGAGAGAGAACTAGCAAAAGAGAATGAAAAAGGAGCAGATAGCGACGCTGGGGAAGAGATAAGGGAAGACGGTGTCCCAGAAAAAACCAAGTGGAGGAAGTGTTACAGAAGAGGAGCTACCGTTTGCATCACATGCTGCTGCTCATTAGCCGCCTGAGATGAAGACTTAACAGTAAGAGTGACAGAGCATAGAACACGGGATTGCCACAAGTAGGAAAATGTACTAGGTGTAACCTGTAGCACGTATTTTCAGATTAAAATGCAGGTGATAGTCACAAGCCGAATAATCTTTGTTGTCGCAAAAGAGTGTAAAATGGCAATTTAGAACTTGTCACAGCGGTGATAAATTGAATAAATTAGTCATTTCTAACAAACTGTGTATTTTACTAGAAATTCCAAGCTTTGGTGCCTACTCCATTGTAAGGTATATAATAAACCATATGTTACTACTAAGAGTTCAAGGACTGATATTTGTGAGTTTATATACATAGGAGTGGCTTCAGGTCAATCTAAAACGGTGTGACTCTCAGCCTCTTGTGTTCTAAAGTGCTTTCCTGATGTAGAGGGAAGAGGCTGGCTTTGGATCTAACAAACCAAGAATAGAGAATAAAGGTGTGCCCTCTATCTAGTAGGGCTTTTCCTTGTGAGTTACAGCAGAAAAGTGGTTTTAGACCTTATTTATTTAGGTTAATCCCTGTGGCAAAATGAATAATAGTCCCCCAAAGATGTCCATGTTTTAATTTAATCCCTGGAATTTGTGAATATGTTTATCTTATTCAGCAAAAGAGACCCTGCAGATGGGATTAGGTTAAGGAATTGGAGAGGAGATTATTCTGGAATATGTGGGTTGGCCCAATACAATCACATGAAGTCCTTAAAACCAGAGAACCTTTCTTTCCAGGGTGTGGGCCTGGATTATCCCTTGGACCCAAAGTAATCACAGGAATCCTTAAGACTTAAAGATCAGAATCAGAAAAGGTGATAGGGTGATAAAAGCAGAGTCAGAGAAGGTGGTGTGACCATGGAAAACAGAGGTTGGAGCAATGCGTTTTGAGTACGGAGAAAGCCAGGTGACCTCTTGTTGTTGGAAAAGGCAAGAAACAGATTGCCCCCTAGAACCTCCAGAAGGAATACAACCTGGGTACACCTTGAGTTTAGCCCCATAATTATCAATCCAGACTCCTGACCTCTTTGAAACTATAAGGTAATCATGTCGTTTGAAGCCATTAAATTTGTGGGAATTTATTGCAGCCGCAATAGGAAAGCAATACAATCCAATCAGTAAGGCAAACATTCCTCATTACCAGGGTTCTCAGAGCTACTGTCTGCAGGCCTTATTTTAATGTCATTGAAGGGCCATTCAGATTTTGAAGGAGCAGTGAGAAAACCCTACACAAAATCTTGCCAGGGGCTTCTGGGTGGCTCAGTCAGTTAACTGACTTGATCTCAGCTCAGGTCAAGATCTCACATCTGTGAGTGGTTGTTTGAAAGTTCGCCCTCCCTTCCCCAGCAGAACTCTGCACTGGCAATGTGGCTGACCGTGTGGAACCTGCTTGGGATTCTCTCTCTTTCTCTCTCTCTCTCTCTCTCTCTCTCTCTCTCTTTCTCTGCCCCTCTTCTGCTCGTGCATGCACACATGAGCTCGCTCTCTCTCAAGATAAATAAACTTTAAAAAATCTTTCCATCTTACTATTTTCAAGAGCAAAAGAGAGTTCTTTCTTTGGTAATTGAGTGATAGATATCTCATGGATGAAAAAGTCTGTCATTTTCACTACCTCGCTAATAATATATTTTGTCTTGTCATTGCCAGTTTTTGCTCAGGCTTAATTTCTTATGTAAACCTTATTTTGGTGACAGAAAATATCTGTGAGCTATACCACGAAATCTTCTTTATCACTTCTGAGCTATTTTCTCCCTGATCTAGAAATAGCATTTGGGACGTGATTCCTCATTGCTTCCCCAACCCTCTTTCAGAATTTATACCCAGGGGAAAGTCAATGCAGCAGCATATTTAATCACCCAGTAGTTAATGTGAAAACACGTGGGTTGGGATTTTTTTCCCTCGATAGTATTTTTTGGCTTCTTTATAGCTGTGTGAAGCAATGAGTATGCGCTGAAACTCGATAAATAGAAGGTGGTCACATAGACTGCAGCGGAAATGGACGATCTTTCAGTTGAAACGATTAGCCCTTGAGTATAAAGCACTCATAAATTTGGACATGTTTCTGCTTGTTATGAGTCGTCTGTGCAGCTGTCATTTTGATTTTAAGTCTGGGAAAATGGTGTGTCTGACTTGGACTGAATCTTGTAAGCCTGAAATCCGGTTTCCACTCTATTGTGAATAACCGTATATGCTTTTTATAGTGTTGTTTGCACTTCTGGTTTTAGTCTCCAGCTCTCAGATAAATCTATTTTCTACAGAACATTCAGGGCTTCCTTAGGACGAAGACAGCAGGACGAAACACATTTCTGTACTTGACTTTAATTTTTTAAAGTACATTTTTAATATTGTATGGAATTTCTAGTTTAAAATTTCCATGACTAGCAGGCCATTAGAACAAGTAACAAGATTTATAAACAAGCAAACAGGGGCACCTGGGTAGCTCAGTTGGTTAAGCATCCGACTTTGGCTCAAGTCATGACCTCGCGGTTTGTGGGTTCGAGCTCCATGTTGGGCTCAGTGTTGACAGCTCAGAGCCTGGAGCCTGTTACAGATACTTTGTCTCCCTCTCTGTCTGCCCCTCACTGCTTGTGCTCTGTTTCTCCTCTCTCTTTCTCTCTCTCTCAAAAACAAATAAATATTTAAAAAAAAATTTTAAACAAGCAAACAAAAGCCCTGCAGGCTTGACACAAGCTCATAATTAGGCATTGTATGACTGCTGGTCCAAGAAAAGTGTATTTTCAGGAAAAAAAAAAAATTCCTAATGCCTCACTTCTCTTTCCCAATAGCTTTTAAGACTGTAAAATGTAGAATTTAATCTGGTTAACAGGGAGTCACTCACTGCTCTTACTTAATAGGAGTCATTTCAGAATTTTTGTATGCTTTCTATATTCATGATTATATTTTATTTGTTATTATCATCTTAAATGGGTGAGCATTTCTTCTTTGGAAACTCAGATGAAAGCTTTCTTTTTTCTTAGAACAAAGGGCATTTCTTTAAGGGAATTAGCACTATGAAAGCAAATTGCTGATGGGACCACTTTCTGCATTCTATTTCTGCATGCTGTCTCCTATTTAGATCTTAGTGTTTTGTTCTGTTTTGTTTTGTTTTCTTAATGGCCAGCGTTTAATGTTTTGCCATGACTAGTATCAGTGGCTGATAGACTATACAAGATGGTTACTTGGCAATTTTAACTCAAAGTGACAATCAGTACCAGATAATCAAGTTGAGTCATACTCTCAACCAAAACAGAAACTATAAATGACTTTGTCAATGCAGAACTCATTATTAGTTTGCTTTGAAAAGGGAGATTTGTCTACCAAGAGCATTGGCAAAATTTCTCTTCATAGGTGGTAGCAAGCTTTACTCTTTCTGAGGAAATGAGAAACTTTAACCTCTGTCAGAGAAAGAGTTTAATTCTTCCTTTGTGTTTTTATCCTCTAAAATCTTTCATTCCTAACTGTGATACTGAATCTGATCAGTTGTATGAGACCTGTCCTCAGAAAAAATATTTTTCCATCTGTCTCAGATGCCGTATTTTAGGACTGAAATTGACATTTGCTCTATAGGACAGTTGAGGACACTGAACCAAATATCGGCTTTATTGAAACAATGCCATTTTTGGCGTAGCAATTTGCTATTGTTTGCACAGGTTAGGAGAATATTCCTTCTTAAGTGGGTAAAACTTAAAGGTGGTCCCATCCAATAATTCCTGTGAAGAATAGCAGTTCATTAAAGAAGTTCCTTCAGTTCACACTACTTCCTCAGGACCTTCTGCAGCTATAGACATCAGCAATGTGGGCTGTAGGGAACATGCCAGAGGGCAATGACTTAACTATGTAGAGTCCTACTTAAGCCACATCTGCCCACCCTCAACCAGCTCAGAGACTTTGAGTGCTCTCCATGGCCTGAACCAGCATTTCTTCATCGATCTTTCCAGGGACCACAAATGCTAACACTTCCCCCTTCTTCTCTCACCCCAGACATGTAATGGTATACACATGAGTGAATCTATTTTTATTTATTTATTTACTTACTTATTTATTTGTTTATATATATATATATATATATTTTTTTTTTTTGAGGGTGGGCAGGGGCAGAGGGAGAAGGAGAAAATCTTAAGCAGGCTCCATGCTCTCTGCATGGAGCCAGACACAGGGCTCAGTCCCATGATCCTGGGATTGTGATCTGAGCTGAAATCAAGAGTTGGACGCTCAACCAACTGAGCCACCCAGCTGCCCCTCTTCTTATTTATTTAAAAAAAAGAAAAGAAAAGGAAAGGAAAGTTAAGCCACAGTTCTGGGATTGCATTTTAACTATCAGTAATATCAAATTACTGACCACACAGTCCACAGCTTACTGTCACTTACTTCACCTTGAGGTGAAGATACTGTCTTAACTCTGCTGTGCGATTGCCAGAGCTCTAGCAACCTGACTTTAATCTGTACTTCCGAACTGACTTTCTTCCATGTGCCTCCTCCCCGCCCCCCCCGCCGACCCCCCACAGAAACATCAGGTCTCCTAAATTCCCAGCCTAGCTCATGCCTAAGGCACTTTCTTCCCACCCCAGATTCCCACTTATTTCTGTCCACCATCCAAAACCTTCCAGGGTCCACCTCAAAGTCGAAACTTCCATAGACATTTTCTCAACACAGCACTATCTCCTTACTCAGAATTCTTGTCAGACATTATCATCTATTAAATGTGGTTCCCTTTCTAACTAGATTAGTGGAAGCAGAATTTATTCTTACACAGAGAGTGGTTTATTATTATATTTTCATTCAGTGGCATACCAATCACACTGCAAATGAAAATGATGGCAGTTCATTTAAATTGTGAGGGGATGGATGGATGTCAGCATTTTTTTTAAATCAGCAACTTAAAATATCTTTAAATTTTTTTTTTTTAATGTTTTATTTCTAGGAGAGAGAGAGAGACAGCGTGAGCAGGGGAGGGTCAGAGAGAGAGGGAGTCACAGACTGAAACAGGCTCCAGGCTCTGAGCTGGCAGTCAGCACAGAGCCCGATGCGGGGCTCGAACCCACGAACCGCGAGATCATGACCTAAGCGAAAGTCGGACGCTTAACCGACTAAGCCACCCAGGCGCCCCTAAAATATCTTTAAAAAACAGGTTATTAATCAGTATCTTGCCAGTTTAAGTATTAGAGAGACGACATTTTTATGGGGCTGTGTGTGTATGTGATTTTAACATTTTGAAAAGTAGAAAGAATCTGTTTTCAGTTGTAAAAAGAAAGGCAACAAGAAAATAGAACATTAAGATTTTTTAAAAGGTGACAAGGGCGGGGCACCTGGGTGGCTCAGTCGGTTGGGTATCCGACTTCAACTCAGACCATGATCCCACAGCTTGTGCGATTGAGTCCCACATCAGGCTTTCTGGTCTCAGCACAGAACCTACTTTGGATCTTCTGCCTCCCTTTCTCTTTGCTCCCCCCCGCCCCCCACTGCTCACTCTCAAAAATAAATAAAAAAATTTTTTTAATTTTAAAAAAAAGGTGACAAGGGAAAAACTGATAAGTTTGATATGTTTGACGTATGTGTACAAGCAACTTTCTGTAACGGGTCTATTTTAAGAGAAGTGTACTTCCTAGAGAAGTGTACTTCCTAGAGAGAGAGATGTAGCCACTTTATTGAATCCAGTTATTGAATCCATCATACTAAATAGAGCTCTACTTTGATCATGGCCAACTTCAACAACTGAAAAACAGAATCACAAAAAGTGGCCTTCTCACCTTTTTTTTCTTTTGTAATAAGGAGAACTTGTGATCTTTCAATTCACATCTGAGAGCAAAGCAGATTAACAAAGAAGTGTTTGCAACTCAAAGCTCAGAAATCATGCATTATTTGGTTTCCTGGGTCCAACGTAACTGATAAGGATAACACCCTTTCTGGGGCACCTTGGTGGCACTCAGGCGGTTGAGCATCCAACTCTTAATATAGGTTCAGATCATGATCTTGAGATTCTCTCTCTCCCTCCTTCTCTGCCCTGCTTATGCTTGTGCATGCACATGACTACGTGCACATGTGCGCGCGCGCTCTCCCTCTTTCAAATAACATTTAAATAAAAAAAAAAAATAACACCCTTTCCTTTAGTCAGTCATGGCTTTGTCTTGCAATTATAAAGCCACTATTTGTCTGTATTTACTATGGACATATTTCCATTATTATTTTCCAAACCATTCTTTGTCAGAATTTCTGCACAGATTAATTCCCAGTTATAATTTACTTGTGAATAAAAATTGCTGGAAATCCCCATTATTTTTAATGTGGAAAAATGCCTGTATGAAGTGTCATGTTCTCAAGAATATGACAGAATCCACCTCTGGCTAGAACTCCCAAGAGCACAACTTCAGGATCCCTCTCAAGAAAACTTTCCTGGGGCACCAAGGTGGCTCAGTCAGTTAAGTGTTCAATTTCAGCTCAGATCATGATCATAAGGTTGGTGAGTTCAAGCCCCATGTTGGGCTCTGCGCTGACAGCTCAGAGCCTGGAGCCTGCTTCAGATTCTGTGTCTCCCTTTCTCTCTGCCCCTTCCTCGCGCTGTCTCTCTCTCTCGCTCTCAAAACTAAACATTAAAAAAAATTAAAAAAAAAAAAAACAAAAAAAAAACAACCTTCCTCTATACTCTTACCAAATTATGACCACCTTTGACATCCAGTGAATGCCTTGTTGGTAAAAAGCTTAGTGTTATTTCCTTCTGTCTCCAGGTCTCCAATTTGTGACTTTAAAATTACTTTCAGAACCTTGACTGTTTTCTGATTTGAATCAGCAGCTGAACTAAAGGAGGAGTCTTAAGAGATGTAGCCTCACCAATTAGCATTTGTTTCTGAGTTTCAGAGCTATCAGCCAAAAGCAGATGATGTGTTCAAGTGTTCTTTTCTTTTATCCCTCAAAGCTTTGTTTGAATTTTTACAACTTCTTGTACCTTACACGTGCATGGTAGCCCCCAAAACAAGGTCTCTAAGGCACAAAGGAGTTCAGGCCATCTCCCCAAGTTATTCATTAGCAATGATCCTGTGTTGAAACACTACCCACATGAAAGTTCACTATTCTCAAAAGAGCTCCTTTGACTCTTAGAGGAACACAAGTAAGTCAACAGAGATCCTGATGTGAGTCTTAAAGAGACTCAAGCTAGGTCCTGCTTTCAATGGAATATCAGGAGTTGGGGAAAATAAAGCATTTGAACGTCTAAGGACTCTGACAAGTGTTACTGGATAGAACAGTAAACACAAATCATTAGCAGCTACTCTGGTAAGAACAGAAAAAAACATCTAGAAATGTTTAGGACCAGGGTAGCATGATAGAGAAATCCAACTTTCTAAGGATAAAAGGAAATTTTTTAATGTTTTATTTATTTCTAGGAGAGAGAGAGAGAGAGAGACAGCGTGAGCAGGGGAGGGTCAGAGAGAGAGGAAGTCACAGACCGAAACAGGCTCCAGGCTCTGAGCTGGCAGTCAGCACAGAGCCCGACGCGGGGCTCGAACCCACGAACCGCGAGATCATGACCTAAGCGAAAGTCGGACGCTTAACCGACTAAGCCACCCAGGTGCCCCGCAACTTTCTAAGGATAAAGGATAAAGCCATTACTTGTTTTTATTAGTTACTGGCTAATTTCTATGCACATCTATGACAGAAATGGAAGGCGGAGAAAGAGTAAATACAAGCACAAGCTCAAGCTCAAAGCACTTCACCATTTCATCTGGGTGATCTTTACTTAGTTGGTTACCTTGTAATTAAAGCTACAGAAGCACCATTCTGGAAAGTATTAAGCACCTGTAGCCAGGGGTGGTGCTCAATGATATACATTTAAGATTGGTTAAACAGGAAGAGTCCCTATCATCTGGAAATTGCTAATTATCTGGTAACAAAACAATGTAGTGTTACCATTATACCCAGCTATGGAGGCCTGCCAGAATATGAAGTATTATTAGATTATCATTGAAGCATTAGGGAAGTCATCTGTGCCCATTAAATAGTAAGTGGGCTAGCAGGAGGTCATTATTCATCTTGATTATAACTGAACCTTTACAAAAGAAATGCCAGAACTGAGAGGCAGTTTGAATCCATTTAAACTACCCAGTTTGCTAAAGAAAAATGTTACCGTATTCTAAACTAAATGGAAAAATTCACAATACATTCAACTAGACATGATACATTTTGATTTCTCAGTTGAAGAGGTAAGAGTTAATGCTTTATTAGATGACTCCCTCTTACAGAAGAAGCCTAAGCTTAATTTTGACTTAACCTAAAGCATTACATATTCGGCTTTCACCACAGTAAAAGATTTATATAGTATACAATAAGCAACTTATTTTTATTATACCATGTGACTCAGATATAACCTGAACAATTTATATTTACCTACCTGGTTGAGCAAATTTTTGGTAGTTTTGGCCAATGTACAGAATGTAGCTATGTGACCATGAGAAACTAAGGTCACCAGCACCCCACCCCATCCCCCATTCCCTCTTCTGGAGAATAAGGATATTCGGCCCCATCGCTAAGGTCTCTTGCAACTCTCAAATTCTCTGAGTCTATAGTGATTGACTTGGTTGCCATAGCTATAAAATTGAAGGTTTGTTGAGATATCGTTAGAAAATATGTAGAAAAAAGAATGGTTTGTGCCAGGAAGCTAGTAGTGTGTTAGGACTAATTCTCATTTCATAGCTGCAGAAACACAAAGGAGAAAATACTGAGAGAAGATCTTTATATTTTTCTTGATTCTTCAAGGCACCTTATGTTCCCTTTAATGGCTAGAATGATAGGATCATATAAAGACATCCATTTAATTTGGTTCATAATTGCAAGTAATACAATTACTCTAACCATAACCAAAATCTGAATTAGGTTGAATGAGCAAAAGAAAGAATGATAGATAAGGAAAAGTTTTCAGGAGTATGTATATATATATACATATATTTAATTTTTATTCTCTGGAAGGTAAACAGGGTTTAGATCAAAATGTTCTAAGCCCCCAAAATATGACAACTGAAACATGAAGGAACTGAGATTCCTCTTGGTCTGTTCATAGTTAAACAACGTACTACACAGTTACACAATGAGCATGCAATTTAGTAAGAGAGTTTGAGGACTGCTTATGTCTATAACACATCAGGTACACTCTTTTCCTTCCCGAAAGTTTACCACAGGAAAACAGGGAGATCTGAGGCTACTTAACTTCTAAGCCTGTTTCCTTGTCCATAAAATGAAGATAATGATTTACCTACATTAGGAGCGATTAGGAAGATTAGAGAAAGCTTTTTGACAGTAGGTATGCCCATCCCCAGGAATCACTCCCTAAATCATACTATGAACTGTCACTTATCATTACCTTTACAATTTAGAGAATAATAAGAATTTTTTAATTTAGAAAAGAATATATACGATTTCATATGACTATTGCTTACATTAACTTGACAAAATTTTGTAGTTGTTATTTATTTATTTATTTATTATTATTATTTTTTAATGTTTTTATTTATTTCTAGGAGAGAGAGAGAGAGAGACAGCGTGAGCAGGGGAGGGTCAGAGAGAGAGGGAGTCACAGACTGAAACAGGCTCCAGGCTGTGAGCTGGCAGTCAGCACAGAGCCCGATGCGGGGCTCGAACCCACGAACCGCGAGATCATGACCTAAGCAAAAGTCGGACGCTTAACTGACTAAGCCACCCAGGCGCCCCTGTAGTTGTTTTTTAGTGAGTGTCTCCATGTAAATATAGATGGTGATTAGGACTCAAAGTAATCCAATGACGTACTCTTGTAAGATTCATATATATTCATGAACATTTTATCAAGTAGTTACTATGTGCTAGGTCTGTGTTTCCAAGAGTATTTGCAAACTTCGGTTGGAAATGGTTTATCCCATCTTTATGGGTTGATTTCTGGAATTAGCACTTTATTGTGTGGTATTCACCAAGTAAGTCACATGCATTCATTGAAGGAGGTGTGTTTTTTGTGTCATTAATAAGATCCCTCATTAGTCAGCAATACATAACCAGAGGTGTCAGCCATTAGGAAGAAGAATATGAGGCATTTTGCAAATAATGCTCCTTAGTTTAATTCATTTTGCTTTTTGTATTATGCTTGTAACTTACTTTTCAATGATTTCCCTCTTAATATAATTGAGTGGGGAATATCCATTTTAAGAAAATACTGCTTTTTTAGGAAGTTCGTTTAGATGTTTAAATTATTTACAAGGCCTCCGTTACTTTCTGTTGAATCACAGTTCTATAGAGTCTTGGGTTTTGTTTTTTTTTTTTGTTTCTGTTCTTATTGGCATTATCAACATTACTGTTTACTTCTCCTTTGTATAGTAATAAACTGGCAGGACCTAGAGATTCTATTTCATATCGCTTATACATTTCTGACCAAGAGTTCCATGCAAGCCTGACTACGGAAGAGAGAGAGAATAATGAGCTCCTGTATCTCATCATCCTTTTTGTTAATGTGATTACATCTCAGGGCTGGCTCATTGGTAGAGCATGTACCTCTTGATCTCAGGGTCTTGAGTTCAAGCCCACATTAGTTGTGGAGCCTACTTATTTTTTTTAAAAATCTAGGGTTTCCATTTTTTATCTTCAAGATTGTTTTGGTTTTCTTTATTTCCTGGGATATTTTGAAGCAAATACAAAACATGTAATCTCACCCATAAATATTAACTACTTTTAAAACTATGACTAATAACTTTCTAATTTATATTTTGAATTTATTACAAACATCTTTTTACAATTGGTTTGCTCAAATAAAGGCCTCCAAAATTCTACCTAGTATCTTTGGTTTTTTTTTTTTCCTTTCATAGTTTATTGTCAAGTTGGTTTCCAACTACCTAGTATCTTTGATTGTAGTCTCTCAAGTCACTTTTTAATCTAGAAGAGTCCCACATTTGGATTCCATACTCCTCTCACTTAGGAAATAGTTCATTTGTCCTAGAGAAGGACCCATCGTTGTATTTATCCTTTATATTTCTTATGCTTGGGTAGTAAAATCAGATTTTGATAGGATTCAATTTCAAACTTTCGGGCAAGTATACTATAGGTACCTCTATGTTCTTCCTAATACATTGTATGATGTCTGCCAGTTATCCTTATTATTAATGATAATATTGAAGCTTAGCACCTACTCCTTTGGTGGAGAAGATTTCAGAGATCCATTTAGGGGGGGCCCTAAGTTATGTAGCTTGAGTTTAGTGTTTTAATTCTCTCAGTGAAAAAATTTCTTTTTGCACCTTAATGGTATGTTGTTGAAATTTTTAAAGTCACAGAGCCAGAAAAGTAGACAGATCTATCCTGACATATGTTGGTTAATCTGGATGACCTAATTGTCAAAGGAGTTTTCCACAGAAGGCTATGGTGCCAGAAGGACTAAACATTCTCTCTTCAGCAAAGGGGCACATTCCCAAGAATATGCTCTCAGTGCTTACAAAGAGGTACTAGTATAAAAAACAACAGATAATTTAAATATAAATTTCTGACAAGTAAAAATAAATTGCTTAAAGAGTTTCATTTCATAAGATGTTGGGGTTTTGTTTGTTGTAGGAAGAAATCTTTCCTGTTTTCCGCTCTGTATGCTGCCTTCATCTTTGGTGGTCGGCACGTAATGAACAAACGGGCGAAGTTTGAACTGAGGAAGCCATTAGTGCTCTGGTCTCTGACCCTTGCAGTCTTCAGGTAGGTTTTTTGCTTTTTTTTTTCCATTTTCCCAGTGCAGTCCATCCATTTCATCAGACTTGGCTAAGGAAGCAATGACTCAGCATTTTATTTTATATCACATAGTTTTGATTGTTCAGTACATTGAAGATAAAATACAGCTGTGTCCAGAATAGGCCTCCATTGCAACCCACTTGCCATAATATACTCAGTCTCTTCTTTTCAGGCCGTCTCCTTTCTTGTCCAGACTTCTCACACACTGATCCAGTTTCTCTCTTAGGCCTAGAAGCAGTGTGTCAATTCCATCACTTGTGTTGCTTAAATAAAGATGAAGGGCTACGTGCAAGCCACACCGGTAAATTGTTGCTCTGCGGCAGAGTAGGGTTTAGATGTGCTGAGTATGCCAGGACCCCCCATTGGGCCGATTGCCCCTACCTGAGGCTGATGGGCGACCCCCCACCACAAAAGGTCTTTAAACTTCCGGGTCGGGACGCTCTAGGTACCTGGACAGGGTAGGAGTGGGCAAGGTGGGCAACTGGGGCTACACAGCCGCCACCTGGACGTGACTGCGGCTGACCCTGAAGGGGCAAGGTGCAAACCCCGACGCTTCCAGACGGTGATGGAGGCCCACCAGACACCACCTACAGACTTTGCTGTCATACCCCCCACCCCCCCAAAACCAACTAATATGTAATCAAAAAATGGCACTCAGACACATGACTAGATACCTGATACCTGTCTATGTCAGTATTACTAGACCAGAGACTGCTTTTGCCCTGCATCCCCAAAAAACACTGTTCACCCCCCATTGCCTGAGCTGACTAGCTGGCTTATGTTTATCTAACGAGTTGTCACTCTGAATTGGCTAGAACTCCTCCTAGAGGCTGTCAGGACCAAGTCTATCTCTCCAGGTGCACCTGCCAGACAACATTCAGACACACTCCTGGAAACTTGAAGGAGCCTTTCTAGTTTTGTACTATTTGATGATGTAAGCATTCACAAAAGTAATTAGCACACAGCTGGTGTCCAAACAAGTGCTAGAAAATACCTACAGTGCTAACAAAGGCACCCGTTTTGTGTGTGTGTGTGTGTCTATAGTCTATAACTAGGCTTGGGGGGAGGGGGAGTGCAGGGAGTCGATGTAGATATATTACAAAAGAAAACTATTTTAATATTTATGAATGATCATTTTTACTTTTCCACACTACCTATTAGCTGTTCTACCACTAAACAGAAATAGATGGTATCATTAAAAGCCTCATTAACCACTTAAGGCTTATTAAAAATGATCAGACAGGAAGAGGGTTTTCATAAACTCTGATGATCTGTACATTTCCATTATGTCAGAACTCTGCAGCCAAACGCTAATTCACTTGCTACTACTGACTATACTATAATTTGGTGTATTTTGTATGTTCTGGATTTGAAGTACTCATGATAGGATCTGTCACTAAAATATTCTTCCATTTCAATCTGTATTAGGACATGATGCTCTGTAATACAAGTAGCATTTTCATTTTTACACATCTAAGGTTCACAGAGCATACCTCTACTAAAGTATGTTGATATTTGAGGAAAAAGTTATCTGTTTTCAATGTTTATTTATTCTTTTTTAAAAATTTTTTATATATAGTTTTATTTTTGAGACAGAGACAAAGCATGAGTGGGGGAGGGGCAGAGAGAGAGAAGGAGACACAGAATCTGAAACAGGCTCCAGGCTCTTAGCTGTCTGCACAGAACCTGATGCAGGACTTAAACCCACAAACCACGAGATCATGACCTGAGCCAAAGTCGGATGCTTAACCAACTGAGCCACCCAGACACCCCAAATGTTTATTTATTCTTAAAAGAGCGCACAAAGGGGAGGGGCAGAGAGAGGGGGACCAAGAATCCCAAGCAGACTCTGCACTGACAGCAGCAAGCCTGATGTAGGACTTGAACTCACGAACCCTGAGACCATGACCTGAGCCAAAATCAGACGCTCAACAAACTGAGCCATACAGGTGCCCAGAGACAAAAACTATCTTTAACCTACTGATGACTTTCAGCTTTTTTTTTTACAGAGTTTTCAACAGAAGCCTTCATCTTTTGTTTTTTAAAAATCTGAACACATATGAGCAGAGTACAAGGAAACCACACTCACCAGTTACCTTGTTTTAACGTTTATCACCTATGGGTTAGTCTTCGTTCATCTGTATTTCTACCAACTTTCCTCTGTCCCCAGAATTATTTGGAAATAATACAAACTAAAATATTTCTGAATGAAATGGTACCATTTCTAAAAGTTAAGTACTCGTAAATTAAGTGACCAACCAGAGAATCATGATCTCATCTAAATTATTAATAATTCTTTATCCTTCAGGGTTCAGATTTCCCCAGTTGAAAAAAGTTTTTGTTTTCAATTTATTTTTAAGAATCTGGATCAAAATAAGATCCATTTCCCTTGGATGTTTTCTTTCAAC
Organism: Crocuta crocuta; assembly: GCF_008692635.1. NCBI lineage: Eukaryota > Metazoa > Chordata > Mammalia > Carnivora > Hyaenidae > Crocuta > Crocuta crocuta. The sequence continues at coordinate 2,973,723 of NW_027532403.1, read as the reverse complement.
TTATAGGTTTCTACTTTCCTCTCTCATCAGCCCTCCCCAAACTCCCAACTCCCAATACATCCTTTGAAGAAAGCACATGATTCGCCCCTTCAGTTTCCCCCAGACTCCCTGATTTTCCTGATGGTGTTCTGTGTCCTGTATTCCTCATTAGTTGGTAGTTAGATCTAGAACTTTGATTGTATTCCGGTTTAACATTTGACAAGACTTTCTATAAGAAGAAATTTGCCTTTATCAGCTATGCAGTACCCTAAAGTATATATAGTTATTACAGCATACGCAGGGTAAGACTTGATTCTTTGGCCATGTTTAGCAGCTTCACAAAAGAAAATAATTTGAGGCACCTGGTTGGCCCAGTTGGTTAAATATCCAACTCTTGATTCAGCTCTGGTCATGGTCTCACGGTTCCGCTGAAGCATGGAGCCTGCTTGGGATTTTCTCTCTCCCTCTCTCTGCCCCTCCCATGCTCATGAGCTCACGCATGCACGCGCGCGCGCTCTCTCTCTCTCTCAAAATAAATAAATGAACTTGAAAAAATAATTTGATTCCCTAGCATGTAAATAATAATTTTTTTTCTTAAGTATAATTATGAACTCATGGGTTTATACTTTCTGTGCCAATGATTTTTAGATGAATTTGATTTTGGTATATTTTATTTTAGTTCATTGCTGTTATTCTTTTTGATGCTAAATTATCAAGCTGGTGAGTCAAGTTGGCCCCTGAATCCTTTCACTTGCACTTAGTAGTGCTGATTTGGGGGGAGGAGGGGGCGGGAGAGAGAATGACAAGATGTTCAAGGCCAGGCATATTGTATATTTCTTGCCCAGAAATGGAATTAGTCATTTTTCTATCTGCTTCCTCTCATGACAAAATCCAAGTTCCCAAGTATTTATTTATTTATTTTTATCCTACAATGCATGTGGAATAGCTATTAACAATACCTTATTTCCTTAGTTATTTTAGTTATTTCCTTTGGAGCCATATTTTGTAAAAAATATTAAAAAGCAAGCCTACATAGAGCTCAAGCATGGACAGTTGAGGGTCTTGTAAAATTTGTTCATAATATTCTAATATGAATTTGGAAAACACTGATAGGATAGAATTCTATTGTTCTATTAACCAAACCTGGTTCCATGTTAGAAAGAGTATATTGAGGTTCCTCTGTGCCTAAAGAATTCTGGTCAGTGACATATTGGAAAATATATTCAATACAGAATGATATAACACAAAATACCTATATATCATTTATTAATAAATTTGAGTATTTCTAAGAGCATCTAAAGAGGTAGTAGAAAAATGTACTCAATTTTTCTATCTGTGAAAAAACAGAGGAGACGTGCTTTTATTAAAGGCTTAGTATTTCTAGAAAATAAAACAAAAAGATTTCTTTGCTGGTAAAGTGTAGTTCTAGGGGAACAGCAATTTAGAAATAGTGGCTCAGTCAGTTAAGCTTCTGACTCTTGATTTTGTCTCAGGTCACGATCTCGCGGTTCGTGAAGATCCGCGAGATCAAGCCCTGTGTCAGGCCCTGTGCTGACCATGCAGAGCCTGTTTGGGATTCTCTGTCTCTCTGCCTCCACTCACTCAGCCTTTCTCTCTCAAAACAAATCAGCATTAAAATAATAATAATAATAATAATAATAATAAAGGAGGTAAGGTTTTTTTCTGTGATATGTTATCTTGTTTAGAACAAATGAGGCAAATACAACAATGTTAATAAATCTCAGTCCTGGATATCAGATTTTTATTATTCATTTCACTTTTTTGCATTTAAAACATTTTTATTTAAAACATTCAATATATGCACGTGATCTCATACACAATTCTAAAGAATCTCAAGAATAGTTGCGGTTTTTATTTGGGATGAAGTTGATAATAAACCTTCAAAAGATGCTTTTGGGTGTTTTGGCTCAGAGATGTTTTGGTGAAAGTTGATAAGAATTTCTCTATTTTGGCCATATAGGATAACTTCCTTATTTTTATAAGCATATGTTTTTAGAGAACATTTTTGAATGGATTTTACCTTACTATATAATTCACAAATTTTTAAGTCTATGTGTCAATACAGCCTAATAGAGAAGTTTAGAAATTCCTTGCTCAGGAGACATTCTATCTTTGCAGGATATTATTTATTTGGAAAAAAGAAAAAGAACCAAAATTTTCAATTAGAGAAATTATAAATGGGGGGAGGGGAGAAACAGTAAGATTTTAATTAATTAATTATTAATTTTTTTTAATGTTTACTTATTTTTGAGAGAGAGAGACAGACAGACAGACAGAGTGTGAGCAGGGGAGGGGCAGAGAGAGAGGGAGACACAGAATCCGAAGCAGGCTCCAGCCTCTGAGCTGCCCAACGTGGGGCTAGAACTCATAAACCGTGAGATCATGACCTGGGCCCAAGTCGGCCGCTTAACTGACTGAGCCACCCAGGTGCCCCAAGTTTAAAAAAAAAAAAAAAAAATCTTTGAAAATGTGANGGGGCTCGAACCCACGAACCGCGAGATCATGACCTAAGCGAAAGTCGGACGCTTAACCGACTAAGCCACCCAGGCGCCCCGCCCCTTAGCTTTTTAAAGTAGCCAGAGATTCAACTATGACTAATTTCCAGATGCCACACACTGTGTTTACTCATGAACTGAGACAATTGAGATGAGAATTAATTTGGACATGCAGAGTACTTAAGCAGAAACAAAGCAACAAACGAACAAGCAAAAAACCCTGTCTTCATACCAGTCTATTTCAGAAAGTGGTGTGGGGTTTTCCATAGGTTGGCAAAAATTACCTATAGGATATTTTTCTTTCTGTTTTGTTTTTATTTGTTTTTTGTTGTTTGTTTTTGTTCTGTTTTGTTTTTTTTTTAGAGAGAATGAGAGAGAGCAAGCCAGGGAGAGGGGCAGAGCGAGAGAGAAAGAGAGAATCTCAAGCAGGCTCCATTCTCATCATGGAGCCTGATGTAGGGCTCAATCCCACCACCCTAGGATCATGATTGAGCCAAAATTGAGAGTTGGATGTTCAACTGACTGAGCCACCCAGGCGCCCCAACCTATAGAATATTTTTCCTCTATGTCTTTTCTTTGGGATATTGACTGAATATATGGTAGTAGCCTTCTTACAGGCCATGTACCATATAATTTATTTTTTAATATTTATTTATTGTGAGAGAGAGAGCAGGCTCCATGTTGTCAGCGCAGAGCCCGATGTGGGGCTGAGTCTCAGGAACATGAAATCATGGCCTGAGCTGGAATCAAGAGCCTGACACTTAACTAACTGAGCCACCCAGACACCCGTATTTAATTTATTGAAAGCTGTCATACATTTTGATCAAGTCGACAGAATATGATCACAACTGAGTTTTCACCAGGCATGCAACGTATTCATTTTATTTGATAATGATGTCCCCGAGGTTTTCTTGGCCACTTTCTCCCCATTACCTACACCTTGCCTACCCTGTTCAGATTCAAACCCTGAGCCGGTACCAATCAGAATATGACTGGGATGAGGACACCGTACTCCAGCCTACATTCCACCCAGTGAAAGGACAAACACTTCCTTCTTTTAATGAGATAATTCCATGTGGGATTAGGCTCTAGGTATTTGAACATATCCTTAGGGTAAATACTGAGAAAAATTCTGGTACACTGAATTAGTAAATCCTTTGGATGAGATTGTTTCTCATGGCAAAAGTCCACTTCAAGGTGCTTACGATCCATTCTTCTCTGACACTGATGAGTCATTAAATTATGATGCTATGATATCTCAGCTGCCTTAGTACAGTTGATTTCTAAAGGATTTTCTGTGTATTTATTTAATGACTTCAAGTCTTTCTAGATTGGGTGGAGACGTGTGTGCTTCTGATTCAAGCAGCTTTTACCAGGCTCTACCGGGCAGTGTTTTCTTCTCGTTGGTGGCATAAGGAGTTGCAAGGAGCCTTGTTCCAAGGAGCCTTCCAGGTCTCTGACCCAGAACAGGTCAAAGCAAGGTGTTTAGTCAGTGTACATCAGAATAAGATCTGCTGCATATTTATAGATGCCAGTATCACACTTGCTTCAGATTTGCTTACTCATGTTTCCCGGTGATTCACTCTGGCCTCAATTGTTTTATGCTTCCTGACAAAAGCAGATGTTCTATACTATGCAGGTTGACTTCTCGCCTTGTTATTAACTGGAAGTTATATTGAAACTCATTTTTATTTCCTGGCCTTATTTTAATTTTTATTAAATTTCAGCATTGACCTAAGTATAAAATATATTCAAGTTTAATAGAAAATTATTCTTTTCTTTAGTGAGATTTCCAAGAACAAAGTGTTTAAATATAGTTCAGGAAACATTCAGAAAAGTATGTTGAACAGTGCAGCGCAGCAGATGAATGATATTTAATTAAATCTACTTGTGTTTTCATACACACATGCATCAGTATTTAATATCTGGACAATTATTATCAATTATTAAGGCAAAAAATATATAATAAAACCAACAGAAACTATTCAGATGAGAAAAATATGGCATATAAAAAACTTGTTGGGGCGCCTGGATGGCTCAGTCGGTTAAGCATCCTACTCTTGGATTTGGCTCAGGTCATGATCTCAGGGTCAGGGGATTGAACACCACGTCAAGCTCTGAGCTGGGTGGGCAGCCTGCTTAAGATTCTCTCTGTCCCTGCCTTACACTCACGTGTGTACACATTCTCTCTCTCTCAAAAACAAATAAGTAAAAATATATAAAAAACGTGTTGAAGGGGAAAATCAACCTGTAAAATGAGGAAACCATGAAAATGACAAATTTCAGAGCAACTTAATCAATTTATTCTCAAACACCTCTTGTCTAGTATTTTGTTCTGTGGTTGCCAAAAGCAGTTCCCCTTGATGTAGAAGGAGAACATTACAGAGATGATTCTAGTGATAGTAATTACATAAATGAAATTGATACATGAACTATAAATGCTATAGGAGGAAATCCCTTTTGCACTGATAACAGGTTATAAATTTCACATTTTTAAATGTATCCCCAAGGGGGGCAAAAGTAACAAAGGAAATGATACCTCTAAAAAACATATGCTGAGTAATTAAAAAAAGACCGAGGCGCCCGGGTGGCTCAGTCAGTTAAGCGTCCTACTTCAGCTCAGGTCATGATCTCACAGTTCGTGAGTTCAAGCCCCACGTAGTACTCTGTGCTGACAGCTCAGGGCCTGGAGCCTGCTTCGAATTCTGTGACTCTTTTCTCTCTCTCTCATAAATAAATAAACATAAAAAAAGAAGAAAAGCAGGCTGCTGAATAATCATGGGAATGTGATATCATTTATGACAAGTTTCATAACCCATAAATGAACACTACATTTTATTTATTAACACATGTGCAGTGAAAGCATAAAAGTAACATTTGAAGGTTCAGGCTATCTCTATTTTGGGGGAAGCAGAGAGAATGACCAGATTAGAGAGGTCCAAAGGAGTCTTCAACTCTTTCTTTGTAAGATTTTTATGTCATTACAAATCAGTCAAACAAGAGAAAGATAATTGTGTTTGACACAAAGTATGGATGGAAATTTTTTTAAGAAAGCAAATAATGGAAAAAAATGTACTTTTTAATAGAAGAGCTAGCAATTGTACTTAGAAGTTTCTGATGAATGCTCGTGTGTGTTAAATAAAAGAAGGTTGGGATGCTTGGGTGTCTCCTTCGGCTGAGCATTCGACTGGATTTCCGCTCAGGTCATGATCCCAGGGGTGTGGAATCAAGCCCCACATCTGGCTCCTTGCTGAGCACAGGGCCTGCTTAAGATTCTCCTTCCCTCTGCCCCTCTTTCACTCATGCACACTCTGTCTCTCTCTCCCTCTCTCTCTAAAATTAAACCAATCAATCAAAGTTATAGCAAAATACAAATTTTGCCTGTTGATCCTCCTACTTCCTCTCCTTCATAATGACAAGTGTATAGTTAGAATTATGAATATTGTGTGCTTTCTCTTCTCTGATAGCAATCCTGAATTAAAAGTATCCTTTCAGTTATAGCTGAAAGGATAATTTTAGGACCTCTCTTTTCTGAACGTTTGTTGTTGGGCTCCTGAAGACTAGCGTTTCTATCTTATATAAACATGTATGGTCCGATCGACAACATGTAGACAGATGGACGTCAGATATTGGTCATTTAAACATTTGTTCATCACTTCATTTTGTCAAGATTTTTGTTTCTACATATAGTCTATCTGAAACTATAAAATATAACCATATATATGTATGTGTAAATAGTTTGTGCATTTTTCCGTCTCCAGATTTTGTGGCACTTTATCAAAGAATCACACCACAGAAATATTCTGCCTTCTGATGCTGTACTTATAAATTACAGCTTCTGTCTCATTTTTTAAACCATCTCTAATAGATGTATAGAAAAAATCTTACTTCCTGAAGGCAGGGTGTATAAAGGTTTTCTTTGCAGAATCAAATGGATTTTTCTCAAAAATAAATTGTTTATTGAGACGTAAAACAACAGAGACTAGAAGTAACACAATAACCAGATGACATGGTTGTTTCAAAGGTCAGGGCAAAGAATGACAGCAAAACACATTTTGTTTCCCTTCGCATCGAGAGAAATGTGAAGCATCTACACTGAATAAAAAATCCAATAAGTTATTAAGGTGAGAAGCCTAAAAAACAATGAAGGCAAAACAGTCCAGTGCCATAAGAAAAAGAATCCCTACATTTACTCACTACTTCCAGAGCTGGCTTCCTTGCCTGATGAAGGGCACCACGTTTTTGTAGCTGAAGGTGCCGATGTCTGGTCTGAAAGATAATGGCTTTCTTTAAAGCATTGTGAGATGTTGAGTCCCTTTCCACCTAAGAGCTGCCGTGGTACTATTCTTTGTGAATAGGTACTACTTTGTGAACGGTACTACTCTGTGTGAATATCCATTTTGTTACTCTGTTAAACAATTTGTGTCACGACGGAACTAGCAAGCAAATCACCGTTGCAGGATAAAAAGAACTCTTTTCCTGCCTGCTCCTCTCCAGGATGTGTGTGCACCACACACACACACACACACACACACACACACACACTTTTCGGCACACTCTCAGCTTCTTGGGAATGTTATGCCGTACCCCCTTTTCAGATACAACCCAAGTAAAATGCTACTTCAGCCGAGACCTTCCATCAAGTTCCAGTGCGGACAAAGAGTTATCTGTGATTCTCCCCTCCGCATTTCATTAGTTCTGCCAGAAGCATCAATAGTGGGAAACAGACAGGAGTTACAGGACATAGGCTATTTCATTAGCATTGTGTTTTTTCTTTAGATGTTTAAAACTGGAACCTTTGCCAGAATAGACTGTAGCCTCAAATTACAATGAAGTGACAGTAATTGAATCACTTGACTCCTTGTAAAAAACCAAGAGCAAGAATAAAGATAAGGAAAAGGCTACTCTCCATCCTTGAACAGTAAGATAGAGCTTATGAGCTGAGAGCTATACACCCTCGCTCACTCTGGACACTCGTAGCTCTATGCCCATTGTCCCAGTGTAATTATTAATAGCTTCCCTCTCACTCTCAAAATGTCCCAATTTGAGTGGTAAATGAAATGGCTATTCTATTTAAACCCACTGAGGAATTGTGTTGGCTCAGTGAAACAGAAAAAGGAAAAATACTAATAATCATTTGCCAACCTAGCCTAACAGGTTTTTATTTTTAGCATTGACTCTCACCTGAAACTCTCCTGTCTGCAACATGTCCAAATGTTTGACATATCATCCCTCCAATTTAAAATATTCAAGCCAAGGGGTGCCTGGGTGGCTTAGTCGGTTAAGCGTCCGACTTTCGCTTAGGTCATGATCTTGCGGTTCGTGGGTTCGAGCCCCGCGTCGGGCTCTGTGCTGACTGCCAGCTCAGAGCCTGGAGCCTGTTTCAGAGTCTGTGACTCCCTCTCTCTCTGACCCTCCCCTGCTCATGCTCTCTCTCTCTCTCTCTCTCTCTCCCCCTCCTAGAAATAAATAAAAACATTAAAAAAATAAAATAAAATATTCAAGCCAAATCCCTTTTTTTGACCCCATAAAATATCTCAAAATTTGTCACTGTTTTCTTAGCGAACATCTTTAAGTCATTCAAAATACACAAATCTCTTTCAACCAGTCACTAGGTTGTACAGTTACTCTTAAATGTCTAGAGTAGCTGTCTACACCTCTCCATTCCCATGCTGGACACTCCAGTCACGACCTTTATCCCTTCGCTTAAATATTTGCCACCATTAATTGCTACCTCCCACAGGTTTTCTCTATCCAAGCCCCTCTACATACCATCCCATTTTCCTGTAGAAACCTTAACTGAAACCCCTTTGCCTATAGGTTAACACTTCAGTCTGTCCATAAAACAATTATAATCTTACCTGGACCCACCTTTCACCACTTCCCTATACAGATTTTCCACCCAAGCCAACAGAGGTTTGTTTATTGCCTGCAAAACACTTTCCCCATCCTAATTTCACATCCTTGTATACACCACCTCTTCGTCTCTTTCTCCATTCTCCCTCCATTTTTTGCCTTAGCCATCGTGTTTTTAAAATTTTTTTTTAATGTTTTATTTATTTCTGAGAGAGAGACAGTGTGAGCAGGCGAGGGTCAGAGAGAGAGAGGGAGACACAGAATCTGAAGCAGGCTCCAGGCTCTGAGCTAGCTGTCAGCACAGAGCCCGACCCTGACGTGGGGCTCGAACCCACAACCATGACATCATGACCTGAGCCGAAGTCAGACACTTAACAGTCTGAGCCACCCAGGTGCCCCCAGCCATCGCTTTGACTTAGCTTAGAATGCCATCTCTATAAAGGCTTAGCATACATCATTTGAGCAGGTGTCTCAGTTTCTACTTGTTACTATGTATCACTTAACCAGACCACATGCACCCCTGTGTTCATTGCAGCGTTATTTAGCGTTATAATAGCCAAGACACGGAAGCAACTTAACTGCTCATTGATGGATGAATAAGTAAAGAAAAATATATATATATATAGTGGAATATTATTAGCCCATAAAAAAGGAATAAAACTGGGGTGGTGCCTGGGTGGCTCAGTTGGTTAAGCGTCTGACTTCACCTCAGATCATTATCTCACAGTTCATGGGTTCGAGCCCCATGTCAGACTCTGTGCTAACAGCTCAGAGCCTGGAGCCTGCTTTGGATTTTGTGTCTCTCTTCCTCTCTCTCTGCCCCTCCCCCACTCATTCTCTCTCCCTCCCTCCATCACTCTCTCTCTCTCTCTCCTACAAAAGGAATAAAATCTTGTCATTCGTGACACTGTGGATGGGCCTTGAGAGCATTATACCAAGTGAAAATGAGCCAGACAGAGAAAGACAAATACTGTATAATCTCACATATATGTGGAATCTTAAAACAAACAAGAAAACTGCAAACTCATAGAGAACAGGTTGCCAGAGGCAGGGGATAGAAGGTGGCAATAGGACCAAAACCGTACAAAGTGCCAGTTCTAAAATGAGTACATCATGTGGATGTGATGTACAGCATGGTGACAATACAGTAATACTGTATTGTGCATTGGACAGTTGCTAAGAGAGTAAGTTTTAAAAGCTCTCAGCACAAGAACAAAAATTATAACTGTTGATGGATATATTAACTAGAATTATTGTGGTGATGATTTTGTAATACATACAGATAGTGAATTATTAGGTTATACACCTGAAACTAATATAATGCTGTATATCAATTACACCTCAATTGTGAAAAAAAAAAGAAAGAAAAAAGAAACCTGAGATTAATGTCATGTAATTGCAGGGCTCTTCCAAAGGCCTGCAAAGCCCTGCACACTCTGGTCTTCGTTACTCTGTGACCTTTCCCCCACCTCCCTTTCCCCTCCTCCACTCCCCCTCTGTCCCTCCCCTGCTCCCCCCCGCCCCCC